>NC_072852.1:123208176-123519051 GCF_028858705.1 Grus americana | reverse complement strand
AAAGATTTAACCCTTCCAGGGACGCTCTTGCAGAGAGTCGTGAGGACAGCGAGTGTGCCCAGGCAGGTACCAAGACTCACCAGAGCGACAAATCCTGGCTTGCCCGAGCCGATGAAGCTCATTTTTATCAGCCTTTGCCATCAAAGGCCTTTCCGCAGTAACTTCAGAGCAAATGACCATCTATTTAATAATTAGCAGTATAGTGCCAAATCAAAGACACAACAGCCATTGTACTATCCCCAGACATTTAGACAAAGGCACATACCAATTTTCACATGGTGGCATTGCAGTTCTCCATAACTCTTATGCAACAGTGTGGGCAATACTGCCCAAGAGTGCTTTTTAACATTCCTTATTCCAAAAGCTATGCATCGTCTTGAAAAAAAATTCAAGAGCCAGCTTGTGTAGTGCTGCCAATTTGCTTTTCCTCTGCAGCCAAATGCAATTGATACTAAACTTCAGTTGTTAATTTTTAAGTCTGCTTCCCCCCCCCCCCCGCCAGTTTGTTAGTTTCTCAGATGTGTATGGGTGTGCTTTGATTTTCTTACTTTTATGCATCCACAGACCACCTGTCTGCTGCCTTACAGACCAGCACAATGTGTGTACCACAGACCAAAAAGCACTTTCCCTTCCAGAGCCTTAGTGTTAAAAAATGCTAAGAGTTAAACTACAGCTTTATATTAAGAAAGAGTAACTGTAAAATCCTAAGAAACTACCTAGCAGGACACCTCTAACTGGTTATAAAGGTAACAGTAAAAAATGGAGGGGCAAAAGAATATTGCCTGCTTCAGAGAAAATGCAAAAGAACCTTTTTCTCAAATTACACACCCTTTGTAGCAACTTTGTACATGCAGGAGGGGACTGATGCAGTCTCAGAAGATTGCACTGTGGTTTACTAAGGGTATGGAAGGAAATGCATAAGAAGCAAGGGAAAATTATTACCGGTCAGTTTGTCGGGTCCTGCTAAAGGACACGAGCCTCACACGGTTACTACAGCTACGAAGAAGTAACTTGGATATGAGTCAACGCTTCATCCTTTGTCGCGTCCTACAATTAATCTAGTCCCCTCAGGCTTGCCCAGGTTCCTGACCTTTGTCTCTGCTGCTCCCTCATGCAGCCACACTATCCTTTCACTCTGCAGAAAGTCTGCTCTGGGCTCGTACATACATTATGGATGATACATGCCCTCCTGTGCTGTGCTTAAGAGCCTCAGTGTTCGCTGCTCAGGAAAGCTCGCTGCCTGGCCGTGTGCCCTTCTGCAACTACCCATTAAAACACTTACCCTTCACATGAAATTATAAAGTGATGGGGCTCCAAAAATAGGCAGTGTCATCTGGTTTGGAGCTGTGAACCTTAAAGCATCGGCTGAGCGAGCAGGGAAAAGACTGTTCTTCTCCATTAATACGAAAAAATAATTTCCAGGGTGGAAGCCCATGCAGAGTAACTTGGCCTAGAGATGCCCATGCTCCACTTTTCTTTTAAAAGCAGACGATTCTGGTTTGAGTGTTGCCAACGCAGCAAATTCGGGAAGAATTAAATACCAACATGTTGTTTCATCCCCCTTTTTTAGTAGCTGATAGAACAAAATTTCAAATTACTATAGCAACAGGCTTAAACAATACTCTGGAACTTGTCGATATTTATCCCATGATCTAATAGCGGTTTGTTGACTGTGCTACTCTGCAAGGCTACGGCATTAAGTCAGAGCTTTATTCTTTTAACATATGGTCCCCAGGAAAGAAATTTTCTCTTGCGCTTTTTGTACTCTGCACTAGAGTTAAGTGCACCAACAGTAAGATTCATAAAGAAAGGCATTAGTTACCTGTGATTAAATCCCACAGCCTAGGTAAGGATTTAAAATTTATGGAAATAAAATTATAGACATAAAAATGAGGTTGCATAGATCCAGATGAGTGTTAACGAGTGTGAAGGCCTGCGAGAGTAATGTGTTATTTTACTATTATTATAACATATGTTTATCTTTAAAGAAGGCGTCTGTAAAAGGTATCGCACAGGGATTTAAGTCATGTGGGTAGGTGCAAGTAGCGCAGGATTAGGTGGCTGGGGGACCAGGCTAAGATCAAGGAAATTACATCATTCCCAAATTCAGAAAATTTAGCAGTGAATCTCAAGGGAACAGGGCAGAACTCCACTAGAAGACGTTTTAGGAGAGGTGAATGCGAGGATGCTGCACTGTATAAATTTTTTTTTTTAATTTTTTTTTTTGAGGAGCTAACTCCCTGTGACACTTTCCAAAAATACAGCCAAAGACAGCAGTTCTGTTGGTCAGCTCAGGCATTGCTCCCAGACCCATGTACAGAGACCCACCTCTCATGGGACAAATTCAGCTCCCAGAATTACACAGCAGATTTTGACCTCACTTATTTGCAGCAGCCTTTCTTCCTATGACACCACTTTTGCTGTATGTTGGAAAGCAGCAAACTCCTTTTTGGGAACACGCCTCATTGAAAGCTGGCCAGTAATCATAGAATCACAGAATGGTTTGGGTTGGAAGGGACCTTAAAGCCCATCTAGTTCCAACCCCCCTGCCACGGGCAGGGACACCCTCCACTAGACCACATTGCCCAAAGCCTCATCCAACCTGGCCTTGAACACTTCCAGGGATGGGGCATCCACAGCTTCTCTGGGCAACCTGTTCCACTGCCTCACCACCCTCACAGTAAAGAATTTCTTCCTGATAACTAATCTAAATCTACCCTTTTTTAGTTTAAAACCAGTACCCCTTGTCCTGTCACTACATGCCCTTGTAAACAGTCCCTCTCCAGCTTTCCTGTAGGCCCCCTTCAAGTACTGGTAAGCCGCAATTAGATCTCCCTGGAGCCTTCTCTTCTCCAGGCTGAACAACCCCAACTCTCTCAGCCTGTCCTCACAGGAGAGGTGCTCCAGCCCTCTGATCAGCTTTGTGGCCCTCCTCTGGACTCGCTCCAACAGCTCCATGTCTCTCCTGTACTGGGGCCCCCACAGCTGGGCACAGTACTCCAGGTGGGGTCTCACAAGAGCGGAGTTGAAGAGGAGAATCCTCTCTCTCTCGGCCTGCTGGTCACACTTCTTTTGATGTGTGTGTAGATCCACCTACAGGACTGGCCATGTACTCATTGCTTACTGCTGGTGCTCCTAGCAATCCCAGGGAGAGTGCTCCCAATAAGCCAGGTGTGAATGAATTTTGAGATGTAGGATTCACTGAGGGCAAAGCATGGTACTTGGCTTTAGAAAGGAAGAGGAAGACCACCTGGGGAATGATAGAGCAGTCAACCAAAGTTTGACACCCTGAAAAATACTCAGCCAAATTATTAGACAATCAGTCTGTGCCTCTCAGAAGATAACAAGATAAAATAAAAACAAGGTAAAATAAAATAAAATAAATCTGAAATCATCAGAGTGAAACTCTGCAAGACAGATGTGGAGGGTGGCATTCAGGAAAGAAAACTTGGGTGCCCAGAAGAAGGACAAGCTGGCAAGATGGACTGGGCTGCTATGCAAACCAGTTGGGGGGTCAGAGCGAAGCGGGGAGCAAGCATGAATCAACAATGTGATACTGTTGGAAAAAAGTCAAATGTCATTCTGGGACATGCCAGCAAGCGCTGTAAACAATTACTCCGCTCTGCTCTGCATTGAGGAGCCCTGAGCAGCAGCCCAGTGCCCAGACCTTGGCACCAGGCTCTGAGGAGGGCGCGGGCAGATGGGAGCACAGAGGAAAGAGGAGTGAGAGGAGCTGCAAGGGACTGAAATTCATGATTTATGGGAAATAGATGAAGGAATAATTTGTTTAAGCTAGAAAAAAGATTTCTCCATAAATAATACTCAGAACAATATTAAATGCTGAAATTCACATAGTTTCTGGCATGGGGTAGCTATGCTGGGGATCTCTGAGAGACTTCAGGCGCAGAAGTGGGGAGCTGGTCCCAAATGCTTGGGAACAAGCAGGCTGCCAGGGGCAATGCAGATACCCTTGGGCTTGCTTCAGAGCAGGGAATGGTCCCACTGAACTCCCAGGCCACCCACCCACCCACCCTGTCTGTGGCTTCACAGTCCCACCCTCTTCTTGACTGAGATCGAAACCCACTGGAGCTACCAGCTGCCATGAAACCCCTTCTCTGAGCTGATATCGCTGGTGAAAGGAGCAAAGCGGACAGAGTCATGTGCCCTACATTTCAATGTATGACTTTCTCAGGCAATGCTGAGCCCCTGAGGGTGCCATGATGGGCTTTGGGCACACAGGGTCTGTCTGCCACATCGCACCATGGAGGGGCTGGGTAGGTGTGGAGCAAGCAAAAAAAAAACCAACCAAAACCCAAAAAAGACAACAGAAAATTGTTTCCGGCTGTGGAGCAAAGGACATCTGTGGATGGGTTAGCTCCATAAAAAGAGTGAATCAGTCATCTGAGAAAGGTTGAGCAGGAAATGATTGCTGTTGTTCAGGACTCTCTTCCTATGAACAGAAGGGTGAGGATGGGGTACCTTCCCCCAGCACCACTGGCTGGGGTTGTCTCTGCCAAGTGCCACTTGTTTTGGGATGGAAGGGTTAGGAGGAAATCATGTGTGTCTCTGGCAGTTGCCAAAATCATGCTTGCTTGCCTTTGG
This sequence comes from Grus americana, assembly GCF_028858705.1. Taxonomy (NCBI): domain Eukaryota; kingdom Metazoa; phylum Chordata; class Aves; order Gruiformes; family Gruidae; genus Grus; species Grus americana. Next base: position 123,514,449 of record NC_072852.1, on the reverse strand, counting down.
AATACCAAAATCCCACTTACTTTCCCTGTGCTTCACGTGACATGTCTCTCTGCCTGGGTCTTTTCTGAAAAATTGTAAAGTGACCATGAAGTTTGTTTACATTGCTGCTCAAGATAAAAGTGCATGGTATCACAGTTTAGCTGGGTGCCACACTGTACAGACCGACCTGTCCAGTGATTTTCTTACTCACACAATGCACCTTTGCTGCTTTTATAGTGTCCTTCAGTCTTCTCTCACCCATGGATTTAGAACCATAGAACCATTTAGGTTGGAAAAGACCTTTAAGATCATCAAGTTCAAGCACTAACCTAGGATTGCCAAGGCCACCACTAAACCATGTCCCTAAGCACCACATCTATGTGTCTTTTCAATACCTCCAGGGATCATGACTCAACCACTTCCCTGGGCAGCCTGTTCCAATGATTGACAACCCTTTTGGTGAAGAAATTTTTCCTAATATCCAATCTAAACCTCACCTGGCACAACTTGAGGACATTTCCTCTTGTCCCATCGCTTGTTACTCGGGAGAAGAGACCAGCCCCCACCTGGCTACAACCTCCTTTCAGGTAGCTGTAGAGAGCGATAAGGTCTCCCCTCAGCCTCCTTTTCTCCAGGCGCTAAACACCCCCAGTTCCCTCAGCCGCTCCTCATAAGACTTGTGCTTTAGACTCTTCGTTGCCCTTCTTTGGATGTGCTCCAGCAGCTCAATGTCTTTATTGTAGTGAGGGGCCCAAAACTGAACACAGGACTCGAGGTGCGGCCTCACCAGAGCCAAGTACAGGGGGACCATCACTTCCCTCGTCCTGCTGGCCACACTGTTTCTGACACAAGCCAGGATGCTGTTGGCCTTCTTGGCCACCTGGGCACACTGCTGGCTCATGTTCAGCCAGCTGTTGACCAACACCCCCAGGTCCTTTTCTGCTGGGCAGCTTTCCAGCCACTCTTCCCCAGCATGGGGTTGTTGTGACCCAAGTGCAGGACCCAGCACTTGGCCTTGTTGAACCTCATACCACTGGCCTCAGCCCATCAATCCAGACTGTCCAGATCCCTCTGTAGAGCCTTCCTACCCTACCCTCAAGCAGATCAACACTCCCTTATTTTTTCCCTTATTCTTCTTGAGGAAGAAGGTTTTTGATAAAGGATTCAAGACTCCATCCACCCTGAGTGGTGATGGGCCCTAGCCCCCAGAGATCTCCAGCATAGACACTGCAGTGCCATAGGAAGCCCATCAGGGCTGTGTGGACCATCAAGGTCCTGGTGACAGTCTCAGGTCCTCACTTTGTGCAATGGTACCCGTGGAAAAAAAACCAAACCAATCTTCACTCATCACCTTGTCAGGTGTAGTCTTCCTCAGCCAGAGTGAAGACTGGGACATGCCAAAATTATACCTTGAGCAGTTTTACACTGTAGTATGTTACCGTAATAGTAAGTGCCCCTCTGTCAGTCGTACCCTCTGCATCTGTTTTCTGTATTTTTTGCTCAACTTCTGGCCAGAAGGTCACTGCAACTGGTTCCACTGCTAATGTGCCAGCCATTTCAGTAGGACCTGCAGGCAGCAACACAATGCAAATAAATAACAGGAACTGAGTTCCTGCAGGAGCCTAGACTTCTCTGGAACTGAAAAGGATTTCTTTTTAATTGTTTTCTGGGTTTTTCATCAACTTGCTGTTACCAGACTCAGTTTCTGAGTAGCTGTCCTCTATAGTCCAGAACTGGATCATGTCAGAGAGTTACACTGCCCTCTGACAGTGGTCCAGCCCAAGGCAGGTGCCAGCCTTCCTCACCTCCACAGCACAGCTCATACCAGAATACTCAGGACTTTCCATGAGCCCTCCCACAGCCAAGCAGTAAATCTGCAGAACCAAAGACGTGATCTTACCCAGGGTAGAAATGTCTTTCCCATCAATGGGTATGATTTAATGCACGTCTGCTACATTTCTTAAGTTGTGCAAAGCGTCGTATTTTACCGATAGCACAACCTTCTGGGACTGTGCATCCCTTTGGATTCCCTTGTAGGGTTCCCATTCCTATGTGGAGAAAGGCAGAGATAAGTCATTTCCTCAGTGAACTGAAAGAAACCCGCCTTGCCCTCACCCCCATGACTTCTTCCTCGTAGAGAACAAGCAGAGTGTACAAGCAGGGTTTCTGAGAATGGAGAAGAAGCATATGATAGTGCTTTTAATGTCTGCTGTGTTTCCATGCCCTCCTCTGTGTTTGTTTCCTGGGCTGTGCACAATCTCCAGCAAAGAAAAGATTTTGAGTAACTCTCTGAAAATCGTCCTCCGCTGTGTCCAGGGAGCTAGTCCTGTGGAACAATAGGAAGAAACAAAAAGCACTGTTGGCTTCCTAGTCAAAGGCATACTCTCCAGCTTGAGCACGCGTATCCGTGGATGATAGAGATCAAAAGAAAAAACAGACAAGCATTTCAGTTATTCTAATTAACACAAAAGCTGACTCTCACAAAGTCCTTATCTCCATTGATTGAGGTGCAATGTTGAACTCCCCAGGGGGGTCGGGAGTCTGCATAGCTGCTTTGACAGTCCTGGCAGCACCACTGTGTTCATGTTCTGGGTTATGAAACACTGCAGTTGCTCCAGGCTTAGTGGGTTTGCTTTGTTGTTGCATGACAACCATTGGGCTTCACTGTATGCTATACAGAGGAAACACATAGGGGCCCAATATTCAGCAACTGAGGATCTCACCCCATGATATGCATTAATGTGCCAGAAATAAATGTGAAGTTGACAGATATATTCATTCCCCGTTATGTGAGTCTTCTGTTCCCATATTGGCTCTCAAATGCAGGGCTGCCACAGGAAAGCGCTGGCTCCTCAACAACCATATACATTGCAAATTAAAAAACAAAAAGGAAATGTTACTAAGGCCAACATATGTTTTACCACAGGTCTTTGCAGAGCAAATAACTTAGAAAATGTGCTGCACATAAAACATTACTATGTAAAATAGCATGTATTGTGCATTTTCAATAGCTCTCTGCATAACCTCAGGACTGGATGGTAGAAGTCTGTTGCATAACGTATTTTAGGTAAGATTTCCCACCATTAAAAATGCTAGTTGATTACAACATTCAAGACCTTGTTCACTTGGGATCAACAAACTTATTCATGCCAGGCAGCACTAGCAGATTCCACTATTAACGTAGCTACATGGGAGATGGAGCTGACACTTCAGAAAAAAACTTTCCCCAAAGAGGTAGTGGAGACCAGTGTCATCTTTCTATTTTTCAGTACAATTTTACCGTAAAAGGATGAAAGTCTAGAGGTCTGCTGTAAGACTGAGAGTTGGTGATAATTTCCTAACATTTCCATGCCATTGGTGAATCACACTCATTATACAAATTAGAAGCAGGTAACATCATGGTTTCTGGCTGGACAGATGGATGGCATTCATGGCTATAATTTTTTCCTGGAAAATGCTGACACAGATTGACAAAAATAAGTTCTAATTTATGTCCAACGTTGCCTAGTTGGACTGGTCTGAAAAATAAGACTTTAAAAGACCCTGACAAAGTGAAAAAACAATTGAATGTTCGTATCTTTAAGATGAAATGCTATGCTTTTGTGACTGAGAACAAGGTTCCAGCTTGACTTAAATACTTGTAATGTTTGATTTCAGGCACAGTAAGCCGTTTTGTTCACCCACAAATGATTTTTTTTTCACTCTTCTGTTCATCCAAAACACTTTGAATATTCTCATTTTGGGGCAACCTGAAACAAATTGTGTTTTAGTTCTTTCAGTACTGCCAATGAACTGAAAAAAAACCCCTTATTAGGCAAGCTCTATTTGCAGGTCCCATGCTCTGTTTTAATCCTTCAAAGCCTCTCTGTGTTTTCTAGCAATTGTGGGTGTTTCAGGCAGAGCACATGTGTACATTTATCTGTAAAATAAATTTTGGCACAAAGCTTTAGTATGATGGGAAAAGCTTTTTGATTTATGAGACCGAAAAGCTGCTTTGCTTTATTTGCTTCTTCAGTACCTGACTGAAATGTAGGTAAGACTAACTTAAAAAGGACTTAAGAAGGACATTTTACTTTAACCTAGGATTATAGTCATTTTAGCTAATGACATATAAGAAGATCAAAGTTTAAAGATGTGTTTTCCGTTTTTGTCTGAAAAACAAAACAAAACAAAAATCAAATCTCATCCTTGATCTAGAAGTTTTACTGATGTTTTGGACTTTTTATTTGTCATTTCTTGCACCTGCCTGTGGAGTGTCAGACAGTTTGAGTCCTTAATGGTTACTTCTATAAAGAAGCAGTCATGGAGTTATGCGGCTGCTGACAGAAGCCAAAACCAAAACTGCCTGTGACCATAACAGGAGGCACATTGAGTTAATACTGGGATAACTCTTCAGCCAGGGAGAAATTCTGGCCCAGAGAAGAGCAAACCCTCTGACTAAGCATCTCTTCCCTTCCAGCTGCCCCGTGGTCACTCTCCGGTTTTTGTAATGTCACCACTTTCCCAGCTGTCCCACGACTGTAGCATCTTCCAGGAGAGCAAAACGTTGGTAATTTTTTAATTCGTCAGCCTCAGCAGCCGCATGAGGACCAAGGCAGCGCCAAGGCTGTGGGCCCTAAGAAGCTGATAAGCACCAGGCCAGGGCTTTGCTCACCCAGGAGTTACACACAGACCTGCTAAATCTGGTCTTTACATCTACGGCTGAGTGAAACGGCAGCCCACGGAGCCCTGTCCTCCTCTCGTCCTCCCGCCGTGCACCGGCAGTGTCACACCACAGCTCTGCGGTGCGGCTTCTCTCAGCCACCCACGTCGGAGCTGATGCTCCAAGGAGCAGAGAAGGAACAGACTGACATCGGTGCAGGATGCACCACAGAAAAATGCCCCTTATAAGCCAGAGCAGGGAAGATGTTAAATAAAGAATCTGGGAGGATGGCTTCTGCAAGAGGAGGTGGGTAAATGAAAAATCAGGTTACATCTCACCTAGCCCTTGACCCCTCCAGGGCATGTACATTTTGCAGGACATTTTCTGTGCAAAAATGGAAGGTGAAAGATAAGGAGTTTTAAAGCGCTGGTGTCTGGCTGCATCTGCGTACAGGATGTCCATCCCACCCAGTCAGCTCTGCTGGGAACATAGATTCATTCACTCATCTCTTTCACTAACAGACAAAAGCAAGTGCTGAAAAACAATGATATCTCCTAAATGGTGACTCTGACATGGAAAATACCTGATGTGTGTATCAGGTATTCCCAAACACAGCTCTCATTCCCTGAAATAGCGAACAGAAGTCAAGGAGCAGGTTAAAATGTGATGGCTGAACAAAAAAAATCCACATGCCACCTTTTTTTCTTAACTTTTTACAAAGCTGCTCTCATAGAAGTTATTTACTCTAACACCCTGCAAACTCATACTGTATGGATACATGTTGTGGACGAGCATTTTCCTTTCTATCCATCACGGCTTCAATGACTGTAAGAGAAGCAAGAGTGTATTTTCTTTTAATCCAGTTCTTCCTCCAGGTTTACAGAAATAAAACATCTGCATTTGTCTTCCAAGTACTTCTGACTTTGGAAACATCAGCTGCTGTATGAGACTGTAGGCTCGCCAGCAAAATATGGTTGTGGCTCTGAGTTTACCATCTTTCAGATCCAAGAACCCATTTCAGCTACTTAGTGAATTCAATAGAAAGTGTGTCAGATGTATTGGGTGCAAAATCTGCCTAGTTTGTGTTAAAAGTAGATGAGTTTAATCCTGGTTTTATGAAAGTCTGTAGCAAAGCTGCTGCTGTCTTCTGAAGGGCCAAGCTTTCACTCGCTGTGGATTTTCTGAGCAGGTGGACAGTGTCACTCAAATAGAAATCTTTCTGTCCTTACTAACTCCATCCCTTGGAAAAGTCCTACAAGTATCCTCAAAGTGTTACAGGGCTGGCCATAGATAGGGAATTTATCTGTCATTTCTTTTGATGACACATGAAATGAAATAAAATGTAATTCATTTTACTGCCCCAGAGTTGTGCTGGCTGCTCAGGGGCAGCAGAAGAAAAAGCCATATTGCCACCCAACCCAGCAAGCCCAGCTTTGAACTGACGCAGCGAGCACACAGTCACTTCTTGGAGCAGAACTGCACATTACCATTTAGCTGGATGAACGCATGAGACAGAAAAGTTGTTCTTGATTAAAAACAAATATCAAGCATGGCAAGAAAATGAGTAAGGATAAACAGATTAAGTGTGATATGTCTGAAGGCTTCCCACAGTATAAAAGCCATATGTGGGAGGCATCAGCCTAAAATTAAACTCCTAATAGTGTGAGTTAAGGTTTTGAAAGAGGCACCTGACACAATCAGAAGGGGAAAGTCTGAGTAATTGGCTCATCAAGGGAGGTTCTCACCACTTTCCCATGTTCTGCATCTTCCTCCTTCTGCTGTGCTCATCCAAGCAGGAAAACGCCATTCAGAGGTCAGACCAGACAAGCTGACTTACACGTCCCTCCAGCCCTGCTCGTCCGAAGGAGCCCCCGTGCAGAGCCGAAGCAGGGAAGCAGCTGTGGGCAGCCCCAGCTAAGCCACGGCCCATTCAACGCTAACCCAAGCCCAGGCAGGCTGGAGCTGGTATGAATGTTAAACTCAAGCCAACCTGCTAGCAGCCTCTCCTGCCTGTGCTCAGCCAGCTAAAGCCCCGCACCACAAGCTCAGGTATGGGAGAAGGAGTCCATTTTAAAAACGGGCAATAGATTTTTTTAACAATCAGTCACAGACTAATTGCAACAAGCAATTGCTTGGAACAACAAACAATGACCTACTGGTTGCTGTCTCTGTGGTCATCATTGTGGGCTATAACCTCAACACCCTCGCAAGCAGAAAGGCAGAGTGGCATGTTTCTAAGCAACATAATTTACTGATTTCATTCAATTCACCAAATTGTGTTCATTTGAGGCAGCCGCCTTTTGTTCACTTGGTGATGCTGCAGCCTTGGCTTCCACAAAGACCCTCCACTTCCAACAGGAACACCGGCTGGCTTTCCCACCACCAGGCAGCCGGGGGACAGCCAGCATCCTCGGGGTCTGTGTTGTCCACCACCCTTGGCCGTGCAGCTGGCATTCCCCCTTCCCCGCCCCAGAGGCTCCCTGCTCATCGGTGGATGTGAGGGAGCCTACAGTTAGTGGGAACCCAGTATCTCCTGAGGCTTTATGACAAACCGCTTGCACTGCCCCTCAAGCCACATGTTTTCCAGTAACTGCACAATCAAGCAATAATTCACCCGGACCAAACTCAATAGCTATGTGTTGCTTTAGCTTGCAAGCTGCTCAGCTCTGGTGGTTTCTTCCCAATTAGTCTTCTTTATAGACCCAATCAACAACGTCTTCTCTTTTCTTCACTGAGGAAGAAATAGACCAGATCAAGTAAAGGTACATTTGTTAGTGACTAGGAAATCCTGAAGTTTCAGGCTCTCCCCTTAAAGCTGAAAGCCCGATCTGCTGCCCACCACCTCACCTCACCACCAAGCGCTTTGCAGAGGGAGCCCTGCACAGCAGCCCGGAGGCTTTTCCACTCCCTTTGGGCACGTGCAAGGAGTGAGATTGCAGATGCTCCCACAGCCTCCCTTACTCCTGCAAAGATCTGCTGTGACCATGGAAGAAATTCCTGCTCAAGCAGAGCATGCAGGGCATGCACATAACATTTTTTGCAAAGCAAATGTCTAAATTAACTACACTGAGAGAAAAATGATGGGGAGACCAATCATGAGGGACCACTACGGCTCCCAGAATATGAGCAAAACTTACCAGCCTTCTGTCACCGCACCCTTTACCAGATATATAGATTTTCTCTTTTCTTGTGGGGAGACCATCTACTTAGGCAGGGTGCAGTGCACTTAGCCCATGCCTGGCTGCTGTTTTGGTAGCCCCAGGCTTCAGGCTGTGGTGCTTGGAAGGATGCTGCACAGCCACAGAAAATGCATGCAGCACCCTGGTCCACGCCCTGTGGCAAGATCAGCCGCCGCAGTCAGTTCCCATGTGTAAATGCAATGAATGGATTTGTTATTTAAAGCTATCAGCCATCCCATGTCAGGCATGAAATTAATAAATGATTGGGAAGGGGAGCTTTTCTTCTTCTCCCTCTGTGGAGGAGCTGTCTTCATCCAACTCTGCACCACTCCAAGATGAAGTATTTTTGGCTCCCTGCGTTTTAGCTATTTGAGATAACAAACTCAAATTTCTTAGTCATCCAAAGGCAAAAATGTCTTTAGCTCTTTGCTGGTGTTATGGCTTTGTTTTCACTGTAACCCATGCTCTGGGTGCAAGCATGTGGGTCAGCATGACACAGAAGCTGCTCCTACGCTAGGCAAGTTTCCTAAATGAGATGTTGTGAAAAGGCAAGAGGTGGAATTCAACCATTATCAGTAACACTTCCATGCAGTGCCCACACAACTGCTCACAGGAGGATATAATTATTACAAAGGATAACCAAGAAAGACTGACAGAAAAGAGTGCTAGGTTTTGCATTGCTGCTCACAGGCTGCACTATAAACAGGGCCTGAAACACCATGTGCACCCATGTTTCCTCCCAGGAGTTACAAGACAGACCAACCTGAGGCTGCACCTGAAGGTTAGTAGCACAGCCAGGAGACGGTCTTCTCACGAGGGCCCAAGAATCACTCTGCAAGGTAGTGTAGATGCAGTTTTAAATACTAAGAAGTGAACCCTGGATGCCATTTTGTTCTTTTTTTGGTTTTTTTTGTTTTTTTGTTTGTTTTTTTTTTTTTTAACCAAGGCAGGGCAAATCTTGCCTTCAGAAGCACTAGGTAATCATAAGGTAGTTGGTGAGTATTTCTGATTGGACTAAACATTGGGAAAAAAACCACTATCTGCATGCTACTCTGTGCAAAATGGCTGTGCTCAGCACCACCTAGAGCTGGATGCCCGTGGCTCTTTACCAGGGTATCCTTTTAAGTTTTTAATTTGGGAGCACAATCAATTGTTAAGGATATGAAGGCAGGTCATCATGGAGGCAAGAGTTATTTAGCACAGCTCTCTGAGTCATATCTGTTTACTGAGGCTGGCCACAGCAAGGGGACTAAGGGAAAGACCTTCCCAAGATTTAACTGCTACTAAAAACCAGGAGCTCCAGCGTGCTCCAAAAGCCAAAGGGAACATGTCTTTTTTACCATCTACATTGCATATGAAAATCTTCTTACACAGGTGAGTGTACCTGCCGTTATGCTACATCATAGATATAGCTGGGTAATAGATATAGTTACTAGAAACCTGAATCTTTAAGCTGCTCTTTCTTAGGCAGATAGCAGAAGCATGCTAAATGGCTAAACATGTAACCTGAGCATCATAAATATCTTACTCACTGTCACCTGCTCTAGGCCAAAAGAGTAAGAAATGTTCTTTCAAAAGTTATCTAGAAAGTATTGTTGGTTAATGAATGAATTCAAAATAATGAGCTCTCTTGGAAACAGATTTAAAAGAAAAAAAAAAAGAAATTTAATTAATCAGATTGATTTTTTGCTGACAAATTATTAGCCCGGCTTTGTCAAGTAGCAGTCTAACCAAAAAGGAGTGTATGATCTTCTTTCCTTTAATTATCCTATTATTGCCTCTTGGTTTCCCAATCATATAGAGCACTTCTTCTCTTCATTCAAGCTTCCAAGAATCCTTCTCCATCAAAAAAATTGGGTTTTGGTTGGCTAATGTGAGGATGACTAATTTCCATCTACCTCACTCAATCACAGTCATCAGCCAAAATTTGGAATCCAGAAGATTGTGTCAAATTAAGAAGACAATAAAGCCAGTTAATTTATTGATGGTATCTGTTTATTTATCAAATTAGGCAAAAATTAAAAAAATATAAAGACCTGTTCTCCTGAAGACAGGAATAATCAACATCAGGAGATGTTCTTTTCTGGCCGGCAGCTGTTCTCAAAGCTCTTGGTCAGAGCTGCACTGTCATTCCATCCTCATCATCTCCCTCCATCTATCAATAAAGTTCAAATTCTTGAGCTAACTGTGGCTCCACTGAGTGTCGTAATTTATGTATCTGTTGTCTCCTACGGAAATTATATCACCCAAAACATGCCTTCTGTACCACCAAAAAGTTGGCAGGATTAGCTTTATGGAGATCTACAAAGTTAGTTGTTTAAAATATCAACAGAGACAGTGGTATAGTTAGGTGTCAGCTCAGGCAAATTGAATTTGCTCAGATTTATTTTAGATGTATAAATATGCACCAAACTGTGTGCGCATGTGTGTACGCACATGTATAAATACATGCACACCCACACACATGAATGCATTGAACCAACATATATCCATATTTATATGAACACACAGAATATATTGTCCTACAGTTACGCCCATATACACCAAACAGTTGTGTTCATCACTTTTTTATCTGCTGTTTCGCCACCAGACAGAAGCTTGCAGACGTTAAAAACCTGCTAAACCCAGAAGAGAAGAAACTGATGGGTGCTGTGCAGATGAAGATGCCTACAGCTGGTGAGGAAGCTGAAGGTTTGTAGGGTTGCTGCTGCCAACTCAGTGTGTTTGGCAGGACGAGGAGGAGAGGAGATCATACACAGATGTGCCCCATCACAGGAACATTAACAAAAACTAAAGACAAAATTCTTTTTCCAACAGGACAAGACCTTCCTCTGGGGAAGGTCATTCTTTTATTTCCCAGTCTGAGGTCTCCTGTTATGTGATAGCTATAAGATTTTATGACCAGCTAATGTAGGCCAGGATGGTAAATGCCCATATTCCTCACTTTCCCACCATTTCTTTTCTCTGTCCTAAGGAATCAGAGCATGGACAAATCCCATTGACGTAAATGCTGTGGGGTAGCAAGAATGTTTGCTACCAGGCCATGCTCTGGAATGATAACTATGCAAGAATTAGCATCTATAACTCTCCATAAACATTGGGGTTAATCTCCAGGGTTTACAAGACTCTTTAATAGGACAATATGCTTTACACAGGACCCATCCAACACTTCACATATCAGCAAAGTTTACAAAAAGGTAAACTGAGCTGGGGTAATAGTTCAGACATACAGCCAGGGTTCTAATGAGAATGCCAAAGTCAAAGTAATAAATGGATTTGCAAGTATAATACCTTCCCAAATGGCTGAAGAGCATTCCAAGTCTGGCGAGACAGTCAGAAGGGAAGAGCTGCAAGAATTACATTGTTCTCTCTCAGGCTCTGAAATCTAAAGAAATGGATGAAATCACCGCACATTCAGTGCAAAATGATGAGCTGGCTTAGACCTGCACTCTGCCAGCCTCACCCAGCTTGGGCAGGACTCCACTCCTTGGCTGGTCCTGCTGAGGGGACCAGTGCTGCCCACAGAGTTTAGGGCTGCTGAGAATGAGTAAACGTGGTTAATTAAAACTGAAGACTGTGTGGACACCTACTTTAGGAAGGGAAGACTAAGGCCTTGAATGAACCTGCTCTTCTCCACTGATGACAAAAGCAGTCTGAGTATGTTGCCAATTTGCAGACACATACCTTGTAGCTTCCTAAAGCCAGGTGAGATGAATCCTGCCCTGGGTTTATGCAAGCCCTGGGTAACTACTTGCTTCAGGTAGACTCCACCTCTGTGGTCAGAGCAAGCCATCAGCCCCAGCTTGGTTTCATTTTGGAGAATGATTGTTAAGATGGCTGCCTCAGCCTCACCACTATCATCCAACAAACACATATAGAAAACAAACACAGGCAGAATAAGCCTTTGCTAGTAGATGACCAGTTTGTTTTTATTTAACTTATTCTTTCTGTGCTTTTCACTCAAAACTGAATATCAACAAGAAAAAAAAATCCAGGAATTTCAAGAAGTGACACGTTTCTGTTAAAGCAATAGGAAAACCAGCCAGACTATCCCAATAAATGTAATGAATTAATTAGGCATTCAAAGAAGAATGGCCTCATGTTTCACTTCTTTATCCTCATCCTAATTATCACAGAACATTTGCCCAACCTAGACTCTCTTTCCATGCCTCTGTAAAGACCTGAGGGGACTTTTCGGAGGGAGCCAGCCAATATCTTAGTTTCATTTGCTATTGTCTCTGTTTATCACTTGGCACAACCCCGTCAGAGTAAGGGTAGATTGACAGTAAAAGGATGATTGCTTCATTATAATAATTCAATCTGCACTGAGACAGGCTGTCTCCTGTGCTACATGAGAAACAGCTAGAAACTTTATTTCATAAGCAAAATTACTACTGGCCATTTTAAAATGCCAAGAGCAGCTATCATTAGATTGTGGTTCGGCTGGCTCTGCTCTCCAGTGCAGGGGCTGCGGCGGGTTGGGGAGCCTCTGTCTCAGGAAGGAACCGACCTTCCTGAGAAGGAAGGAAGGTCCCACGATGGAGCAAAGGGGTGACAAGCAAGAGGAGGTCCAACTGTTTCATTACCACAAAACCAAAAAGTTCAGGAAAAACGTGTTTCTATACCAGCAGAAGAAATTCTGTAATTGTTTGCATAGCGAATTGGGAACAATTTTTGCTCCCTTAGAAACACAAGCTTGACCTGGTCGCTGTCACCGAAATCTGGCGGGAAGATTCCCATGGCTGGAATGTTTAAATCAATCTTTACTGCGTATTTCGGGAGGATCAGCTGAGCAAAAGCTAAGGAGGAATTGCACTGTTTGTGAAAAGGGGTTTGGCCTGCTTCCAAATTTTTAGCAACTCAGGAACGTATATTCTCGTATTGTTATAGCTTAGCGTCCTCAGAAATGGTGTCTGAGATGAGTACAACTAACACCGACTCCAAAGCCAACAGGGAAGAGTGAATTTAGCTCACTGGATTATGATGCATAGGGACAAAAAAACTGCACTGTCATGGGTGCTGCAGCCTGTGCAGCGCAAGTGAGGGACCTCCCATGGCATCTACCAACACATTTATGGCATGTCCAGCCGTACAGAAGACATAGCATAACTTAAATATGTGCAGTGTAAAACACGGAGTGTGTAAAATCTGGTGCATAACATACTGTGTGCTAGATTTGTATCTTTATAGGTTACCAGCTGATCAGATAGTGCAAAGTAGTGGCTGCATAGATACAAGTCATCATGACTGGGTCATATTTGTTGGGATCATCATCATACAACCCCAGCCAGGATTGGGTATTTTGGTAAGCCTGGCTTCAGAAAACTGAAAACATCACAAGGAAGAATTTCAACAGAGAAACGTGGATGACTGACAACTGTTTAATGACAGCAGATCAGTGACGACTAAGGTGAATGAACCCTCCTTTGTGAGGAATGTCTTTCACCGCTAAGTGACTGTCGGTGTCTGATAAGGCTTGAGCTTGGTCAAAGCTTTGCTTATTGTTGGCTGTTCACAAGGGCTCTCCCTGGAGTGGGTCCTCTGATGTCTAATAAGTTGAGACCTTGTACTAAAGACTTTCATCCAGTGAAGTCACTAATAAAAGAAAGAGTAAATTGATGGTAATTAATATGAATGACAGGCTGTAAATTACAGCAGTATGGTAAAAAAAGGACACAAGTACAAATCTATGGTCAGCAGGAGTTTTAAAAGTATGCTAGCTACAAATGGGTGCATCACAAAGGTACCACAATGCTTCTAAATGGACATGCTAAGACTGCAAATAATACACCCAAAGAAGTAAAAATGTTGAGTAAATATTTACCACTTATGTTTGGCAAAAAGGCAGATAATGCATTGCATCTTATGCAAGAAAAACAATCTTTTATTTTATAACAATAATTTCTAAACTTAGAATTTTTTAATTGGCAGTTCCTGAATAATTTGTATCCAAGAGGCAAAGATGTTCACTGAACCCCTGCTGCTGATTTTGAATAAGTCTTGGAACACTAGAGAAGTTAGAGATGTGAAGGAAAGATAATGTTGTGCCAGCACTTAAAGAGAGTGACTAAAATGACATGAATAAGTATAGGCCTGTCAGCCTGACATCAATCTGAACAAAATAATACAATGGTTATTTAGGGACTCTATTAAGAATTAAGTGGGCAAAAACTAGAATTAAATTGAAATTATCACAAACTTATTAAAACCAGACCCTATTCAAATAATTTCATAATGTTGGAGCATGTTCAAGTTTAATTGGTAAAGGTAGTAGTGCTGATGTAAACAATACTGTTGGACTATTTTGTCAACTGATAGGTAAAAAAAAGTGTCTTTGGGGAATCAGTCAGTCTCATGACCTGGGTTCTTGGCCCTTCACTCCTTAACAACCGTTCCCTGCTGATGGAGTCAGCAAATAAGACAAAGACCGGGAGGGACTGGTGAATGGTGAAGATGTGACAGCTGAGCTGGGCCATGAGTCCGGTTTGCTCCTGGTGACACAGCACAAGTAAGGGACAGCAAAAAGAGGCCAAACTTGCCAAGTGAGGAGATAGGTGATTTTGAAGACATTTCCAGCTCCTGGTCGAAAGTCAGCCAAACACGAGCTCAGTGTCTACGGAGGCCAAGACAGCCCTTGGCTGTGCAAAGCAGGGTCCATTCGTGAGCAAGGTATCCTCTGTGTTTCACAACGGTGTGATGGCTCCTACAATTGTTTTGGTGTTTAGAAAAAGAGTCCTGAAAAAAATTGAGAGGATTCAGGAAAAAAACCCACCACTAACTTGACTGAAAGATAGGAAAGCGTGCCTTATTCTGAGACACTCAAGAGCTCAATTTCTGTGACATGTCCAAAGGAAGGCTCAAGGATGACTTGATACTAATGAGTTTCAGCCACACAGATAGCAGAGCTTTCACAGAAATGGGCTCCTTCAGTTATTGGACAAACATTTAACAAGTGTCATGGTTTAACGCTGAAGTTACATTCATTTTGACAAGAGTTTTTCAGAGGGGAGGATAATTAACTGCCAGAGTTATTCACAAATAAAAAAGTACTGTAAAACATTGAAACTGGAAAATTTCAAGCAGGAAGAAAACAAGGTAGGTCCCATGGGTTGTGTTACAATGAAGATCTGTCTAGAAGACCCTCAGGTCTATTCTAACCTTACAAAATCTGAGAAAATAGATTGTCAATGACTCACTTTCAGTGAGTTTGTCCAGCAGGCTGTCTCACCGCTGAGACGAGAAAGACCTTTCTTTAAACAACAGAGTGCTCAAACATTCCCAAAGTTTGCTTTTACTGTTAGATGCTCTTACAGAAAGAAAAAGAAAAAAAAAAATGTCTTAGCTAGTGCAGCCACCATGTTTAGTCACTGTCAAGCTTTTCTGCAGTTGTTCTTTTAACTTTATCTTGAGCTTATGGCAATTTCCCGATGCTAATAGGACTTACAGATCTTGCAAATCAGTGAACGTTTAGTAGCAAGGAAGTCAGAGGTTCAGAGCAATTTATCCCATTTCTTCATACCCCTCAGCTCCTTTTGTGGCCTCATAGAACTTGGTTTTATGAAGAAGCTGGATGGATCTCTTGCTGCTTATCAGCTAAAGAGCTGGCTGATCTGACAGGAAGCACATCTGTGAGCAGCTCTGCTGCACTTGGTGGGAAAGTTTCCATTTGCAGGACTTGTTCTTTCAGTTCACATGGCCTCGCAGCCTGTCAGTTTGACCAAGTCCAAAGTCTTAAATCACAACTCAAGCAAAATCACCTTGGTCTTCCCCTTTTTACCATTAAAAATCTGTGAAACTACCAAGTATTCCAGGGCTTTTGCCCAAAACCGTAACCTGCTGCAAATTCATTGAAAAGTAGTTCCAAACTTAAACCAGATTAATAACGATTCTAATTAGTATGGCCAGGTTTTGCAGTTTAACAGATTAAAAATTGTCAGGTTTCGTGTCTCTTTGTGAACATTTTGTTCCAGTCAAACCACAATCCCACAACAAATTATTACTGCCAAACTAAAGTCATTAAAAAAAAAAATAAAATCCACCTTTGCATTTTGAAAACTCTACACTTTGGTGGAGTTCAGATCTGCAGTTTAATTTTGTCCTGTTGCATAAAGATGGGAGGAACCTGCTTCTAGATCCAGAAGGGTTTCCAAGTCATAGCCCTACCCACATCGGGATATTTGGACCCATATGCTTTTGTTTGGATCCTTCTCTATTTTTTTCCTTAAAATGGAGGGCGTGCTTAGATCATCTGCAAGTGTTTCAAGCTAACATGTTTTCAGCCGTTACCTCCCTTTAGCTGAAAATCATTGCCCATTGACTGAAGTAGCCACAGTTCCCTACCAGTGCAACATGAAACAGGTTTGCTGGCCCACCCTCATAGAAAGGAAGGAGATGAGAAGGGTGAACACCTACAAAGATGCCAATTCAATTGTTTGTGATCACGCTGGCTACTCTCTACATTTTTCAGAAGTTGGTTTCTTCCTCCGGCTTCTGCATTCTTTTCCCTAGGCATGATACCTGGAGACAGAAGCGCGGGCTGATGATGAGTGAAACCACATTCCCCTGAACAGGATGGCCCTTGCACTTTCTAGACCAAAGTACTGTCTGGGACTGTGCTGAAAAAAAGATTTATAGTTTTTAATCTCCTCATAAGGTATGACTGTTAAGTATGCTATAATATATAGGACAGGAATTAATCCTGAATTTATTTAGTACTTTTTTTCTTATTTCATCTGTCAGAAGATTGCCATTTCAATTATTTATTAAGAAAATTATGTTTTTCAAGGTAAATGCATTACTTTCGTTATCTGCTTTCAATTAGCTGGGAATTCACTATGTTCAGCCAAATGTCCATTCATCAACAAATTCCAGATTCCTGGCAGTCTGAACAAATTCCCAATTTTCTTTTTTTATGGGTAAAATAAGTGAAGATATTCATGCCTCATGCTAAATTATGGCTGGGGTTAGACTAGCCTGAAGGGAGGAGAAAACAGCTATAGAAGGTCTTGAAATACATTAATAGATGTTTTGATAGAAGTAGAGCTAAAATATTTCACAATCTTTCTTCTTCAGGTGCTTTGTTACGTTAACTAGATGCCCTCCTGCCCTCCTTCAGGGGCAACTTAATGACCTGAGCTGGTCACCTTCCAAAATGCGTGTAACAGGTTGATGAGACCATCTCTAGCTGGAGGGCTCTGCCTTCTGCAGGGACATGCAGGAATAAAAGCAAAGTAAAATACATCCCGTGCCACTGCAACTCTTCATGTCGTGCCCAACCCTTCCAATTAGTGAATTCACATTTTGGGGGCAAGGCTGTGCCAAGTAGCTCCAGCAGTGTCACGTGCTGCCCCAGGGCCACCTGTACACCCTGGAGGATGGAGGGAGAAGTGAGCAGGTAGAAGCGCAGTGACCAGCCGTGTGCCTGGGCAGAATGGGGTCCAGGCTTCTGCCTTGGGAATACTCCGGTGCTGGTCCTTCATTCTCCTCCTGCAAAACAGGGCTACCTAGCTGGGGGTCAGCCCATTGCTGACACAGTTATGGCTTGCAAGACCCCAACCCGTTTCTCAGCCCAGCACCACGCCATGCTTGTAGCTGCCTCCATCGAAGCCGGTTCCCTCCCCAGCCAGCTGCTCGCTGAGAGGAGAAAGCCCCGTGCTCCAACATGGGGGCTGGGCTTCTTGCAGAGAGGCTCTTTATCCCAAAAAGGGAACATAAGCACTTTTAAAAAATGCAAATATGCATTGGCCCCTTGGTGCAGGGCCAAAGCCCTTTACAAGGAATCTCCTGGGCAAAGCCAGGAGAAAGGCTCTGCCCGTGCCAGCCATGGGGATGGAGGGTGACCTGAAATGCTGCCCCAGCCTCTGTGCATGCCCACCACAGCTCGGAGCTCAGTTGCTCTCCAGGCACTGCTTTGGGGGGTACTTCTGTGAATGGTGCGACCAGCCCCAGCCATGGGCAGAGCAGAGGAGCTGGGTGGGGTGATCCCACTGTCCCGAATGGCTGTATCAGCCTCCTTCATCTCTGCAGGGCACCAGGCTGTGTGCCCGAGGAGGTCCTGGGCACACCACGGCTGCCTGCTGGCCCCCATGGCCACGTTTCCTTCCCAGAAGGCAAGGAGACAGGGAGGAGGATAAGCTCCCAACACGGAGTTAGGACCTCGCCAGGATGCTTGTTTGGACTCAGGCTCTTTGCTGTGAGAAAGTCTTAAAATATAAGCAGTATTTACAGCTCAAGTTTTTCCTTCCAAAATAGGAAGATTTTCAGTCATTTTAGTAATTCATTTCATCTCCTCCTTCTTTTGTTAGTGAAACTGCTGTCTCTCTTGGCTTCCTCAGTTGTTGTCAAAAATTCTCTGTCTTGGTCATCTCCTATGGGTTGTACAAAGTCATCTTGGTTTTGTGCTGCCTTTCTGTTTCCCAGCTCAGCCATCACTGACTCTCTGATTATATTTCCTTGGTCACCTCTTTTTTCCTCCCTTCCACTCACAGTGGATACTTTCCGCTCCTTCTTTTTTCTCTTTCCAATGATTTGTGGTTAGTAATGCTTTCCTTACACTGTGGCGCAGGACTCTTCATCCTTTCCCATCATATTCAGGTGTTCATAGGTCTCTCCCCCTCCATGCGTGCTCTGAGATGGTGTTCTCTTGTGCACTGTATTTTTCATCATGTGAATGAAGAAACAGAGTCACCGCTCTGCCTCTCGTTCCCCAGGTTGTGCAGAAAGTTAACCATCCTTACACGGGCTGATGCCTTTCCCACCAGACGTAGGAAAGGCAGGAACATGGGATTTTTTTTTTTCCCCTTGTGTGATTTGTGTGCATCTCAGCCAGATATTGGTCTCCACACGGCAAGATGACTAGGCTGATGTTTTGAGGTAAAAGCTATGCCACCTTCACTTCTTGGTGACACAGAGCCTTCAGACCCACCTCAACGTCCAGCAGCTCTGCCAATGGTGAGTTCTCCTGCTGAGGGCTCTCCCAACAAGCGAAACCATCTCTTCTGCATCTGTCTAATGTCCTGTAGCCCAGGCAATCGTGGACTCATGTTTATTTTACTGGTAGAATACACCTGCAACTTAAATATTGTATGATAAGCAGATGTTCACTTCTATAAATTGAACAGTGCACAAAGATTTATAGACCCCAGAGGTTCAGATTTAGCGAGTGAGAGCCAAGGTCACAACTGGACCTTCAGATTCAATAAATCTCGACATTACTAGAGCATTGGGGGAGGGGGGAAGGCATCATTATAGACATATAACAATTTTAAAAGTATGCCAGTGATGATCTGCAAAGCAGATGTAAGTCAGGCTGATTTTGATACGTTAAACTGACCCTTCCAGGAAAGAGATGAAATAACTCAGGATTTGATTTGGAGTCACATATGGAATATAGGAGTGGAAATAGCGATAATAAGCCCCTGTCCACATGAGAAGCAGAGGGGGAGAAAAGCTCCATTAAAAAGAATAAATGTTTTGTTTTCATGCTATAAGGAGGACACTGTTGATATCATCAGTGGCAAATTTGTTCTAATTAAGGTACTTTAAATGACATATCTGTGCTGTGTTTTTCTTTCGTGCAATACACTAATGAAAACCACTGTTTTAGCCACAGAAGGACTGAAGTCCTGCGTGAGCAGACTAGGTACCCACTGCACCCCAATGGTGTCCCCCAGCTCAGGAGGCAGAGTCGGCGCTGCTGGGTGCATTGGGAGGCCTGGCAAAGAGAATAGGCTGTCGGAAGCAATTCCGTCTCTAACGTCCCTTCAGACCCTGGTCTCTTTGCTGGAGCTTTAACCACAGGCTGGCAACAAGGATGGAGGGGAAGGGAGGCAAGACAGTATGGACAGCCTGCACCAACGTCACCGCAGAAGAAAGGGAGGTTGGAAATTGAGAGAGTTAAGGAGAGTAAGAGGCAAAGAGGAAGGTTTGAAATGGGCACCAAAATATCCTGACGTGGATGATTACCTGCCCCAGTGCCACCCAGCAGCCCCATCCAGCAGCCCCTGCAGCGATCCCAGTCACCACATCCCCTCGCCTGGAGATTTTTTCCCCATGACCACAAGCTCCAGAATCATTAAGGAAAGGTATTTCTCAGTGGTTTCTCCACTGCTCCTTGTGAAAGTCCTACACAACAAGGGCAGTCGGGAAGTGTTTACACCATCTGGCCTTTGTTCCGGTATCTTGAAACACTGACTCCAAAATAATTCTGATTTCCATACCAAACAAGCACATTGTGGCTTATTTACTGGTGAGGCACAGCCTGTGAATTTCCCTGCCTTGGAAGTTGCAAAAGACAAATTTGGTATCTGCAACATCTTTTAAGGGAGCCCCTGGCATCCTTAATGAAAAATTAATTTAGGGTAAATCAATATTCGGCTTCATTGTCATCCTATATTAGACCGGTCTGCAGGTGAAAGTGAGTTTAGTGGTTACTATTTATTCCCAGCCGACTACTAATCCCATTTCCCATTGCTGAAATAAGGCATTAAAAATCAAAGTAATCTCTCATTGAAAGGAAGACATTCCTAACAGCTGTATCCTTCAAAGGCTGCGGCCTTTTCTTTCCCCTCACCATCTCCCTAGGTAGCCCTCCGGGACACATGGTTATGTGGGATGCCAACTGCTTACTATTCATCATGGCCCCATTCTCCAAGGGCCCATTGACTTTCAATAATTTATCACTCTATGTTTTGTGTGTCGCTGCAGAAATAAATCAGAACTGGGAGTGCCAGATGCTCCCGCATCCCATCATACTGTGTTAATTTATTAAAAAGGGGTTTTCTCAGCCCAGCCGTGGGATGCAGGAATCTCCTCCGCAAGGAGCGGTGAGAATGAGGGTTAAGGTCCACTGAGCCAAGTGCGAAGAGCAGAGAGAGCGAGAGACAGAGAGAGACTTCAACGTGGAAGCACATGAGCTTGGAAACCCTCGCAGGGTGAGCAGGCGGTCGGCTTTCCAAGTAGAGCTAGTGGTGACAGTGCTCCAAGAAAAATACATTTAGTCCTTAAGCGTGTAGCTTTTGTTCTGGGCTCACAGTCTCCTTTTGTTTCTTGGACTAGGTCTCGCACCCGGATATGGCAAGTAAATATGAAGCCATAAATCACAAACTTGATGCTTGCTTTTCTTTCCTCAAGGTTGTATAACATAATGAAAAAGATCAAGCAAATGCAAAGCTATTTTACACTGCACATGCAGAGTGCAAAAGGCCCTGGGTCTCTTCCAATGACCCCACAAGAATGATAGGCCTCCTGCTAACAAGAAGATCTATTTTTCTGAGGCATCACACAAATCCTCTCATGGATTGAAGAGTTTCTCCTGTTCTTGTTTTCTTTAATGCTCTCGCAATACAGTTAATTTAACATATAATGACCCTTCATTCAAACCTTCTGCACATATATATTATGATAGTTTCATCAAATGTGCCTCTGGCAGAACAGGAAACGCAAATTTCCTATGTTCCTTCCCAGAGTCCTGAATGCACGTCAACAACTTTTTTGGTACATATCACCCTTGGTCATTTCTCATCTCCCCTTCAGAGGGGAAGAACCGTGGCTGCGAGCACACAATCTTGCCTCCAACATTACTGCTGGAGCACCAAGTTGACTCCCACCTGGAAGACGGGAGGGTACTGGGACTTCTTGAAGTTCTGGGACCTTGTTCTTGAAGTCCAACCTTGCCAAGGTTGCACACTCAGTTCCAACACTCCCCAGTGCAGCAGGGCCTGAAGTCATACCACCGGTGCTCTTAGAAAATCAACTTCTACTTACCTGCAAGGGGAAGAGCCAAACCTAGAATGCCGGATTCTTCCTACCCCCTCCCAAAACATTGTTTAGGATAATTCCTCTTCTCCAGGATGGTGCCCACAGAACAGGAACTGTATAAAGGGATAGGAGCATTCCCAGTACTGCTGACGCGTTAGCAGCCTCTCTGCTCGTCTCCGAGCATGTAAAAATGGGACTTTAGAGTGTCACATAACTAACTGGCAGCTAGTTTTTGTGGTGACAGCAAGAAAACACACTTTATTGACACCAGCTCTTTTGCCAGGTTTCAAGTCTTTGCCGCACTCCCTCCAGAGGGACTTCGCAACCTTTACAGGAACGAGGTGGCAGGTGGGTTGTAAGCCCCCATTTCTGTCTCCGTTCTCTCCTCCCCCTTAGAAGTTTCTATTTGCATTGACATTTTCCCAAACTTTTAAGCTAGGGAAAGATATCCGATATGCATAATTCTAGCCTGAAGAGCTAAAGTTTGCCAATGTTATGAGAAAGCATAAGCAAGAGCTCATAATGGGAAGTGTTGGGCAATCCTGTCTTTACTGAAGGCAAAATCCCCCACTGCGCCTGCCACCAAGATTAATTCCAGATTTCCTTAGGTTCTGTGACATGCACAGGGCCTGTCCCAGCAGCTGCTGAGCACTATCAGATCTAATGCTCTCCTTCAAATCTTTCAGCCCTAGTATCAAGAGCATTATTCTGAGGAGATTTTTCCTGAATCTTCATGAGACAACATTGGGAAATCCTGATTAGTCAGTAAGACCGTTGTTTATCCTCTTGGTAAAACACAGCTTCCGTTAAACCAGCGCCATTCTCTCCTTGAAGATAAGCAAATGTTAGCAAAATTACTGTAAATTGTGAGATTGCTGGTTAAGGTTGCAGCAAAACACAATTTGTATCTTAACTCTGTTTTAATCTCATTTACAGCCTTCTTCAAATGTCTTCTTTGGCACTGAAAACACTTGTCTCAACCTAAAAGTGAACTTTGGAGGGGGGGAGTCTGACTAAAACCCCTACAGCTGTTTTTGAATTATCCAGGAAGCAAAAAAAATGCACATTTCCCAGTATAAACATTATCTTGGTTTTATTTTGGGGCTTTTTGTTGTTGTTGTTTTGTTTCGGTTTTGTTTTTAGTTCAAGGAGAACATTCAGTTTATTTAGAGTTAGATTATTTTATTTTATTTAGATGTCAGCACAGCACATCTGTATTTCTCGGTGAGACAGAGGAACATAAGAACCGCTCTGCGAGGTCAGACCAAGGGTCAGTCCAACCCCGCATCCCGCCTCCGGCGGCAGCCACTAGCAGATGCTCAGAGCAAAGCAGAGGGGAAACAGGACCAGCGCCCAGGGGCCCTTCCCGGTGCCTGTCCCCGCTGCACTCCCAGTGCTCGGTGGTCACAGGGCTTCCTGACCTGGAGCTGCAGCTGGGACGCTGCGTTTGACAGTCAGCAACGGCCCGGTCCTCTCCGAATTGGTCTAATCCCCTTTTGAGCCCCTCCACCCTCCTGGCCTTTGCGGCTTCCTGTGGCAAAGACACGGGCACGGGGCAAGTACGCTGTGTGCAAAATCAATACTTCCTTACCCTCTTTTTAAATCTGATAACGTCCTTGGAAGACTCTTAGTTCTTACATTACGAGAAACTCTGAATAGGCTCTTTACCTGAATAAGCCTTTTTTCATAAGCTGTTTCATCACCTCTCTCGTGCAAGCTTGGTCATAGCTCTCCTCATTCTTGTTTTCCTTCTCTCTGCACCTCTGGCTGTCCTCTGTCCTTTTTAGGGGTGTTGAAGCATGACATGGCTTGGACTTACAATTCAAACAATGACTTCCTTTCCTGATAGTATCTAGTACTTAATTTGCCTATTTTTCTCCTCCATTGCCGAGTAGCAGACTATGCTATCAGAGAATTTTCCATCTTCTTTCTAAATGGCAGCAGCTTGCTGAGAGCCAACTGTTGGATAAGCGCCGGTCATTTTGTTGCTTCCCCTCTGTTTCATTACTTTGCTCTTACCAGCACTGACTTTCTCCTGACATTTTATCTCCCCGTCACTCCGCGGGGTGAGATCCTCCGGCAACTGTTTGCTGTTGGCTCTTCTGAAGAGTTCTGCATCATCTGCAAATGAAGTTAACTCGCTATTTAGCCCCTCTTCCAGATCTTTGATTAATACATCTGATTATACCACATATATCTAGTTTCCTGGAGTAGAGCAGCTCCACAAGAGGACTTGGGCATTTTCCCCTCCACAGCTTGGCTTTCCAATGTGCCTGGGGTGAAGTACCATTTTTGGAAAGCTGGATACGCTTCATCAGTGATGCCTTGCTTAGTCACACACTCACTGACTTCTGCAAAGATTGCCAACAGATTTGCAAAGCCTGACTTTCCCCCACAGAAGCAACACCTATTTCCTTTCACCGTCTCTCTCACACACACGAGACCCATCCATGTCTATCAATTGTAATCCGTGATATAATTTTCAATGCCTTGCCCAGTATAGAAGGCCAGTACATTAGTTTGCAGTTCTTGGGTTCATTCTCAAATTACTTCTAGCTATAGTTAATGTATCTGGAATAAAAGGCTCACATGTGAGGTTTAATTAATAATTAGAAGGACAACAAATATTCCCTGTAGACAAGCTCCATTATCTTTGCTAGTTTCCCTGATAAAAGCGTCACTTCTTCCACAAACTGAGCCAAAGTATGCCCACAGCTAAAGTATTTGGGAAGTTGCCCTTGGTCCTTGACTAATTTGTGGATTTAGTTTTTGCACAGCAAAATGCACTGGCAATTTCTTCCCCCATAAACTCCGCTTTTGTATTCACAATTTTGCTCCTATAGCTTCTTGTGGGTCAAGCATAATACAAGGCATCAACTGAACATCCAGTAGTTGTCATAAGGTTTGGCATCTGCAATTAATGCTGCAATCCAAGTTCACAATTAATTAGAGCCCTCTTACACTGGGAAATGCACTAGCATTATTTTGCCTCTATAATTTCAGTTACATTGGTACAGCTTTCCCTGTGCATGCTCCTTTCCTGGAACAATTGTGCATATTCGTTGATGTTTTAGCATATTTTCCTTCAGCATGATTACCCCCAGTAGAAATTTGCATACTTTTGAAATGTAGTCAAATGTATAATATAGGGTAAAAATATGCAAGTTTTTATTTGACTCACCTGTCTGTCTTATACACCTGAATGTGTGTACGTATGTGTGCGTGTGCATGACACTGCATGAGCATTCATGCAGACATTAGAGAAGGTGAATGCATAAACAAAGGTACGCGTACAGGAATTGTCTTTGATTTCAAAAAAATGATAAATAAGTCCCAAAGAGGTAGAAGTTACCTACAGCAGTGAAGGCATCAAGTATTTAATCATCAACATAATTACAAATATGAAAGCACTGTCTGTGAAATTAATGCAACCTATCAGGTGCTTTAAAGATGGGCTCAGGCTTAAATATTTCACCTACCCAGGGCTTCCATGGGTAGGATCAGGGTACCACCTAGGAAAACAAATGCAGATTAATGGAGGGACTGTGGGTGCTTTCACCTCTCTCCCTCAAAATTAGCAGCACTGCTGCACTGTGCATTCCCACATGATAATACATCAGGGCTGTGCAGCCTTGCCTCCACCCTTGAGTCAGTTCAGGGCTGTGTTTGCCTCTGGGTAATGTTAAATTTAGGGCTTGCTTTTCAGGACTACTCATCTTCACTTCGCAGCTCTCTCAGCTGCAGTATATCACTCACAGGCCAATACCCTTAACCCATAGGGGGGGTATCCCATGTGGCATACATTAATTTATAAATGAGAATGATATCTGAATGCGTCACATTTCAGTGAAGAAAAACAAACCTTATGGACTCTTTTAAGGCTGTGATAAATTAGAATGTGCATGGTACAATTATTTATCTTGCACCCTTATTACAAGTATTTCCTTTTCACTGGTTAATTTAATTAAGAGGTGTCCCTTCGGATGAAAACTTTCTAAGATGGATATCTTTTTCTCCAAAACATAATTCATTTTGAATGAAGAGGGGAAAACTCACAGCTCCTGAACTTATTAATAATGATCTGAATTAAAATACATTCCTGGCTTCCTTGAACAGTTACGTATGTTAAGGGATAGCTGGGAGGGGAGGCAAGAGGGATTATTTTTGTTTTCATGAGAAGGACCTGATCCCAGAAACACTGTGGAATATGTATGATGAGGAGTTAGTCACAATGATTTCTTTGGCAAGGGAGAAAGAAGCAGAAACAAAAACAACACTGACCCAACTTTCTGTCAAAGCGGGTGGACAGGGATGAGGGAGCCAGTGTGGGATCATTCTTCTTTTCTCCCGACGCCCAGGATCCCAACTCACTCCAAAAAATCCTCCCTGCGCTTGGCATCCTGTGGCTGTGAAGGAGACCAAGGACCGGAGCAGGAGAAGTGGTGAAGCCTGCCAGGAGCAGCCCGTGGCTCAGAGGGGGTCGCCGTCCTGCACGGCCCCGGCAGCTGCAGGGACCTCTCCTGTGTCCCCCTCTCTGCGTGATGCAAACCATCACCCAGCGCACGGCACTGAGCCCCCAGGGAAGGCAAAACCCACAGAAGACCCTGTCCCGGTTCGGCTGGCAAATTCTGGGTGAGATCTGCTGTCCTCTCAAAACGTTACCTGGGCTGTAGACCCAAAAAAGAAAAAGGGAAAGATGAAGCCTACTGGAGAAGGTGCTGTTTAGGCATTCAGAGGGTCAAGATTTTGCCTCGGGTCTGCTGTGCTAATCTTGGATGTGCCACTTCACCCCACTTCTTGGGACCCCTTCCCAACTTTTGTCTCATCTACTTCAAGGATGTTATCTCTGGATCACAAGCCAACTCCTGCTGTGTCTGTGCAATGAGACAACGAGGCTCCACGCACAACTTTGCTGACAGACAGGCGTTACAGAGAGATGATGACAAAAATGCAACTGTTTTCCAAAATCTGCTTTGCCTCTGCTCCTAGAATTGTCCATTAGAAAATTAGTCCTCAGCTCAATCCCTGCAGAGGGGTGAGTGATTTTGTGCCCGATTATCTCTTCGAGGGAGAGTTTAGACGTACAAACATTTGGGAGACGCAGGTATTTTGAGAGGCCGCTTCTTCCACAAAGGTTGGTGTTTATGACTTCCATCACTGCCTCTGCGGCATGCTGATGGGAGGTGATTTTAATGACATTCAAGGTTGAATAAAAGAAAAAGGCTTGTCATTTTGCTTCCTTTTTAGAAGAGAATTTTCTGATCAGTTTTGAATATTGTGTCAATAACTCCTGTCAAATTTTCTTTCATTACAGAGCCTATCCATACACTGCTAGCAGACTCATTAACAAAACAAGGGGCATCACTGCCAGAAGAAAAGGCTACTCAAATGTAAATACAAAGTCTAGCAAAACATCTCAAGCATATAAGCTTGAACTTGAATCATTGCTGCATGTTGAAGGGGTTTCTCAACACATTATTCAAATCCCTGTTGATGCTGTTTTGCTTCCCACCCCCATCCAGCACCTGCAGAAACCTCTCTGCTGACCCTAAGACCCTTGGTTGAGATTCAAGCCAGAGCATTTGGTCAATGCCAGCTCTTACATCAGTGACTGGCACCCCTTCATGGCTCACACGTCCTACTTTTAAAAGAACAATTATGGCCATGCTGTGAGTTGAATGACAAAACTCAAAGGAAAATGAACTTGAAGATGTTTCCCTAGCAACTGTGTGCAGCAGTGCTCTCACCAGTCCAACATTACAGCATTACACTTTGAATTGAAAAAAATACAGATTGAAAACTTAAATGGCCAGTGCA
This sequence comes from Grus americana, assembly GCF_028858705.1. Classification (NCBI taxonomy): domain Eukaryota; kingdom Metazoa; phylum Chordata; class Aves; order Gruiformes; family Gruidae; genus Grus; species Grus americana. The sequence goes on along the minus strand of NC_072852.1, from coordinate 123,487,074 downwards.
TCCTGGCAGAGACACAGCCTTCCTTGGTCACACCGGCCCATATCCAACTCATAATTCTGGCTTTCACCTTACGTGGAAGACCACTTTGGAGAAGGAACAACGGCCACAAACAGAGGTTCAGGGAGCATAGCAACCTCAGGAGCTGGCCCTGAAAGTAAAAAAAGCTTAATTTCAGTATTGTTAAACGAAAATAAATGTTGATTATCTCTTTCTCCTTCCCTTCCTGATCCTTCTCACTACATCACTAGAAGAATTTCAATATATGTTGTTTAATGAGTTGCCTTCAGCCATCTGACACACATTGGCTTTCTTGAAACAAACACCGTGAGTTGCCAGTGGGCAAAGCAAGGCTTACTCACCTAACTGTAATCATCCCTGTGCGGCAAGTCTTTCCCAGTCCTTCTTGCTCATCGCTCCTAAAATGGCCTGACTGTCAGAAACAACGTGCCCTGGTGTAACCCATCTTTCCTTCCTGGCAGGCTAAGAGGTCCATATTTTCTTTTCACCTTATTACTTAGAGCAGATACAGTGAGTGATGCAAACAAGGGAAGGCAAGAGGTGACAGTCCCACTACTATCCTAATAAACCACCCCATCTTTTGTTTACATTACCACCATTGTTTTAACTGACGTAGTCCAGTGTACTGCATGAGGCCGACTTTTTATGCTGCATCCTGTACTATTATCTTCCAGAAGGACAGTAACCATTTGCCTCAAGGATGCTATTCTGGTTTGAATATTTAGGCACACAGATGAAAGGCTGCTATGACATCATGCTGCAAAATCTATTTGCACTGGTACATTATCTATCAGTTGTACTCCTAAGATAACTGCAACATTATATCATAATCACTCCAAAAATGATTTCCACTCACCTGTGCTGGAAACGTCCTGTTCTATAGATTGGGTTCCACTTTTTGGACCTGAAAACACTCTGAAAATGCTCCCTAGAGATGGCCAACCAGTTGCTTTCCTTAGCTGATGCACGCTCAGCTAATTAGAAATATTAAATCCAAATTAAATCCAAATTCAATTTAACATTAATAATATTAAATTAAAAAAATTGTGTCTCGCACTGTGATTTATGGTTTACCTCCTGGGCCCTTGGCACACTGAGGCAGAGATGCCTCAAATGCCACCAACAGGACATTTTTACAAAAAGAATGTGAGGGGAGGGAAGCGTTCATCAACATCCCCGCATTAGTTGTGCGGCTCTTCCTCCTGTTTGTCTGGTGTTAATACTCATGCCATTCATTCTTTCTATAGCTCTCCACGCACCATCAGTAGGAAAAGCTCAGCCAGGGGCTTTGCAGGGCAGGGCTAAACAGTCTCAGAGTATCCAAAAGTATCCGAAAGCCTCAGCTGATGAAGCAGGAGGAAGACTACGCGATCGCCCTGACCCACAAGAAAGGGAGCGTTGCCTCTTACCCAGGGAAAGTGGCAGGTTTGCGCAACTGAGGGGAGCAATTCAGGAGGGAAAAGAACGATCAAAAAGCTGAAACCTCTCCTTGGTGAGGAGGCAATCCTGCAGCTGCTGCTTTGGGAAAACAGCCCCCCATTGCCTCCAGAGCTATACACAGGGACTTGGGCAACCCGCGAGACCCGCAGTCACCCACAGACTTCAAAGGATGAGTTTCTAACCTGAGAGAAGGGCCCGATCCTGCTCCCGCTCCCTCTAAATGACCAGGAACCTCTCAGGAGGCTTTGGAGCATTTCATAGCTGCTTACAATGGAGTCAAAGCCTGAGAAGTCCAGTCGTCTTCTCTATAATTCAAGTCACAGCCCACCCACATACTTAGGTTAAAGTGTACTTTAGGATAATGAAAAGTCATTATTATCTCCTTACGAGAGTTTCTTATGGAAATTTCCCTGTTATTCCATCAATCCTCTCTGTTGACACAGGATGATGTAGTAGATCAGGCAGACAATATTACAGACATTTTTCCGTGATCCAGAATCTCAGATCCTGTCCTGCTCGTCAACATACTTACATGGCATCATGAATGTTATCTCATACCTAGGAATCACCCCTTGTCTCATCTCTGTGCAGTTCTTGCTAGCGTTACTTGCAAATCCTCCCTACTTAGAGGCTGGAGCTGGCACTGGAGTCACCATCCGTCTTTCCTGTCTGCACGAGGCTTTGATCCAGCCTCTCACACGCTAGGAGCCAGGGCACGGCTCCTCCTGGATCTCCGTCCCACCAGGCGCCAGGAGCCAGAGCCGCTAATGCTGCGGCCACAGAGGAGGTGGTGCGACCCTGTCGTGAATGGGCGATTTAGATTGCTTATAGAACCACTGACAAAGGTATCAGCAAAAGTGGTTTTATCGAAATATAATGTTGTAAAAGTGTGACTTAACAAAGACTGATGGCAAGGTTCACTCTATTACTGTACTGCACAATCATTTGAACAATGATTCAAAACTACCAAAGCAGAGTCAAAGTTACCATGACACAAATCAAAGTTACCATAAGACAAGGTTATGCATGATATCGGTCGCTTACCAAAGATCTGCCGTTGGTAAAAGGTCTCTCTGCCTTGGGAGCAACCTTGAGAGGCGTCTCAGCTCAAGGGGAGATCACCGCCACACAGCCAGGCTGCTTAGTAACGAGAGCTCAGAGAAGGCTCACTCAGGCTGTCACGTTTATGGAATAAAGTGGTCGGTTTGTAGTCAACTTACATGTGATGGAAAAGGTATGCATGGCACTCCTTGTACCCACAACTTTCTTTGTTCCTTGATAAATGAGTGTTGGAAAAGCCACCTGCTATACTTGCTTTAATCGCATGATCACATGATCGGTGTTCCAAGCTTATACGCATCGATGCTCACTGTGTCATTCTGCTCTTTTGTGGGTTTTCAGAGACCAGATTGGAACTAGAGAAGTTCTTGGCGCGGTTACAGCTCAGGCCTTTACCTCCTTTGGAGCCTCTACCACTAGTTTGGTGAAGGAGTTGAGTACATCTGTCACAGATGCCCATACCTGCAATACTGCATTTTGAGCTGGGATCTGCCAGGATCTGACCCACTCCTAGGACCTGGCTTCTGCAGCTGAACCATGTGGACTACTCTGAGACGAGTTGAGGATTTTGTGTGCAAGGGTAGGAAAACAGCAAAGCAATTGCCCTTTCCCAAACCCTCTTCCCACAGAAATCAATGGTGAAACTGTCGGGACCTCAGCAGCGACAGTTCAGGTCCTTTGTGGTTGGTTGCTTCCCAAAAGAAATTTTGCTTCATTAAGATGCTGAGTCTTTCTAATTCGAATATTTTACTTGCTTCAGGTCTTGGGTTGTCTTCATTATGTGGTTGCCAACAGGGAGTCAGAAGGGGCATCTCGGAACCTGCTGCGAGGCCGTGAAACTTTACCGAGTGTTAGGTGTGGGGTGAGAGCGAGTGGGAGGCATGGTCCCCAGGGAGTGCCCCCCTGTTTGACACCCTTGTCATGGAAGTTAAAACTTCAGGATAAACTGGGAAAGCCAGTGAAGAGACCGCATTTGCTCACTACTTACCACACTTCCACAGAACTAAATGTCTGAATTTCTGCCTTGTGTGAAAATGAGCTTTCCTGGGGTCCTAACGGCCAAACTCCCTCGTAGGCGTAAAGGTCAAGAATCCAGCAGCAGTGAGGCGACAGACACCAATCCCAACAGCCACTTGAGATGCTTACTCTGGAAATGAGCTCTCACGCAAACGTGGCAAAAACAGAAGACACGATGCAACAGCAAAACAAATGAAAACCGTGTTTCATCCCAGGATGAGTTACCTGCTGGGAGAGGGAGGGCAAGAGCAGTTGCTCTCTTGTGTACCTCCAGCTTTTCACATCCCCTTCAACCCAGCCGGCTAGCGATGACAAAAACTTCACGCATTTTGATGAACTCAAACAGTATAATTTTAATAGCACAGGAAGAAATGTCCTTCAGCAGCAGAGTGACCAGACAGAGGTGGTTCATTGCGCAACAATTTGCTAAGCAGAACGGCGCCCTACCACACTGTGAAATAAAGCTCTTTCGGACAAAGGAAGGGGTTCATTTTTTGTTGCAAATGGCTTAATTAACCACTTCCCTCAGCTCCAAATAGAAAGAGGCTTGAGCTACAAAAGCTCTGCTCCTGTTAACCTCCAGGCAAGCGGATACTCTTCCCTAAAGTTCATTTAGCTGTCAAAACGGGGAAAAAATGCCAGCAGCAGAGAGGTTCAAAAACTGTCAAAGTCCAGGCACTTAGATGAGGCTTTTCCTTAAAAAAAAAACCAAAACAAACAAACAAACAAAAATAGAAAAGTACACTGAAACCCATCTCTGGAGAAGATATTGTTCCCATTTCTCCAGAAGGGAGAGGCGGGGTGAGGATACCACCAGCGCTTTTACACACAATCTTTCCATGTAAATGATTTCAAATGGGAGCTCTTGCTCTTGCCTGCAGACAAAAGCAGAATACATCGCTGTTGCCAGACCACCTGGGACATGGGGAGGAGAGGAAATCTCCAGATGGGTTTTAAGACAATTCATTTATATTTATATAGCCAGAATAAATGTTTTTTTTCTGAGATAGCATTTCCCTTTGCTCTATCTAGACCACCAAGAAAAGAGGGAGGCACAGAATTTCTATTGCATTAATAGTCCTGGTGTTTACGGTTTTGGCTTTTATGAACTTGTGGGAGCTGTTTATTGAGTCATAAACTCTTCTAATGGGGATATTATCTCTAAATTATATAAGTACTACAGTATTTGGGTTAGTTAAAAGAAAGGTTTAAAAGAGTTACACACTTACAGTTTATCTCAATTACTAACATGATCCCATAATGGGAACTTAATTGCTAATTGCTAGCTTGTATTGCAGAAGAACTACAATAACAACACACAATATATAGCCTGTATAAACATGTCCAGACAATTCTATATTACCTCCTTTCACTGCTACCTTCTCGTATGGTGGGGTTTTTTATTACAATGATTTAATTCCTAAATGCCTCAAATTCGGAATTCCTCTTTGTCAGGAAAGCATTTCCACCAGTGCTTCATTTGACAGATTTTAGCAAGCCTTCTGCACACACTTGAGTGGCTTTGTGCAAAAGGGACAGCCTTGTACATATGCTTAAATACTTTGCTAAACTAGATTCTCCAAGAGCTCTAACGAGATAAATCCTAGTTCCATTTAAATCAACCCAGGTTTTCATGTTTACCTAGCTAGAGTGGAATTTGACCAAGACCCACTGGCCAGAGCCTGAGTCAGGCTCATTGAGGACAGTCAGGTTTTCCTGCTAAGCATGGCCCTGAGTCTCTGCTCAGGCTAATCTCCAGAATACCCCACCAGAGGGATCACATCCACGGTCAGCATGTAGCGTGGACTCATGTTCCCCTCTGCCCGGTCTGCCCAGCTCAGCGCTTCCTACACGTACCATACTCACTGCAGCAAGGGTAGGCAGCAGCCAAGCGGTCTCCATGCTTGACCTCAGTGCTCCTCTAGCAATGCTGATGGAACCCAAGGGTGGGATTCATCTCACTCAACAGCGATGCAAACATCTACATTTAGCTCGTTGTTTTAAATCCCTTCACAGTCAGTGCAGAAGGAGGAGCAGTGTGTGGATAGCATGACTCCTGTAGATACTCCTGTTAGCTAGTTGATCCCCAGAGGTGCCCATCGCCCTTCCATCCACAAGTAAGGGATCCAGAGAGCTAGTGCAGGTGCAGACATCTGCGCTGCAGACATCTGAAGGCAAGGGACATAAGTCTCACCCACAAACCTCATGCTAATTTAGAGGAGGCTGCGTCCCACCTGCACCACAGCAGCTCTGCAAAAGGTCTTCCTCTTGTCTTTCAAGACAATGCCATTCTTCTGACAGATTTGCCTTTGAAAGTGGGAGCTCTCTCAAGTATTGTTCGGTGATACAATGAATTTTTGCTCTTACAGATCATCCCACCGTGCTGCTTGCCAGGGATCTGCATCAGATTTCGGAGAAGTTTATGAATCAGCTCCTTTACTTCTCTTTGTTCGTAGTTCTTAATATGAAACTACTCTGACGAAAGAGGAGAGCAAAGAGGACAGATGGCTAGGGTGAAAGGCAGATGAAGATAGCTAGCTTATTTGTGTGTAATACATACCAGAAGAAACTTCCTGGTGATTCAGAAATGCCCAGCTGTGCAGAGAAAGAGTTTATATAATCAATCTATAATCTTAATATATTATATCTGTATTAACTTCTTTCCTCATCTTAGTTATGCTCCCTCACTGGTTTAAAACTTTACATTTTAGGGACACAGGCTTCCCTCCCCATCCCTGTCTGGTTTCTTTGACCATTGCCTAAAACATGAGTGCTGCTTCCGACCAGATCTGAGTCACCACCCTAAACAAACAAAACCAAGAAATTAATTCAGAGCAAACCGAACCTTAAAAAAGTCTTCTTTCAAGATAGTTTTCTCTCAAATGTTACCTATACTGCCCTCTAAAACCTAATAATAATTTTAAAAATCTGACCGTGGTACTTTTTTTTTCTCCTGATATTGTAACTGCTTCACAAACATGTTGCCATTTTGTCTTTCTCATTGTACTCGGGCTTGCTGGCTAAGCCACCTCAAAGAGGAAGAAACCCTGCGAGCAAACATGCAATGGATAAGTTACTGAGGGTACAGGACATTATTACTTAAAGAACTAATGTTTCCCTCCATGTCACTGAATAACCTATGTATGACTTCAAGATGTTAAAAACTGGAAAATTCTTGTAATGATTAGTTCCATGTCTCAAACCACAGGAACACATAGAAGGGTCCAGCAAGCAAGAGACCAGTGAATTACTATGAGTGATACATTGACTGCTGTTCTCTGAATGCTGGCAAGTGACCGAAAACATCCAGTATTTTGGTCATTGTGGAATTAGGATCCCTGCCGTTTTTCCCACAGAAAGCTTGCTTTTGGGAGGCAGAAATGTTTCCTGGGCTAAAAGGACAAGACAGAGAGAGCAGGCATAGGAGTCAACTGAGCCCAAACTTCTTCCGTGAAGAGCCTTCCTGCCATGAAGTAGGAATAACTCACATCAGCACGAGGGACAAATGCAGAAGCAGGACTGCAACATCTTTTCATTTATGCAGATGAACATCTGTCTGACATTGGTACAAACGGCTCTGTCTAGAAAAACAGAGATGCCTGTATGATGGGCAGGACACGGGGAAATATTGCCTGTTGAGGAACTTCCTTTTTGTCCACAGATTGTCTATGGCTGCTTGTGGCTACCATGTCTGAGGGGGTCTAGCTGCTGGTGACCAGAGCGGGCACTCTGAACTGGACAGGAGCAGAAGCTGATGCGAGGCCATGAGCTAACCAGCACACCACCTGCACACAAGGAACGGTCCTCTTTGCCATTTGCAGCCTGACATTTGCTTGCAGCAGCAGCTATCCCAGAGAACTTGAAGCCTCTTATTCTCAAATGCCAAGTTGAGGAAATAAAAATTAACGCTGAACATGTAGCAGACCCCAGCAGTGAGATGGGGAGCCGGTACTGTAATGTGAATCTCTTTGCTCCTGCCATGGACAGCACAGATACTTGTGGAAAGAAGATATCTTTGGCTCCCCTACAGAGATCGAGAGCTGAGATTAATGGCAACTGTGAGGGCTGCCTTCCTCTTTATGCGATGCATGCTTTAAAGCTGTGGCCTCCTGCCATCTTGAAACATAATCTTGCGGTATTGTCTTCATTCAGGCCCCTCATCAGCAATGTGAAAAGAGAAAAGAAGCTGGTGGCAGGATTAGAGGACAGGTTGAAATATTCTGGGCAGCATATGCTGTAAGTCACATTATACAAAGAGTATTATTGGACTGCTCATTGGCTTTCCCTTCTGGAAGCACTGCTGCATGTAAAAAGAAAAACCCAGTGAAAAGTGTTTATAACGCATCAGACCACAGCATGTGACACATTGTGAGCACACTGACAAGCACTGAAAATATTTTTCAGGCCTTTCTGCCCTGCTCCGAGGAGATCCTTTTGTGCTTATTGGGGCTATGCAAGATGCATGGGAAAACAGGAGAAAGAGAGGTGAGAATAATAATTCAGAAGGGTATTAATAAACATTCCAAAATTACTGTCATCAGATGCCCCATCTCAACCTTAAAACAGTCTTGGAAGTCTGTTTGAGACCCTCGCTGCTTTAGAAGTGAGAAACCACCTTTTCTTGTCCAGTGGCAAATTTATTCGTGGCAAAAACCCATTTGTTTTTGTTCTTAGACTACCAATGTTCTTAACTGAAACAGATTATTTTCCTCACCTGGCCATAATGTATTTACAGAGAGCAGTCATATTTTCTCTGAGACTTCATTTTATTTCACTAAATAAGCCAAGCTCCTTCAGTCTCCTTTCTTATCCCCATTCTCCTGGTCACCTTTCCAATTCTTTGCTGCACTGGTTCCACTTTACAGTCACCTTTCTTGACCATGACCAGACCAGACCTGACCATGATTGACCAGACCTATACACAGGGCTCCACATGAAATTATAAGAAAACATATTTCTTGTACTTTTTTTTTTCTGAAAAGAGGCTCCTCTTTGTCCCATATACATGAAGGAAAACAAACTAAAGTGAATTTCTCTAAAACCTACTTGGGAAGTTCTAAATGTTCAGAGTCAATCTTTCTTAGAAACCCTCGGCTCTACAAGATTTCCACAACTGAAATGTATCATTCTGAAGTATGGGGAACATTAAAAATTTACAAGAGCAACTGCTTTTCCTTTAAAGTGTCAAGCTCAGTCTTGGTGGCATGTTCTAAAAATCTTCAGCTTTCATCGAACTGCCTTCAAATGCAAGTTATTATTGATCTGGCTCCTGACACTATCCCCATGGTCAGACATTTTTCTTGTCATGTAAGAAACCATTTTCCTCTTTTGGATCAAAAAGCAGTAAGTACATGGTCTTGTCTACAACTTGGAGTACTTCAACAAGTTTTCACAGTTTTCTTTTTGACCCGTTGGACACAGACCATCACTTAGCCATTTTATTGCAAACATCTTCCTAAGTAGCAGCAACACACATAATTATGCCTTGCCTCAAGTCCTTTTTTTTGCTGACAAAAAGGGTAAAAAGCTGCCAAAAGCTTCATATTTTGCCATATGGAGGGAAAAGAATTTCTTCTCAGGAGCTGGGGGAGTTAGAGAGAAGATGTACAAAGAAAGTTCATCTACACTATCATGCAAAAGTGCAGCAAGGTATCTCTAAATGGAATCATCATTCTACAAGGGATCTCCAAGTTTCCAAAAAGATACATATTTAGTGAATTAAGTTATTCTTTGAACTACTGTCTCTCCTTCAGTTTGGGGATTTAGATATGTTGAATTCTCACCCTTCTAAATCAAACACTTCCTCCCCAAATTGTAATTTCAGATTACAGAAAGTGCAGGGTTCTCATTCTAATGAATGTGTGAGTTTCCCAGTCACCAACAGAGGTGTGCTGGCTCACACCTCTTTCCCTTCCCCCGGGGAATTGCCATGGATGAATCAGCTCCCCCCTTCACCTCAGCTCTTCCATTCTTTAAAGTGGGGTAATTACTTTCCTCACAAAAGCATGCAGTAAATTCAGATCTAATCATGGCTTTGAGCTGGCATAAGCTTAAAAAGATACAAAAATGCTAACAGGAACTCCATTTAGTCATCACAATTTTGAGCAAAGAGAAAGGCATCAATTAATTTTCAAAGGGCAAGAACAGTACTGCTGTAAGAAAGCTGCACACTACAATTGTAGTGAATCACCTACTCTTCATACATGTCTCACCCAAGTAAATTTGGGTGGCAACTAACCTGAGTCACATCTAAAACAAAAAGCAAGAACTGATAGCTTCCGTGCCATACCTGCAAAATAGTAACTTCTCCATTGGAAGGCTATAATTATCTCTGATACCAAAGCAACTTTATACTGTGCTAAAACCTTGCTAGTATTTCCTCCATAAATTAACAAACTCTGACACAAACAGTACTTAAGCATCACCACAGGGATATAGCAAAAACACAGATAAAAGCTAAAGAGCAAGAGAGGAAATTTGAATGGAATTACCTTATTGTGCTAACATAGTCCGACCCAATATTTTGAGAGGTCATCCAACAACCTCATTTGTTTGCAGAACAAAGCAAGGTCAGTCAGATTTTGCTCTGTTTGACTCAAAGATTTCTCAATATTTGTAAATTCTCCATATAACCAGACACAAAAATTAGAGGATATAGTTTTAATTATGCTTGTGTAAGTATGACAGATTACTGTTGATTTAGAAGGAGTTACAACAACACACAAAGTATACATCTATGTTGGAATAAGAAATATCTGTTTTGTTTTGTTTTTTTTTTACAAGGAATGTTTTCACTATCTGTCTAAGTAAGCTTTGGAGCTGAAACACTAATCCAAAAGCAGTGCCTTGCACAGGTCAGATTATTCTTCCTTGCCAAACAGATCATCCAGAAAAGGTAAGTATTTGATCCCTTTCACAGGAAGGGATGGTGGTTGGCCGCTCCAGTCATCTTCATTCTGAAATTAGTAACCCAGAGAATATCTTAGAATATAATATTGAAAACAAGAATAATTAAAAGCTGGTCAAGATAAGATTGAATGAGCTGCTTCATTTCGCAAATATGTGAAAAAGTGGACATTTATATAGCACATCCTCTTAAAAGATTACTACATTCACATTTTTATCAATCTTGCACAATATTTTATTTAAAATGTTTTCTATCATTAGCCCTTTTGCAGATATTTTCAGTTTAAATGATGCTATATTCTCTTCATTAAGATGCTCATACTTGAAAGTGTTGCAAGTCACCTATGTCTAAACACCAAAAATCATACAAAATAATGAGATAGAAAGAAGAAAACAGTCAGCTAAACAAGCACAACTCTGTTGCTGAAATCTATCTGTCAAATACAGGTACTGTAGCCCCAAAATATTGCTGTTAATTCATGGTAAGTCATGAACAGAATGACAATTGGATTCTAAAGTTGAGCAAGATTTTGATCCCTTCCTTTCTCTGATTTTTTCCATTTCATATTGATCTCTTCATTAAAATATTCTTGTACTGTACCAAGGATAACCTAGGTATTGCAGTTAACAAAATAATAAAGTCAACAAAACTGAATAAACTATACTGGCACCAACTGGCGCAGTTCATTAAAAACAGTGCTATATGTCAGCCTGACAGTTACAGCAAGGCTTTGGAGCTGATGAGGAACTGATTATCCCAGCATGATGATGACTGATTATAATTTCCATTGATGCTCTTTCTTCCTTTTTGATTTCAGCTGTAACTTTCCTCCCATAACTCTATTTACGTTCTCAACTGGGGCATTAAGGCATCAGCCACTCCCAGAAATCCCATCCACTGTCTCTCCTCCAAGCAAAGATAACGGCTTCTTCATATCCAAACAAAACCTCATCTCTTATGCTGATCAGAACATATGTTTCACTACAAAGGTCCACTTCACCCTCCTGCGTGTTTCACAGTCACCTTTTCCTCCACGCCTTCACCTTGTGAAGGCTGCCTCTTGGTTCCACCATTACTTGCACCCCACCTTTACCCCGCAGGAGCCACCTCCTTCCTTCACCTGCCAGAAATCAGGTCATGCTCAATGGCTAGATAAGCCATCCTGTGAGGGGAAAAAAATGGTCAAACATTCAACAGCAAGTGTATCTGTGCCTCTGCTTATTTCATCCTTGCTTTTCGGCACAGAGCTTAGCACTATCTTCAAGGCAAAAATCCTCCAGGCACAGGCTCTGACCTTCTTTTTGTTTCTGTGGTACTGAGGCTCACAAGGCCCCTTATCCTGATACAATCTCCTGAGAGCAGTCACTGTTTAAATACTGAGTTATAACTTAAGCAGAGAATTTTTCTGTAACAACAAAGAATACCCACTGAACAAAATCTAATGCACACTTCGAACCACAGGACTGCTCCATAAAACACATGGAAGGGCTTTGATTTTATCTGCACAAGATGGAAAAATTCTTCTCCATGACAAAGTGAAAAATAAACCATCATGGAAAGCAGAGCAAACCAGCAGCACTGGGCCCTCATTAGAAACCACTGACAGTTTGAGATGCCAGAGAAGAGCTGGTAAGCCAAGTAAGAGAGAGGAGTCAGGTTAATAGCACAGTACTTGAGGAATATTGGTTCAAACTATGTCACTGTTGAATTTAAAGGAATGTTATGTTTCTAAACGGTCTGAATACAATCAAACACACTCTGTACAAGCATAGCAACACATTGGCTAGGCCAGAATAGCAAAACTATGTGTTGGCAGAAGGGCTTGGGTTTTGTCTGTTACTAAGTTTTTAAAAAAACAGCATAATTGCCTTATGCACCACCTATTTTAAAATGTTCCATTCAGTACAAGATGGCAAGAGCAGATTAATCTCTGCAGTTTGTTGATACCGCATTTTTAGTTACCCTAAGTAGCAGGCTGGTGGAGATATACAAAAGTGATCCATCAATCCTGCTCTTGCCGTACACCTACCAGTGATGTGGTGTATTATGTACAAGTTTCTATGGAGTTATAAAAAATACATAGCTATTTTCTGCAGTGTCAGTGGAGTTTCAAGTATTTCCTGACTATCTCAGCAAGTGAACAGATTGTTTGACATGTAACAACGATATTTGTGGGTGAAGTGGTATTCACACTCATTGTTCATGGACAAATACACCTGTTTCCCCTTCTCTTATTTTTTTCTTCTAGAAAAATGTCACAGAGATGTGACACCTATTAGGCATGGGGGTGTTACAGGGCTTCTTGTCCCTGTTTGATTTCTCTACTTCATTCTAAACCTCCCAGAAAAAATTAATTACTTGAAGAAAACAGGCACAAATACACAAAGCTGAAAACTGTTGTGGTCCCCATTGGATAATGCACTCATGTTAAAGTTTTACTGTTCTTTTGCTCAGATACACTGGTTTTACCTTGAGAGGAACTTTTATTGTCTGGAATGCAGGGATTTGATTCTCTCTCCAGTTCAGCCCATTCACAAACTTTTTATAGTCCACTTGCTTATGGTCATCTTCACACCTAAGCAGGATATCCATAAGATGACTCAACATTAAAGGAAATTTTTAACAAAGATATATCATGTTATCTACAACATACCTTTTGGATAATAATTTTTTACTACTTTATTACCAGACACTGGCAGGAGTTCAGAACTGTCAGGACTTCTATATCATACACTCTATACCATATACTTGCAACTTATTATTGCCTCTCATAGTAGAATTCAACTTCTTTAAGGTTTATTACATTTCAACTAATTTCATTTTACTTTTGAAGCACTGCACAATCTTTTCCAACACTGGGATCTAACAGCTGGTGACAAACATAGAGTTGGGATGATCAGTGTATGATTCCTTTGTGTAGAAAAGAAACAGGCAGAATCACAGAATCATAGAATCATGTAGGTTGGAAAAGAACTTTAAGATCATTGTGTGCAACCATAAACCTCGCACTGCCAAGGCCACTGATAAACCATATCCCTAAGCACCACATCTACGTGTCTTTTCAATATGTCCAGGGATGGTGACTCAACCACTTCCCTGGGCAGCCTGTTCCAATACTTGATAACTGTTTTGGTGAAGAAATTTTTCCTAATATCCAATCTAAACCTCCCATGGTGCAACTTGAGGCCACTTCCTCTTGTCCTATTGCTTGTTACTTGGGAGAAGAGACGGACACCCACCTGGCTACAACGAGACAGTTGTAGAGAGCAATAAGGTCTCCCCTCAGCCTACTTTTCTCCAGGTTAAACAACCCCAGTTCCCTCAGCTGCTCCTCATAAGACTTATGCTCTAGACCCTTCACCAGCTTGGTCAATAGAATGACAGCTTGACAGGCAGAATGATACAAGAGAGCTGAGCTATAACACAACTGACCTGCTTTATCTGGTTTCTACAATCATTTCCTGAAAATAAGCAATCCTTCAAAAATGTTATTTGCACACAGCTTGGGATCAATTCACAATTGACAAACACACAGCTCTCTAACCTATCAAATAATAGCCAGATTTAAAAATCACAACCCTTGTCACTTGGCAGTTGTTTTATGGCATTCTTCTTTATTTCTATGGAATAAATATATATTTGTGTCTGTTAAGAGGGTCCCCTAACTGCATGAAGATATATATGCTGCCAGCCAAGGTTTACAGGTACATGTGAAACATGCTATCTCCCTCCCTCAAATTTCTAAAATCATTACCTTGCACTAATAAACCTCATGGAAGCAGATTTGCAAGCCACATCATCCTTCTGCCATTGATTTGGATGAAGCAGCTTCAGAAAAAAAGTCCTCAATTCAGTTAAACACTTAAGTGATTAAGGCATTTGGGAAAGACTGTTATTTCAGTGGGACTAGTCAAATGCTTGAAACATATCCGCAAGCTGAAGCTACCATGCAAATCGTTTCTAAAATGAACAGCTTAAGTGCTCTGCTATAAATACTGTACTAGCAGCTTCTGTGAATGACATCTGTCTCACCTAACACTACTGACATAGAAAAAAGGACCTGATTTAGGCATATAAGTACACCCTGGAAGTGGCTGTGCTTCACTGGGGTCCATGGAGAGGCATATAAAACTAGCAAGACTCAATACCTATTCTTTGGTGGGAAACATCAGGTTAAACAATTCTGTCCTGTAATCTGGTGAGACAAATACTACTGCACAGGAGCAAGATTGTCTCCAGGAAACAAGTATTTTAGAAAATAATTTTACCTTGTTCTTAAAGAAATAGCACTGAACAAAACAGGGATTCAAAACCCTTCAACCACTGCAGAGGGTAAAAATTGAGCATGCAGGTACTTTAAGGGAGAATTTACAACACAAACTGGGAAAACAATACCGGAGAAGAGGAAAAATAAATCTAGTGACAAAAATAAACTGCAATAAACTGCAACTCATCCTCTTCTTCTCCTCCCCCCACACCTTTCATTTAATAGTCAGCAGGAGAGATAATAATAAAATATACTGAGAGTCATAAACAGAGATGCTAGCGATAAACTGGAATGTTAAGTACAGTGAGTTATGCTGAAGATGAAAGCAGTCAGAAAAGAATGCTACTGTTACTAGTAGTAAAATGGAGCCTGAAACATTGCCATGACCCTCCTATGATAGCTTGCTGCTTTATAATAGCTCACACGCAAGTTAGCATTTTTATGAAACCTTACTTTTGGGGAATATATCCAATATACAAGAAAACTATCATTCCCACTTCTAGGGGGTTCTTGTTTGTTTCAGGTTTTTTGCAGGTGGCCATTGGGAAAAGAAAGGACTTCTGCATTAGAAGTAACAAGACAATAAAGAAGCATATAGCTCTGGGGAAAAAACCTATGGCACCCAGATTTTGAATTTCAGAACTATCATGACTTTTTTTTTTTAACTATATATGTATTTATCTTTTGCTTGTTGTGAAAAGTCCAAAATATTAAGTCTATTGCCAAGATGCAGAGCTGTATAAGCAGGAATTTTAAATAAAGAACAAGTGAAGGTGTCTAACTACTTAAACTTTACATTGAGGCAACTAAGTCAGAGAAAGCATTGCTTCTGCTTTCAGCAAGCATTAACAAGGAGAAAAGTCCTTTGATGTGACAACACTAGCAAACCGAGATGACAAAATGGGCATGAAGTTAACTATAACCAAAGATTTTAACATGGGCAGAGGAAATGGGATTCCTAAATCCCGTATTTAAATAGCTACAGAAAGCAGCTTAAAATATTACTCTAGAATAATCCAGAAAGAAAGAAAAAATCTGCTCTTTCAATCTCTTTCCTGCTGTGACTTATTGTATCAACCTACTAAATGCACATACTTGCAATTTGGCACAGAGTATCCAGATGGACTGAGGAGATGTTATCAATTTGTGCATTATTAGGACAGAGATGTCATCCATTTCAGTGTCTGGAGTTAATATGACTGAAACTGACAGTGCTCTTCAGGAAAGGAAATTAGATTTGTCTTATCAAGAAGATGCAACAAAGATCTCTTGAAACCATGCTTCTCTTCAGTTTTGCCCTATGACTTTACCAACGCATGTGATTTTAGACTATGAAAGTCACTCCCCCATCCCTATCACAGTTTGCAGAGCTTTTTTTTTCTTTGACATTACAGAAATAATTGCACATTTCTGTTTCTAAAAATATATTCATAATGAAATACTCCAGATATGTGAAAGATCTGGTTAAATCTGAGGATGCTTTGGTGAATAAAGGCTACATCCAATTATTTTTTCTTTCCCATCAAGAGATCTTTAACCCAAACATTTATATCAAAAAATGTACATGCAGAAGTTTTTTTAATTCATTAGTTTTGAATAACATTTATTAAGAAGATAATCTGATAATAATAGGGGAGAAGATCATGCTGCTTTAACCTTAGAGAAAATGTTGGGATTCTTCAGCCTGTTTGATAGTCTCTGTAATACAGGTATATGCCTAAATTGTCATAAACTGCTCTTATGAAAAGATTTAAAACAGCAAGCATGGACAAGTCTATGCAGCTGATCAATATGCATTAAGTAATGGCTACCATCTTCTGTATACATTTATTCACATCTTCAACAACTATAAATTGAACCATCAGCTCCTCAGCATACTGAATAACAGAAAGAATTTCTTTTAAGAGATCCAAATATAAATGCTAGAGAGTCTTTTCATCACAAATGGCATAGGCAGTCTCAGGCAGCAAAGGTAACAAGCAGAACACAGAGTGCAGGAGAACAATCTTGTGACTATTTCCAATCTCACTCCTGCTATCAGGACACTTGCTGTAGCAGGAAAAGAGGGTTTGCTTCTGGAAAGAAACAGGTCAGCCCTAAAAAAAAAAAAAAATTACAGGTAGGCAACTAGGTAAAAAATTATTACCCAGCCACAAACCATGGAAAAGCTGAGCAGGCCTGGCCTGCCCTATTAGTGACTTAAGAACTGGGATGACCACGTATGAGGCCCACCACCATCAGGCACTGCTGCCTGAGACACTAGGGATTAACTTTTTCAAAACCACAAGCTCCCCTCCAGAGTCCAAGAGACTGGTACTGTGGAGAGGTGAACTACACAGACACTTTTAATAGAAATTACAAGACATTTTAAAAAATAGGAGCATACACTTAGCAACTAAACTAATGTGCAACAATCAACATGTAATACTTGTAAACTTGTCATCCGTTCTTTCTTCCCTCCATTTTTTCTTTCCTTATCTGCCAGCTGTTTACATACCCTTGGGGGAAGGACTGCATCTTTTCAACTCCTTGTTAGCATACATTTAGCATTGCAGTAAATAAAAATAACAGAACAAACCCTAAATTCATTACTTAAGCACTTTAGCAACATTTATTTATTAAACAAACTGTAATTGTTCATTATGCCTGCATAAATTTAAAAAAATGCTTATAATGACTACTGCGGTTTTCTGGCAGAAACAATTGTGTACCATCTGCATTGCTTAAATACATCGTGATTAAAAGTCTGTATTGCACTATGATTACAAAACTAAGTGAGAACATGCTGATGGAGAAAGGAAATACTTTTTAATAAGCCAGCTCAGGTAAAATGGAAAAATGGACACACTGTTGGGTATCTAAATCCTACTATCCCACCATCCCACAATTAAATATATAAATTTACTCTAGACAGACAATTTGAAAGGGTCTTATGAAACCTCACAGTATTTATGCTAATTCTCCCTGCATTCTGTGGAAACTGAATGGTCTTTGGGTAGAGTAAAGAATGTCTTGGGTCATCTGGATGTGATCACAAAATTAGACAGTAACTTCTAGTCCCATCCCATGCTTTTAATAAATGACAGATCATTGCAGTATAATTTACAAATGTAAATAATAAATACTTTAAGAATATTACCTTTCAAAATGGAAGCATAGAACCATTAAGTCCTACAGAAAGTCTTTGCCACCTAATCTCAGATAGCAAAGCTGAATAAACACATAGCTTCAGTCTTCAACTATTATCTGATCACATTGTCTAGCATCATTTTATAGCTGAATAAGGTCCAGCTAGTGCATTAGCCTTATATACTGATTTTGTGGGAATCAGTCCAACAACTTTTATTGTACCACTTTCTTTCTTCATAAATAAAGATACACACAGTAGGAACACCACCACTACTTGCTTCAGAAACATCAATGGACACAAAATTACATGCTTCCTCATAAAACAACAACAACAAAAAAAACCCAGGGAAATAATATTGTTGACAAACTTTGCCCACACTGAATTGCATAATTCCCAGGAGTGAGACTGTTTTTCATTAACAATAAACCTGCCTGTTTCATGATTCTTCAGTCTCAAAGAAAACTACCAAAAGCAGGAGGAAAGGAAAAGTTTAACTCTCATACAGCCAACTCTACTCTTTGATTTCCAGATTACTGGAATTAACTCCTATTAAATAGACTTTAAAAAAACCTTTCCCTGACTCTGCATTCTTATGAAACAATAAAATTACCAGGCAGTGCCAACTGCACACATTATTAAGAAAGTGACAATCTTCCTTCTTATTTGCACTGCAGTGACTCACCATGTAAACTGTCATCTTTCGAACCAGCTGACATTGTAACTTAGAACTGGCATTACACATAGCACTCTATCATATGAAGTACTTCTCACACTGATTTCTGACGCCCAGCTTCACACCATTTACTTTTCTCATACAGAAATCTGCAATAAAGGCTGGCCACATGCCCTTTAGAAACAAAGGAAAAAGGATGGTAATTTAGAAATCCAGCTCTTATACAAGCTGAGGAGATAACTCTCTCCTTCTCTATCACCTACAGAAAGCAAGCAAGCCACCTACAGTGGCTGAATCCTAATTCAGCTGTCATGGGTACCTGCCTAAAGCTGAATGAAATCCAGTTCTTAGTCTCCTCCTTGTCTTCTAAGCTTATCTCTAATTTTTATTACAGTGTACTGGGCTTTTTGGTTTTAACTGCCTACACTGAGACTCTTCAGGACAAAAGAGGTTCATCTCACAAAAGCTTTCCCAATAAACACATCTCTGGAGCCTATGATGTGTCAGGCTTGTCTGTTTTTCATCATCATTGAGTTAGTACATAAAGGAAAAGCTCCAGTCTCTTGTCTGTGCATCTACTCAATTTCAGCCTTTATGAAGTGGAAACTATGAGAAACCCTTGTCTAGTACAGGATGTCAATTGTCCTCCAACACTTTTTGTGTTGGGTGGCTTAGTGGGAGTTCTTAAAAATGAGTTTTAGATTAACGCTAAAATTCAGACATGCTTCTGATGACTAATGCTTGTAACCTAACTGTCAGAAGTGATGAACAGCAAACAAATTGCCAAAGTTGTCTGTTTGGCCACTGCAGGGAACTATTCTGAAAGTCTTTGGTCTGGAAACAGGGACTTTGTGAAAAATAGCCCCTTAGGCTTCTTAAAGCAGTCTTGTTGATACTGATTTTAGTAGGAAGTTTTCCTGGCAGCACAAAGATGCTTCATTAAAATGGATTCCACATTTCTGCCTGACAAGAGTCTTTTCATTATTTGATAATTCCAGATGCTTAGTTTGCAATTCCTCCTGAAATCAAGAAGCATATCTATCTGAAAGCATCTAAACATGACAGAAGACAAGATCTGCTCCTGCTTTTTACACAGAATGAAGGCACAGACAAAACATTAAAGGATTTCCCACAAGGGAAAGAAGAGACCAATGAGCATGCATTTAAACCTATTACCAGAAAATCTGACCATGAAAACCAAACTCAACATGACATGAGTGTTCGAAACACCACAGGTTACGCTGAACTCTAGCCTTTAATACAAGTGCACTGAATACTAGTTCTTTTCACTACTATTCCCATTAATACAGCTAGCCAAGCAATTTGTCTCGAAACAATTAAATGTGCTATGGAAAAATACCAAAACCATGCCAACATTCCTTTTCCTTTTCAAGAATTACAATAAAGTATGTTTCAGCTGAGATTAATAGGAGTAGCAAACCACTTTTATTTACTACCAATGCTGTCCACTTGATTCAAGGACATTTCATTGTATTCATCGTGGTATGTTATGTAAAACTCACATAATGTACTTTCATAAGATTATTGTTTTTACCTTACATATACACAGGAACAACATGCAAAAAAAGTTAATATCATTGATAATGGTCAGTATTAGCAGCTGTTTCTTATAAGACGAATTCCATAGAATTCTGGCAAAACCCAGGTGATCTACCATGCCAGACAAAATGAAAAGAAGTTTCTAAGATGGATGCACCTCAGTTGATCATAAATATTCTATAAATAGGGAAGTCCACACGTATATTGAGACAACATCAGCATCATGAAATGATTAATATATAAACGACAAATTCTTAAGAACTGTGTCTACAGTAGATATTTAGCATTGATTTGCACCCATGCATGCAGGTCATGCTATCTGTCCTTAACTTACATGGTCAGTAAAGCTTGCAGATCATCATCAGCCAGTGGCAACTTGAAGGACTTGCAAATAGTCCTGCACATGTCATGGGGCAGCACTCCACATCTACACAAACAGAAAGAGAGGGAGAGCAGTGTACATTAGGTATTTTCCAGATTGACCTCAATGTTGGTCTGAATAGGAAAACATGTGAGGAATATTGGGGTAGAGGTAAAGAAAACAAGGTTTTATGAAATTTCGCTATTACAAAGCCAAGAAACTTGAAGTGCACGTAGTGGCCTGTCTCCCCCACACTGAGGTCCCTAGTGATTCTTTATCTGTGACATCAGAGAACAAAAAGGGCAAATGAGTCATATAAAGAATCAACTAGAAATCCTTCCTTTTTTCCCCTTAAATCACTGTTTTCCTCTTTGATTTAAAATACTGTGTTTTGCCTGTGAACAGGCATCTGACTATGTCACAGAATGTTCAGTACAGCAGCTATAATAAAAAGTCCACAAACAAAATGAAAAAGAGACAAAAAGGCTATTCTTTTCTTGTCTGCTGTCAAGTGCTGGGAGAGGCTTAACTTTACCAATAATATTCTTTGGCCGCAAGGTATCATTTGCTCAGCAACAAACAAAAAGTAGGTAAGTTTACAAGCAGAGCTTCCCAAATAACAGCTTAGGATAAATAGAGGAAACTTACTTTTCACGGTCATTGTACATAAGGACCGCAGACAGTTGTTCAAAATTCTCAAAGCTATTTTTCTTTAGTTGTTCATGAGCCACTGCAAGGAGGAAGTGGATGTCCATTTCATATTCATCTCTGACACCATAGTAGCGCCCGACAGTCAGAATTTCGTGTTCTAAAAATGCTCCATCAGTGATACTGACTATCAAATTTCTGTTCACAAAACCAACAGTCTACATTAGTTTTAAGTAAAGGAGTTAAAAACCATTAATAGTCACTAAATTTCAAGGGGGAAAGAAGATTATAGTGCACTCATTATAAAATGCTGTATTTAGATCTTTAAAGAATGTATCCACTTAAAATTGAAATACAGATCTGTTCAAGGAAGTATAATGGCAATTATCTGAACTCTTAAACTTTTGCAGGATGTCCACATTTCCTCAGTAGTTGGCTACACATACAAAAATACATAATAATCATGATTGAAGCCTTTTACCGGAGATGCCATACTGGCATGGAATATTAGTAGAGATTAATTTTGTCATTGCATTTGTCCAACAAGATAGTGAATTAACAAGGTATTACTTTGGTTTGTTCCTAATTATATTTTGCATTCTGCAGCACGTGATTAATTATCTGTAAACAAAAAGCATGCACAACAACAGTTGCATAAAATAGAGAGAGAGAATTAATAATGGCAGAGGAGAAGTGGGGCAGAAGATCCCAACAGAGAACAGAGTATTAATCAAGTGTCAAGCCACACTTTGCAAAGCATTGTGAAAGCTGGCCTTGCTGGGTAGCTTTCAGGGGAAAGCTGGGGGAAGGGAAACAGAAATTGGTCACAGAGAGAGGGCAGAAAATTACACCCAACTTGTAATCACAAGCCCTCCTGGCAAGAATGGAAGACAGGAGGCAGTAGCAAGACCAGTTTACGCTTGGACACTGTCAGTGGAGAGTCAGATCCCATGCAGGAAAGAGCCTGAGATGCGCTCTCCCAAAGATTGCTTGTGCTACTCAGATGAATCAGCCCAATCCGAGGAAGAAGAAATGTTCCTGAGATCCATCTGATGGGCCAGTGCTGGCACTGAATGACTAGTCATTCCTGTTAATGTCAAGAATTTGTTGCTGGTAATAGAGCTGGAGTGATTTCTGTGTAAGCTCCTGGAGGCACTTGTAAGCATAGCAGCAAATGGACACACGCTTTGCAGCTTAAGAACCAGGACCAGTAATTACAGTTCAGAACAATCTCCCTCTGCTTTATATTGTTGGTGGAGGGGAGGAGAAGGACTAATTTTAAAGACTATGTTGCCTTTGTAGTAGGGGTTTTGTTGCCTTCAATGATTACAGAGTTCTTCACATGTCCTGGATGTTGACACAACATAAGGGAAGAAAAACACCAGTAGTGAGGTATGCAAGGAAACATAGGAGGCTTCCTGCTCTCCTGGAAAAAAATCCGCCTGAACTGTAGGTTACCTCAGCTGTTACAAGGGCTCTTGTCAAACCTGGCTTAGTGTAACTATATGTTGGTGTTATGAACCCAAGCGTCTCCCTCTGGTGAACTCAAGTTCAACAGGATATTTTTAACAGTAAACATCAACATAGCCCTATGTGCCTCAATCAAAATTAGGTTAACTTATATATAATACTTCTGGATAAACTGCCCTAAGAATAAACTTCACCATAACTGCTGATGCAATTAGAGCTGTACCTTGTGGTACCCTCGAGGGTACTGCTTCACTGTGATTATATACTGATCTTTGAAAACAAATGGAATAAATTATTAGTGATGCACAAAGTTCTGATGCAAGACTCAAACTGCTGGCTTGAGAATAGTTACATTCTTGAATGAATCTGCTAATGGGTGTCTTAACGTCCACATGTGAAGTGAAAGCACAGAAACTTAGTAACCTTCCAAACTGAAAAGTTTTATCAAGAAACATAATTTTTCACTTGCTTCCTCTCAGAGGCTTGTATCGTCCTGTTCAAATGAAGATATCTCTTCATAGAATATAATTGCACTTACACAGCTATTCAAAAAAGAATGCTAAACACTGCATAGTGTCTGCTTT
Source organism: Grus americana (assembly GCF_028858705.1). Classification (NCBI taxonomy): domain Eukaryota; kingdom Metazoa; phylum Chordata; class Aves; order Gruiformes; family Gruidae; genus Grus; species Grus americana. The sequence continues at coordinate 123,463,940 of NC_072852.1, read as the reverse complement.
GATTCAACTGCTGCATTTTTCATATTAAATAAATCAGCAAGATCCTTTATTTGCAGTAGCAGGAGATAAATATAAGAAGGTAAGTTGTTGACAATAGCGAACCTTATTTGAGATTATGCAAACTCAATGACCAAAACTTGGTCCATCTATTAATATTATCATTATCTTGTCAGCATTATTATTCAACTTACTGAATATTATTATTTATATTGTAGCAGCATTCAGAGATCCAGTCAAAACTGGAGCCTCTTTCCTAGAGCCTGCAGTAATACTACTGCACACACAAAGAAGAGGAAAATACTGCCTGATAAGCCTGGCACTCTAGATGCTTGGGCTGGCAAAGCTGAAAGCATGTAGATAACATCACCCATCTGAATTTCCACAGACTGGATTTCCACACATGGCACATATTTTTCCAGTGTCGAGAATTTAAAGGTCTTTTATTTTCTCAAGCCAGTCAGTGACAATGAAGTCACCAAAACCCCCAGATAAAATTATTGTCTCATTTGGGAATTAAGGAATATTCTAGTGATTGCTAGAGACTAATGAGTGAGACCTAAGATTCAACAGAATTACATCTAAACGCTTCCTGAGAAAAAGAAATGGGTGCAACAATTGTTCCCACAGCTTAGTTATCTTTTGGTTTACTTTTTTTTTTTGTTCTAGAAGAATAAGACAGATTGTAATCTGAAATTGGTAGAGAAAGAAGAAATAATAATTAACGGCTTAAGAGAGCTGTTTCTCAAGCTGAATTGAAGATAGGCATCTTTGTTAAACCCACATGGTTCTTTGTCTATAACAGCGAACTGTCTTGCCAGTAGCTTATGAGAAAAAGCAGTTTGGATAGGACCATGTGATGCACAGGCATCTAAGTTTTAGGGGTCTTTTTCCTTCTCTTTTTTTAACAAAGCTTTCAATAGTTTTAACGATAGCTTAGGGGATAACTTCAGTGTACACCGTGTATTTATTTCCTGGATGATGTGCTGAAGATTTGGGTTCTGCAAGTAGTTAAAGTAAATTGTATAATAACAATTCCGTTTCTCTACATCATACTTACAGGTGTATTTTTAAATGCAGTTCATATAAAATTACATAGGTAGAAAGGAAGAAACCTGAACAGCCAAATTCAGAGCACAGTAAAGCTTTAGCTCTATGTAAGATAAGAAAAGAGGATTATCGTGCTGGTTGAAGCTGTCACACAGATAATTGCCTGTACTAAAAATAATCATTTGTAGTTAGTTATAATCATGAAATGCCATGACAGATTAAAAATTAACAGTGATATACACAAAAAAATACACAACTGAAAGAAAAATACATATTCTATTCACAGAAAAATATCTTTGACTTTTAGAGATGCAAAGTGCTTTCATCTTCGTCATTAAGAATGTTTCTTTCATTCTAAAACAAGATGCACAGATAATAAAAAGAAGAGAGCCTTTAGATTACTGGCTATAACACGAATGAACAGAAACAAAAACTACTGTCACTATAAAGCACAGAAGTTAAATGTTCCTGAGAGGCAAATTCTTCCTCTGGCAGTGTGAAAGCTTCCTGTTAAGCTCTGCTGTGGTCCCACTGCAGGAGGGTTGTAGACCATCAGTAGGTGCTCAGACTGGCTCAGGTGAGCACTGAGGCCAAGAAAAAATTTATCACCGGGGTTCCCCTGCTTTCTCTCTCACTCATGGAGAGGGCTACAGCATTTTTGTTGCTGAAACCAAGTGCCTCAATACCATAGAACTAGACATATCTTACTCCATGCCACAGAACAGCACTACCCTAAATTAAACAGCTGGACTGTTCACAGCTGCACAGAATATGATTGTGATTAAATTTACACTCAGCTGAGCCTCTCTTTGCTAAAATAAAAATCCTTCCCTGCTGCTGGAAAGCACAATCATCCCTTCTAAAAGTGTGCTCCACCAATTTCATCATGCAAATGCTCCGAAACTTTGACCTGCTCTTAGTGCATGTAAGAAGATAAAGTTTTGCAGATGATTATTTCATAATTTGAATTAAATTAATAATTATTTGATTTTAAAGTTATTATGCATATAAATTAAAACCCTTTTCCAAGTGCTATAAAGTTTCTCCAGATATACATTAACTTTCCATTTTCTCCCCTTCTTACTCTAGTAATAACTTTTTCCCTCTTAATGCAATTAACAATTCAAAATCTTGCTTCTTTTGACTAAAATATCTGAATCTAGAAATATTTTGACCAAAAGCTGCCAAAACCTGTGGCCTCTCTTAGTTTAAATCCTACCTTTTACTAACTTATTTTTCATTTCTGAATAACACCTTGTTTTCATTTCTCACTACTTTCACTTTGAATTGCTGGAAGAACCTTCTGCTGATCTATATCTCTTCTGAGATATTTCAGAAGCGATTTCTGCCTTGGTTAACGTGCCTATAGGGATGACATTCCACACAATATACATCTACTTATATACTTTAGTTATTATGACAGTTCCTAAATACATAGTGTATTACCAGTGAGAAAACCAAATGCTTCTAGGTAAAATTTCTTCCTCTGTTCCACATCATTAACTCTACTAGTACGCAACACAGTTCATATGCTCAAGTATTTTGGCTGTGGGATAAACTGAAATCAGCCAGCATTTGAGCATGATTTCCTCTTTCTACTGTCTATATGTTTGCCCATTGCCATACCTGAAGCATTGCCAGAAGCCAGATTTCTGCTTCCCCTATCTATGCTGAAATTACTATCCAAACATGAATGAATTATTGTTCTCACTACTGCTTTATAGTCTTTTTTTAAAGATGCATACTACTGCATCCCATAATTTCAATACATCTTGGTTCTGTGAAGACACTGTTCTCTATTAGTGATTCAAACCTCAAATAACACCATTTTCAGGAGGCAACTCAAACATTCCTTCTTGAATTTCAAATCTACTAATTAATTTGTTTGGCTCTCAGGATGGACTTTTCTTTATCTTTCAGTGTATATATTACTGCTGACTTGCTCTTCTTCACAACACCCTGTGCCAGCTCCATGAAAAGCAGACAGATTTCAGTTGTGCTTTTCAGCTTACTTGAAACTATTACATTTCTCTTTTTTTCTGGGGCATGGGTTCGCTTTCTTTTTCACACACAGTCTCCAAGTAAATGCAAAACAAATACACACCATTTGTCAGCTAACGTGCAGAAAGCATCAAGAAACAGTCATGCTCTATACATTTTTGGGGAATGCGCCTTCATTAAATATTAAAAAACAAAATGCACTGTCTTACCTGAAAGGGTCATACTCAATCACCTTCGTATACTCAGGGTCAGTGGCAGCAAACACCTGTCTGATTTCTCGGGAACGAGATTCGGCTATGTCTTTCAGTTTTGTGAGGATGACACCAATATCAGCCACGGAGAACTTAACAAAAAGGAAGGCAAGGCACAGATTAGAGAGAAAGGCACTATGCATGCACTGGCAAGAGTTGTCAAGATGCAGGGCAATGCTGAACTTCTAAGTATTATTAGTTTCTTCATTGTTTCATTTCAAATACATAAATCAGCACTGTGTTAAATTTGGAGGGAAGTTTGCTACTGAAAAAATGTCTTCCTACTGAGAATATAAAAAATTAAACAAAAACCATCAGATCATGCACTGTCAGAAAGCTTATTCCAACGACATAAAAGGACATCCACTTTCGCTTCAAACATTGAATTGTTAAAGCAGAAGCAGAGACATTTGAAATACAGTTCTAATAACTTCGTCCTGATTTTATGTTAGTGCATCTCACTTAATTCTCAATTAATAAAATTCACCATGTTAAAACTAATCTTTTCACCGTTGGCTTTGATGAACTGTTGAACAGATATTCTCATTCATATTAGACTGAGTATGCTGTTTTACATACTCAGAATTAGCAGATTGGAAATTTGTTAGGAACCAATTTTTCCCGTCATGTCAGAAGAATGTTTATTTCTTCTAAATATAGGCTATTAAAATAAAATTAAATTTAGATAAACAGAACTGGAGCACTTAAGCTTCCACCCTACATTCAGATTGTTGTGTCAGAGCTCTACCAAAGATTTATTTGCTATACTCATTTTTAACATAAAACATCTATGTATTTAGTCATTAAATAGCGGTTGAGTATCTGATATGCCCTTACATCTGTTGTGCTCTACCTAACTTACAAAAGCACAATGAACTATCTGAAAACAGTTTTCTCCCATTTCTTCCAGTAAGTAATGTTGGTTTAGCTAACAATTATTTGGAATTTGGTATGACTGGTATTAAGGACCTAATAACAACAGAGATTGGGCCTCACTCTCAATTCTGCTGAAGTTTGTCTAGAGCATTGTATCAGTTCAAAGGGATCTAGAAAAGGGTATTTAAAGTCCCTGTGACACTGCCAGAACAGTATAAAGTGACCCAAGTTTAATAAATTCATCAGTGGTTGCAGGTAACATGCTCAGATTTAGAGAAAACAGTTGCTGTATGTGCCAAAACTGCTCCAGGTCCAACCCTGGCATGCAATGCTATGCAAGGCAGTGGTGTGGAGCAGCTGGACCAGCAATCAAAAAGTTTTAGAGACAGCAACTTTTTCAATCCTCTCCTCAAACTATTATTGTTTGGGCCATAAGCACACAGCTTTTTTGAAAAAGCAAGAAACAGAGATTGAGAAAAGACCAGCCAGAAGCAATCAATCAACAGAGTATTTAAAGATGGACAAAGTGTTCTGTCTATTTAAAAACCTGCCTTCTCTATGTTGTCAAAGCAGTTATTTTTACATCTTTTTCCTAAACTACATATTCCAAACACCTACACAGACATCAAGTATCTGAGCAGCATGGCAATAACTCTTTAATCGCTTTCCCTTCTTCTCACGTAATTGCTGACATGCTGTAGCCACAATCTAGTTTTGTTTGATTGTCTTGCTTAAGTCAGAGGTTATGATGTTGTATTCAACGGAAATAAAATCAACCTCCATGTCTGTGCTGCAGAAGACTACAAAGTTTGAACAACTGAGACTGTTTCAGAGATGACGAATTCATTTCCAAGGAGGCACAGTGACGTCTTGTTTGAAAGAGTCCTCCTCAAACCTGGATAATTGCAGTAGGACTGTGCAAAACACACATGTGCTGCTTTGCAAGCAAATTTACTCTTCCTGAATACATTTTTTTTCCTCAAATTGTAAAAGCAGCTGAAAGTGTTGAAAAGTTTTGAGAATTAGATCTTTAAAGTTACTTCCAGTACAGGTGGCAATCAAAATGACAAGACTCAATGATTTTTCTCTCCCCGTAACTTAAAAACAATATGACAAACACAATTTTGAAACAGAAAATTAAAATTTTCCAAATATATCACATGGTGTCAAACAAATGTTTCAATGACAGCAAAATCAATTCTGACCTGCACTGCGATTACCCAATCAAAATTTCATCTAAAACAACATATGCCTATAGAAATGTGGTCAAAATGGCATTTTCCAGAAGAGAAAAATTCCATTTGGATTTCTTTCCTCAATTGTCAGAAAACGTACTGATGTGTTCTGCTGAAAGGAAACTTCTGTCTATTCAGAAGGAAAATTATTTATGTTCTAATTTTAGAAATAACTGACAAATAGTCATCTTAAAATTATTTTCCATTCTTCAAACCATCTTCCAGCTCTGCTCTTCTCTAATAATTGCTAAAGTTCTTGTGATTTGAGTATGCAGTTCCCTGATGAACTGAGGCAGATGAGAGGTGTCCTTACTTCTGGAGCTCTATTCAAAGGATGTGAATAAAGCATCCATCGTTGGGAGAATAAACCTTTTTTTCTACCAGCTGTTTTGAAATCTTAACTCCGCAAAGAACATTTCAAAATTCATTTTAAAGAAGTATTTTTAGTGTTGCTTCTTCCCACTTTGCAGATTTTATTTTGATAATATACAGTCAGTCAGTCTGGAAAACTGAGAACTCATCTGTTTGATCCAAGATAATCAATGCAAACAGCAATTCCAAAGAACAGTTACAATCTAATGATGTGTTCCGCATTTTGGAGAATAGCTTTGGGTTTTATTCTACTAGGAGGAGAAACAGTCCAGGAGTAAGAAAACATAATGTATATAGCTTTGTATTTTACTGCTTAAAGCATTTAGCAGTCGTAGCATTTTACGTCAACAAGCATTTTGCAGACCTTCCTCATTATTCCAGGGAAGGCAGGTGGTGCTAACTCCACGTTAATTTACAAAGAAATCACGCTGTTCTGCTATTTTCATTTGAGTGAGAACAGTGCGTGTGGCCCAAAGGCAGCACAGGTTCAGGTTGCATCTGCCTCTGCCTCAGCAGCATGATAGCATCAAGACTTGCAGTCCCCAAGACTGCGCTAGGCATGCTGGTGTCTTGGGAGTCTTGCAGGTTTGCTCACTCTGGTGAGCCAGCAGACAGGGAACAATTAAAACCTGCACTAAGAACCTTCTCCCTTCTCCACCCACAACAGATCTGGACAAAAGGGCAGAGGACAGTATCTTGTAGCTTGACAAACCCTTCTGGATATTTTCCGTAGAGTACTCTCAACAAGCCTGCGCAAAAGGGTAGCTCTGGGGAAGGACTGCCAAAGGCACGATTCATGCTGCCACCCCACCGTGAGCTATGAAGCATACGCACTACCCCAAGGTCCTCATAGCACAGTCTAGTCCAAAGGCTGATGTTCAAGACCACACTGTGACAAAGCAACAATCCAGAAGAGGGACTGGGATGCAGAAATGCCTTGGATCCTGAGCCAATGCATTCTTAAGATGCGTCTCAGAGTGACTGGGTCAGAGCTGCACATAACAAGAATTTCAAAGTATACCAGAGTACATTTATTCAAATATTGCAGCACAAACTTCATCGTAAAAAAACCCCAAAACAGTACTCTGCATTTCTTAGCAAACCAACATAAAATCCCACAAAATGCTCTGTGATTCTTCTGTGGTTCTCCATCCCTGTATCCTTTCTTTTTTGACCTCTGTGACAACTGCTATAGGACAATCAATTTCATCTTATTGGATATGTTTCTGGCTTTGGTGAATGAGGACTTCTTTACCAGCCATTTGCGTAATGACTGGTAGGACACAGTATACAACAGCAGAGGCACCCCAGTTCTCTATTTATTGTTGCTCTCCCCTCTGAAGGCAACATCAAAAGACAGTGAAACTCAGTACAAACTGTAAGCTTGAATTACTGACTGTGATATGATTTCTAATATTACAAGGGAAACATTTTGGCAGATAAATATGTATGAACTGAAAAAATCAAATCAGGGGATGAAATAGCCTCATCAGTAAGACTCTAAATTGGATGTGCCTACATCTTGAGTACTGTGCACTGTTGCAGTCTCCACATCTCACAATTGCCTTCAAGGACAGAGTAAAAAGGGTGACACTCTTATAGGGATAGGATTAGGCCAAGGGGGAAGAATGTGTGAGATTTACAAAATGATTAAGGTGGTGCACAAAGTGAATGGGGATTTTCACCAAGCCCCAGAACACTAGAAGTGGCATGGAAACTAGTGAGAAGTTGGTTTAAAACAGATAAAAGATACTTACTTCTTTTATCATATACTTTTTTACATAGCAGCCAGTGAACTTTTCAATTTGCTGGCACATAAAGCTGTGGAAGCAGACAGTATCTGCAGGTTCAACAAGGGCTGGATCAATTCAGAGACAAGAGGTCCATAAACAGTCTCAAGAATGAACAATACAATAAGAGTGGATGCCGAGAAAATAGAAGGAGAATGGACAATAAAGAGTGACCAGGCTTGCATGCACTCCCTAGCTAGCACCTCCTCAATCCGTTGCTTAGAGAGACCGCACTGGGCTGTGAAGTTTGGGTGAAGAAACTAGGTATGTATAATTCTGAAAAATATATAGATAAGATACAGTCCTTAAAGATAATAGAAAATAGCATGAGCCTGCTTCACCTCATTTGCATGCTTCTCCATGTAGTTGAATGTGTACTCATCAGCATCCACCAAAAGAAAGTTGTGACCATGGAAACAAACTCTGGCTCCAACAAACAGATCCTGAGCCTTGAAGTATTCAGATGGCTCACTCTTAAAGAGCTCCTGCCCAGGCTTCTTAATGCGACCTCTTTCCAAGAACTTCCCACCAAGTATCCCTATGGGAATAGAATTGTAAAAAATTAATTGTGCCTTTACTGGGGGGGGAACCACAAAAGAAAACCCCAAAGACACCCCAAAACAGGTGGTTTGTATTTAAATATCAGTTTTCATCCTTGAGTTTCTTGTCTCATAATATACTCTTCCCCTCCCCTCTCACTGCTAAAAGAACTGTCTCTGCCAGTGTCCACAGCAACAGTTACATTGTGCATATTCTGTGACATGTCTCATTTGAATGCCTGCCAAACACCTTCCCTTTTTTCCTTTTCTTTAAAATGGGACAGAATTGTGCCTCTTCAAATCGTTCCCATAACCCTGTCGCCAGTATTTGGACTGACCCTTGAGAAATGTAAGATGCAAAATGTAAGATGCAGGCAATTATCCTTGAACCGCTAAAGCAGAAAAGAAAAAAGAAAAAAAACCCCACAACTTAGGATAGCACAGTCCTATGAAGATCATGAATTCTGGTGCACTGTAATTCTAACTTGTTTTTAAGGGCTTTTGAATGTAAAAAAAAAAAAAAAAAGTAGGAGTGACATGACACTATCTTCCACATACTGTTCTGCCAATGCAATTTAATTGCAATCTGTTATTTCCTGTGTGAGTTGAGTATGTCACATTATTTCTTTTCACATTATAATGATTTTATTCGTGTCACTGGAAACTGCACGCAGTGCTCAAGGGTATGTAAGATACTAAAAGGAACATCTCACTTTCCAGTAATATCTTCTGGTGCACCACAAGATCGCATTGCATGTACTAAGCTTTCTAGAAAACAGTCTGTCACATGTTTAGTTTCATCAGGATATGTGCCCTACAACAACTCCTGAGTGCCTGGGGTTCATTTCCTGTTTGTATTTGAGCTTCCAAGCCAAAAGCCAAAAAGCATACTTTAGTAACATTTAATGATGTCTTACATATTAGGTAGTGATGCAAGTCCAATAAAAAGCTGATGAACAGTGTAATAAAATGCCGTTTATAGTCAAAATTATAAATGACTGTGAAACCCAAACTACTTATCAAACCAGAGTTTGGATCAGATGTCTGTCTTAATTGCTTTATTAGCACCATAAAAGCAAAAGACAAAAAATACACTATGGCAATGGTCAGGTCTAGCTTGAATAAAAACCGATTCAAATCATTAATGTAACTCTAATCTTAACACATTCCTTTTCACGTAGCTATTAAAACAAATACGAAATTTTAGGTTATATAATCCTGGCAACTGTTTGTACCATTTAAACAGAACTGGTCTCTATAAGATTGGAATTTCACTCTTGTGTCTGTATTTCCCTGCAATTGTGCACTTAGATTGGAAACTTACCTTAATACCTCTGTCCCATAATTGTTTTTCAAATGTTACAAGTTAGTACATTTCATGTGGTATAAAGAAAAACAACCAAAAATATCTCATTAGGTTGGAGATTTTACACTGAAACCTGATGAGAAATTTTGATGGAAATCTACAAGAGCCAGGCTCAAAGCACAAAATAAACATCACAACCAAAGACTCTCTTCCATTAAGACCAGATCAGACTTTGCAGGTGTTTGTACAGCTGTTGGCTTGGTCTTACACTGAGTAAAAAAGGAGTTGTGATCTTCTACATGGGGAGCCAAAGTTCTCATGTTTTGACCCCCATGTGAACAAGTGCTTCAAGATGTCCAGCCCTGTGCATTTCAAATAAAATTTCACAGTGTTACGAATAGCGTGAAGTACTTCTCTGCAACCTTCAGGTTGCTGGACTGAGAAAAGTAAGAGCAACTTTATTGCTTCCATCTTAGGACTGAGATTTGGAACATTTTTACTTGCCATTTTGTATCAATTCATGAAAATAAAAAAGGCAAAAATAGCCCTTTGAACCTGTGCACAAAAAGGATGGTCAAGTTGTTATTTTGGGAGCCATTTACTGGTTTAACTCATCACCTCTCTAAGACGTGCTCAACCTTACTCTTTTCCCACCCCATTCACTTCAACACTTTTCCTTCTCACACACAGATGTCCTTCTCGTTGCCATTTGCATGCCTTACTCCTTTTTTCTAGCTGCTCTTGTCTGACCTCCGCAAAGCCTTCTCATTCTTCAAAGAAACACATTCACTTTTCCTTCAGACATGACCAAAATGAGGGAGGGATAGAGAGAGAGAAGAGAAAGGGAGAAGAAAGAAAAGAAAGAAGGTAGGAACAAAGAAACTTCTGCAGTCCCAGGCCTCTTTCCAACCGCTGCTCTACCTCCCCCCCTCCACCATCCCTACTTATCCTGCCTCTTCATGGCTGTTCTGACTAAACTCTCCGCTGGCCAGTTCTTAGCCACATCCTTCCACTTCACCTTTCTACCACCTCTGGAAGTCAGCTACTCCACACACTTTAACATCCCAGGAAAATTAAAAACCCATTTACAGATACTTGCCTTTCATACGTGTCTTAAAATGTTTGTTATTGCTGGTTTGCAAACTTGCACATCTGTTGTTTCACATTTTGTTTGACTAGCAATGTTCAACGGGCTCCAGGCTGCAATCCCAGCATATATTCTCATTTCAAAATAAAAGGAAGCCAGGGAGCAATCTCTGGCCTGGCACCCGTGCTGCTGAGAGCCTGACCAACTGACCACATCTGCACTGCACAGTGTGTGGCTCTAGCTCTGCTCTGGGTGACACGTGATACATCTGGGGTCTTAAGACATAGCTATTATTTTTGTGTGTTCAAACTGTTTGAAGGTATGTGAGGGCTGTGCTGCAGTCCAAGAGTGGTGTTTTACAGCATAAAACCGAGGGTATGTATTGCAGCCCCTGGGTGTGACAGAAGGACCTGAATTTTTGAGTGTGCAAAACCACCTGGGATAGTGCTAGATGACTGATAAGGGTGGAGCAAGCCAAACCTGGTGCAGCCTTGTCCTTACTACCTTGCAGGAGACTCTTCTGGAGTTAAGCATCCTCCAGGAGGGGCCCCAGGCTTTCTGGGGCCTTGTCTAGTTAACCAAATGGTGCAAAGGAGAACCAGGAATGACCGAGCAGTCAATATGTATGTTTGGGGTCCAAGATTCAAATTGCTCCCCGGACTTCTTCAATTTAACAGTGCAGCTGTACCCTTAGCATCCTTTATGTCTCCAGACATAAAGAATGCCAATCAAACATGTCATTCACTAGTGGAGAACTGAGCCTCTTGAGCCTCACAGCAGCATTACATAATACATACATACATAAATGTATTTATCTTTAGCTGTAATAAAAGAAGTTGCATAAATTACAGGCCACTGGATGGCAGGAAACTAGTAAAATAATGATAGCAGGACACTGCTGCTATAAGCAGTGCTAAATCTTGATGTTGCAGTAGGGCAGAGCTAACAGGGAATGCTCACTGAAGCATAGGCAAGTACTCTACACGTTTTCAAAACATTTCTCAGAGAACTGCTTGTATCTTAGTTGGGGGTGAGGGCCCTATTTATGCATTCATACTATAGGTGGATACAAGCAGAGAAGCCATTAGAAGTTCTTTGCATTGAAAAGGCTCAGGCCTTCCCAAAAACCTACTTATGTGCAGGGCACTCAAAATGACTTAGTAGCACCCCTGGCACAGAAAGAGGAATACAGAAGGGTCTAGATATTCACCACACCTCCATTTTTTATGGATGCAATGTTCATCATAGGTCTGAAAAGGATTGACATCAGAAATAATTTTCAGTAAAGGCTTAAGTGTAGGGTCGTAAGAATACTTAGTCCTTAACTGTAAGCTGAATAACTGGACCTCAGAACGTCAACTGCTGGCACCAGAGCCTGAAGGGGAGTGAACAGTCCTCCCTAGGACAGTCTTTGCTCTAGACAGTGAGCTGGGAGGTTAGCACTGAGCAGAGTGTTATTACTGGTTACCATTGCAGGGTGTACCTGAAACACCACACGAAGGTGCTCTGTGCCAAGAAGCTGATATAGGGCAATTCACGCAGTATCAAAAGAGCTAGTCACGAGGTTCCACAAGAGCCTAAAATGGTAACTAAGGAAACCTTCTATTACTCTTTTTCCCTTGTCTTTCAATGTGATTTCCTGATTTTTTTTTCTCTCTATGGTTTTATCAGAGGCTGACAGCAGCTTTTAAGAGTCAGTCCTTCAACTGCTCATATTGAGAGGTGCCAGAGCATTTCTGGATGTTAACTGCTCTGAAACTGTTGCTGCAGATGTTCTGTGGGCTTCACAGAAATTGCACTAATTTCTCCAACAGGGTCATGCTTAGCCAAGGCTTCCCTATCTCTCTGAGTTACAGAATTACTTCCTGACATTCTTCCCAGTGCTGTGCCCTTCCATCCATGTGTGAGACACTCCAAGGAAATAAAAAGATGCTTGAAAATCACAAAACTTTTCATATCCTCAGTTGGAGGCAGCCTACAACAGACAACAGTAGTCAAAAGGTCACAACATTGTGGGACCACACTCCAGCAATAGGATAAATGTGATCAAGCAACTGAGCAGTAACAAATCATTCATCACTTAAACACTGGTAGTCTGGCTCTTGAAATTCAGTTCAGTATTACACACACATGTACAGACACTAGCACAGGGCAATCTTCACTCTTTATATGCTCTACACTACATGATTAATGATAAAGTATACTAAAAAATGACAGCAGTTTTGGCTTCATGAGCTGTTTCTATACAATGGATGCTATATACGTATTATAACACCATAACACAATCTTGCAAAGCAAAGGATTTACTCTTTCATTCTTGATGTCTTATATTTCCTGTCCCTATTTATCATCAGTTATAATACAATTCCTGTATGTTATCCACAACAAAAGCAAATGTTTAAAGGCCTAATTTGCAAATCAAAATGTAATAAAAGTTCTAATGCATTCAACTTCCAGTTCCCACAGGATATTGTGAAGTACTGTCATACAATGAACAGCGTTATTCTGAGTGATGAAGATTATAAATTACTATGACATACAACTATGCAAGATAATGCAGTAGACCTGCTGATGTAATTCCCATTGCATTTAAAAATCCACATCCCTGCTTCTGCTAGTGGTGAGTCTGGCCAAAATGTTTACTGTGAACTCTAATCAAATGAGCAGGGCAACTGGGACTGATTGCAAGACATTACTACATCTTACCTGTGTTTCGCTGTATATGTTCAAAAACTGAAATGGTGTCATCACTGAGGAAGTAGGAAATAATGAATTTCCGATCCTTGTCAATAGGACTATCTGTGATGAGTTTGGCAAGAAAGCGCAGTATGTTACTTTCCTTGCCACTTCTAAAAAGCACAAGAAGAAGTAAGAAATCAAAAACAGAGTATTAGAAAAGTTTTCATCACTCAAAGATGTATTCTCCTGAGTTTTGTAACATGCATTAATTGTGTTATTCCTGGACCAAGAAGGGAAATAGCATAAGATTCCCTACTTTGTCAAAAACCATTTTCAGCTTAAATTAACAGAACCAGCTAGAGTCAGCCAGATAGAAAGGAATAATTTTCAGGAGAAAATTACTTCTCTGCAACAGGTCTGGAATGAATTTTTATTCAAATTCAGTTGCAAATCAAGCTCCAAGTTTCTTTCCAGAAAATTTATAAAGGAAGAACACATTTACGTATGTATATTTTCAAATCAAATTCTGAATAGCAATACATACTAGGATTATCTCCACAAAATCAGGCCCACCAGATGATCTTACCAGTTGGATATTTGTTAAGTGATTGTCTTTTACATGATTTACTGTACGACTATACGCATTATCAATACATTCCCAAGACTGTTTCTGTTAGCTTTCTTCTTTTACGGAGGTTCTGTAGGTGAATCTCTAGCATGTGACTTTGCTTTCTGCTTAGGCTTTGACAACCACTGCTTGACAAACCATTTCATAATGGAAAGTAAAGGGTTTATGCTTTAATATTGCTATGGTAAACTGCATGAAATTCAGCAGACAAAAAAAAGTAAATGCCAGAAAGTCAAACAGAAAAACAAATCAGTATTGGACTGCTAAAGCATACAGAATTCCTGACTAATTCCTGGACTAAGACTTCCATCAAACTTCCACTGAAGACAGCAGAAGGGAAGGGGGGGGGGGGAGAGTCAGAATATTTCCCTTCTCAAAAGAGAAATTTTGCTGAGTTTGGAGAAAATTGGAGTACCATGTTATTAAACCAGTCCTCATGCACCTGTCCCTTAAAAGTCTGATGAGCTGCATATTTTGCTGAAAAAAATGACATCCCTACTTAACATTTCTCTCCTTCACAAAAAAAAAAAAAAAGTTGGAAATTAAAAAGTTGGAATTATTTTTCACTGAAATACCTGTCTTTTTCCATGAATTCCTTGAAATCTTTCTGGGGAGGCTTGGGAAGCAGACCCATACAGGAGCACAGAGAATCCTCTTCGGAACCGAATCCAGTATAAGGAGGAAATGTTTTTTCTGGTTTTGGAGGTGGTGGAGCCTTATATAGAACTGGGGTGAAATCCTCTACAACAAAGACAGCAAGAGTTACTTATTACTGTTCTGATCAAGCCATTCTACTAAGGATTTAAACTTCCAATATGAATACTTATTAGCCTATTTCTGTAACAGAGCACTGATCAAAGTCAAACCAGGATCCCTCCTACTGTTACAGGGTAGAAAGACTCCATAGAAGCCAACAGTGAAATTATTGTTTCTTCAAGGGTTTCAGGATTTCATCTATAATCTTAAAATGTTTGACAAATATCATTAAGATACACAGGCAAAAGGAAAGATAAATATAGTTTCAAAATGGGATAAAATAATAAAATAACAATTCTAAATTAATTTTTCAGTTTTATCCTTTGAGACAACATGATTAAGTAAATACTTGGCTTATGAGTTTCCTACCCTCTGCTTGTTGCCAGAGGAAAATAAATACATAAATAAATAAAATATTATTCATTATTTAAATCATACATATATGAGAAGAATGTGGTACACTGAAGCCAAGAGCTTCAGTCCACATCTCACTTTATGAAGAGTTTTGGAAGCTCGTTTCTACTCATCTTCCCCAGTCTCAAGTCTTTTGTTGCAGTGATCAATGGTCCTGACTCTCCCAGGTACACAGCAGGAGCTCTCCTGACTCAGCAGAGACATGTCTGGTCAGGGACCTGCGCTCACATCCCATAGGGGTTGCTCCCAAAGGTTGCTGCCCTGTGGTCCCTCCTTACTCCTCTCTTGGTGAAAATCTTGCTGTACCATTTGGCCCCTTGTTGCTTTCCTGCACTGCTCTTTTGCTGCCACTAGGTTTCACATAAAACTTCAACAAGTAATACAGTCTGCTGGTTAAATAAGGTTAATGGAAAATGGAAAAGGTGAGAGGAAGAAAGTAACTTGTATATGGAAGAAAGTCAATGGGCAGACCCGAGGCAAATGAAGGCATAAATCATAGGAACGCAGGTTAATTCAGGTTGGATGGGACCTCAGGAGGTCTCTGGTGGGGTCTCCTGCTTGGGACAAGGTCAGCCCCAGGCCAGACCAGGCTGCTCAGGGCTGTGTCCAGTTGGGACTTGACACCTCCTAGGATGGAGCCTGCACAGCCTGCCCTGGCAGCCTGCCCCAGGGAGGAAAGTTCTTCCTGATATTCAACCCTGAGCCTCTTGTTTCCACTAAAGCATGTTGTTTCATGCTCTCCTGCGGTGTATCCCTGTGAAGAGCCAGGCTGCCTGGTCTCAGCAACCTCCCCGTGGGTGGATGCAGGCAGCTGCTCGGGGCCCTTCCTGGGCTGAGCAAGCCCTGCTCCCTGGGGCACTCCTCAGCCCTGACCATCCTGGGGCCTCCCCTGAACTCACCCTGGCATGTCCATGTCTTTCCTGTCCTGGCAGACACAAAAGGGGACACAGTACCTTGATGAGGTCTAACGAGCGCTAGGCAGAGGGGGATAGTCACTTTCCTTGCCCACTTTTTGGGCAGCCCAGGCTTCAGCTAGCCCTCTGTGCTGTGGCCCCAAGCTCAGCATGTTGCCCCCTCCAACCCACAGGGCCCAAACTGCGGTCCAACTGGTGTGGCACTGCCTGTGTTAAGCTGCATCACCTCCACACCTGGGTGGGCTGGAGATGCTGTCCTGAAGAACAGAGAGCTGGCTGAGTGTATTGGGTTTGCGTGGCAAGGTTTTGGTAGCAGGGGGGCTACAGGGGTGGCTTCTGTGAGAAGCTGCTAGAAGCTTCGCCTATGTCCAACAGAGCTGATGCCAGCTGGCTCCAAGATGGACTCACTGCTGGCCAAGGTCGAGCCCATCAGCCATGGTGGTAACATCTCTGGGATAACATAGTTAAGAAGGGGAAAAAAATAGAAGCAGTTTTTGCAGCCAGAGAGGAGTGAGAAGATGTGAGAGAAACAACTCTGCAGACACCAGGGTCAGTGAAGAAGAAGAGAAAGGAGGTGCTCCAGGCACCGGAGCAGAGATTACCCTGTAGCCCGTGGAGAAGACCATGACGAGGCAGGCTGTCCCCCTGCAGCCCATGGAGGATGATGGTGGAGCAGATATCCACGTGCAGCCTGTGGAGGACCCCACGCCCGATACACCCGAAGGAGGCTGTGACCCCGTGGGAAGCCTGTGCTGGAGCAGGCTCCTGGCAGGACCTGTGGCCCCGTGGAGAAAGGAGCCCATGTTGGAGCAGGTTTGCTGGCAGGACTTGTGATCCCATGGGGGACCCACACTGGAGCAGTTCATGAAGAACTGCAGCCCACGAAAAGGACTCACATTGGAGAAGTTGGTGGAGGACTGTCTCCCATGGGAGGGACCCTACGCTGGAGCATGGGAAGAATGTGAGGAGTCCTCCCCCCGAGGAGGAAGGAGCAGCAGAGACAAGGTGTGGTGAACTGACCGCAACTCCCATTCCCCGTTCCCCTATGCCGCTCAGGGGGAGGAGGTAGAGAATTTGGGATTGAAGTTGAGCCTGGGAAGAAGGGAGGGGTGGGGGGAAGGTGTTTTAAGATTTGGTTTTATTTCTCATTACTCTACTCTGTTTTGCTTGGTAATAAATTAGATGAATTTTTTCTAAGTTGAGTCTGTTTTGCTCATGACGGTAATTGGTGAGTAATCTCTCCCTGTCCTTATCTCGACCCACAAACCTTTCGTCATATTTTCTCTCCTCTGCCCATCTGAGAAGGGGGGTGATAGAGTGGCTTTGGGGGCACCTGGCCTCCAGCCAGGGTCAACTTGCCACACTGTGCTAGGAAGTGAAAGATAAACACGAGGCAAACTAGCTAAGTGACCAGTGTATAGAAGTGGAGCCCGTGAAATAAACATTTTTTCTTTAAAACTTAACTTTTCTACCTAGCACCGAAGAGAGACGAATAATCTAAACATGTACCATGGGTTTCAGTGCAAATAGAGGAGAATGACAAAACCGCTGTCACTTGGAACATCTTCTGAATTGGTTAAAATGTTTTAAACATGGCTATATCCAAAGATCAAAGCAACATACACTCTCAAAATCTGACTTGCCTAACAGCAGTATGAAGTTGAAAAATATAGAAAGAATTCAGATATCCAAGTTTTTCTTTATCTTGAAAACAAAATGAAATATCCCTCAGCCTTTACCTCTTACAAGAATATGGTCTGACTTGAAAAGCTAATACCTTCACCCAAATCAGTCACAAGGGGGGTTTGCAAAACCATGCCAACATTTTCCTCCATAAAAAATAAAGGTGCCCTTTCTGTGATTCAGAAGTAAAAAGCCAAGCCCACATGCAAAATAAAAGTCCACTCAAAAATTTTCCAAGCAATCTTCACCATGAAAGAGTAAGTGTACGTGTAAACATGCACCACAATATCATATTCTAAATACTGTTTGTGACAAAATTGCCCCTCGAGACGCTTTCAGTGTGCCATCCTATGTAACTGACGCACGCAATTCTTGTTGCAACGAACGCGGAGTGTGCAAACCGACATGTGGGGATGACGGAGAGAACCCCCTCACAGGTGCGGAGCTGATGTGCGCTCAGTCACGGCGTGACGGAAGGAGCCGCGGGCGGTTCCCGCGCTCCCACAGCGCCACCTAGCGCCCGCGCGGCAGGGCAGGCGGGCAGCTAACGACCGCGCCGCTCCTGGCGCTCAGGGCCAAACTCGGGCTCTGCTAATTAAGGTCTTGATGCTGTTTATAAACCTTAATGGTTTGTTGTTTTGGGGGGTTTTTTTCATTATGCGCTGTGTTAATCTGCACTAATATTTTCTCCCTCAAAGTCCGGAGGTTTGTACCAGCATATTTTAGCAGAGACAAACCCCCTTCTCTTTGCACGGTTTGCAAATAATACACTGCCTGGCAAAAGAGCTTGGGAAGCCAGGGTGTTCAGTTGCACCGATAAACTCAAAAGACGAGCTAATGTGTTTACATGCAGGTCACAGTGTATGCACATTAACACTCACGTGTAATGCACTGATTAAGAAATGCTAAAGCACTTCCCTTTGTATGTACTTTAGCTGTATGTACTGTATGTACTTGTACATAAGGATGAAAGTTAGATATATAAACTAAAAGGAAACTACAAATTAAGAGGAATATTGTGTTAGCCCCAGAGAGTATATTAAATCGCTCATAACCCAAGCTTGGGGTAAACAAAGTCCAAAGATAAGTTCGGTGCTTTGGTTCCCATACTTTCCCCGATGTAAAATGACCTCGTTTCACTCAGATTCACTGAAGAGAGCAATGCAAACATCCAGCCTTGTGCCACCTACAGTTTCCAGGATTTTAAAGGATTATATATTCAGATTGTCTCCTGTGAATGAGGAAATTCAGAAAGAAATTGCCATGGGGAAATACAGTTTACAAAATCAGTTAAAAACTAATTTCTGCATCTTTGGAATAGCCAGCTCAGTGCAGTAGACTAATAGCTATACCCGAGCTCAAAACTCATTTCATCTTTGCTTTGCCGCACACCATTAGGGTAGAATCAGACAGACAACTTGCACTTACACATAAAACACACTCCTCTCAAGGTCAGCACTGTTTCTTAAGAAAATTACCTTTGTCCAGTCTGGAAAAGGAATC
This sequence comes from Grus americana, assembly GCF_028858705.1. Lineage (NCBI taxonomy): Eukaryota > Metazoa > Chordata > Aves > Gruiformes > Gruidae > Grus > Grus americana. Next base: position 123,444,859 of record NC_072852.1, on the reverse strand, counting down.
AATGCTCTCTTCTTCCAGGCTGTAACATTTTCAGTGTGAATTTACAATGGGTGGAGGGTAAATTGAAAGTCCGGGATTACAAATTTCTACTTCCAGAAAGAACAGCACGGATATTTTCCCCTTGGACAGTTTCACCCCTTGTTATTGTCTCATTTGATGCCTAGTGGGAGATGGGCTGGCACTAGGGGGTTTATTTCACCTAGTCTATCAAACATGTATCACATACCAGTAACTTTTTCTCACAACATCAAAACCTGAGTGAGATTTGAACGGGCACTGGGAACAGGAAGAAACAAAACGGCTCCAGCCACATCTTTAGCATATAAACAATTTGAAGATAGCATAGCCTTTTTAGTAAGAAAAACTAAATTCCTCAAGAAGAATTTGTTGTCACAGAGGCAGCATTAAACCAGCTCGAATGAGCTTGTCTGCTTTCAGTTTCAATATACATTATAAGATTTTGGCATACATTGTAAGATTACCTTCTGCCTTCAGTAAAAGAACTATAGGAAAACTCTCACGTGTTAAACAAAACCATGTTTCAAGGAAGAGTCAAGTGCTACATACAGAATCATAGAATCATGGAATGGTTTGGGTTGGAAGGGACCTCAAAGATCATCTAGTTCCAACCCCCCTGCCATGGGCAGGGACACCCTCCACTAGACCACGTTGCCCAAAGCCTCATCCAACCTGGTCTTAAACACCTCCAGGGATGGGGCATCCACAGCTTCTCTGGGCAACCTGTTCCAGTGCCTCACCACCCTCACAGTAAAGAATTTCTTTCTAACATCTAATCTAAATCGACCCTCCTTCAGCTTAAACCCATTACCCCTTGTCCTGTCACTACACTTCCTGATAAACAGTCCCTCTCCAGCTTTCCTGTAGGCCCCTTCAGGTATTGGAAGGCTGCTACAAGGTCTCCCCGGAGCCTTCTCTTCTCCAGGCTGAACAACCCCAACTCTCTCAGCCTGTCCTCATAGGAGAGGTGCTCCAGCCCTCTGATCAGCTTCGTGGCCCTCCTCTGGACTCGCTCCAACAGCTCCATGTCTCTCCTGTACTGGGGCCCCCAGAGCTGGATGCAGTACTCCAGGTGGGGTCTCACAAAAGCAGAGTAGAGGGGCAGGATCACCTCCCTCGACCTGCTGGTCACAATTCTTTTGATGCAGCCCAGGACACGGTTGGCTTTCTGGGCTGCAAGCGCACACTGCCGGCTCATGTTGAGCTTCTCATCAATCAACACCCCCAAGTCCTTCTCCTCAGGGCTGCTCTCAATCCATTCCCTGCCCAGCCTGTAGCTGTGCTTGGGATTGCGCCGACCCATGCGCAGGACCTTGCACTTGGCCTTGTTGAACTTCATGCGGTTCACACGGGCCCACCTCTCCAGCCTGCCAAGGTCCCTCTGGATGGCATACCTTCCCTCCAGCGTGTCGACCCCACCATACAGCTTGGGGTCGTCGGCAAACTTGCTGAAGGTGCACTCGATCCCACTGTCCATGTCGCTGACAAAGATGTTAAACAGCGCCGGTCCCAGTACCGATCCCTGAGGAATGCCACTTGTCACTGTTCTCCACTTAGACATTGAGCCATTGACCACAACTCTTTGAGTACGACCATCCAGCCAATAATTGGATTAGAGCGATAACCATAGTGAATATCAGTATATAGCAGGCAGGCAAGAAATTCTACCTTCAGAGGAAGAAAACAGACACCTCTGAGCATTACAGTCAAGAAAAGGAGAGAGAAATCCTGCTAGCCTTGGACAACATAAGAGGTGGCAATAACTTGGAAGGATGACATTGTTAATGTGATGTTCTCTATACATAGGAGAACATGTATAACAAACAGCTGAGATCTGGTTTTTGTGAGAGTCTGTCTCACAATTTAGGCAACAAGTAAAATAAGAAGGCAATACCACCATCTTCACATTTTTTATATGCAGGATTAAAGAAAATCTAGTGCTCACAGAACCATCCATGCAGCTAAAACATGATGGTGTTTATTCCGATTCAAAGAAAATCTCCTTTTTCAGAGTCTTACTTCATGCTTATTCCAGTTACCTGAGGAAAAAAGGCATCTGTAAATGCACAAAGTATATTTAGAAGCTGCTGCTGAGTCTCCACCACATGTAGCAGAGAGGTTAGACGCCAGAGAGACTCTGATCTCTGATGAGTCTAGTGAAAATTGGCAGCAGGCTTTAATGCCCCCACTGAGGGAAAAGCAAGAAGTCAGCTGTTATCCAGCAGCAGCTGCCTGGCCAAAATCACACATGTACCGGCCAGCCGATCACCCCGCACGCTGCTCTGCCCAGGCAGCAGGTCAGAGAAGGAGCCTGAGAAATGAGGGGGTGGGAGGGCGAGGAGAGCTGGGGCAGGAGAGGGATCGCAGGGTGCTGCGAAAAGGCGTAACAGGCTTGGGAGGTGCCGGGACATTGAATAAAAATCAGTAAGAAAGCAGATTTTACTGGGTTTGTTCCTTCAGGAACAATCTGTTATTTAAAAAAGAACACTTTATATTCAACTCTATGCTTTATACTCAGCCCTGTACTGAGATACTGTGTTTAGTGAGAAGAACAAGTATCAGCTCCCCCCCACTGCACATCAGTGTATTTCACATTTCAGCTGGGTGACCACAACATTTACGTGGTTATAGAATATCTTTCTCCTCCTCTAAGGCTGCACTAGCAAGTCTGGACAGATAATATCACACATTAAGGCATTTTCTCTTGCATTCATAGCACTGCTAGATGACAGTAATGTCATTAGCTTCCTATTGAAGGGCATAAGCTATTGTTTACCCATGGAAAAGCTCTCCTTTGGTTTTCACAAACAGTATAAAGAGTAAAACAGGCAAAACCAACATTGGAAATATATCAGATACCATAATCATGCACTTCAAGGGAAATCTAAACTGCCCTTAATTCTCCTAAAGGGCAAATTCCACTGGCAAGCAACTTATGCTGAAACTGCAGAGTCAAAAATAAATGTCAGCCCCTTTAATGGCTTTGGCAGAAGAGTATAAATTGAAGGGGAGTAATGTGAAAACACAAAAACAAACAGCTGGATTGATGCTGTGAGGTGCTGAGCACTGTGCTTTGATGTAAGAACTAATTTATCCACTTGCTTACTCTTACTCAAGTAAATGGTCTCCCTGGATTCAAACTGCAATTAAGCACGTTTCAGTGTTTAATTGGATGGGAGCAGAATGCCGGGTACTTTGTGGGACTGAGCCCACTGAGAGTACCTTGTACATCCACCAGACACAAAGAAAATTTGTAACTCACTAAGAATAAAAGGTGAGCCCTCACCCTTTCTCTCTCAAAACCTGCTTCTAAGCAAAAAACTACCCTGATTCTACTCCTAGTCCCTTCTAGTAAAAAAAGTCATACCTACATTTTTTCAGTCCTGATAGGGAAAACAGGAAAGAATTTCACAACAAAATGTGAGAATCTCTCAGCTCTAAGAAGGTGTGTATTTTCTGTGAACAAGACAGGCTGCATTAAGATGGATGTTTTTTGTGTGTTAGCCACAGTCTCTGCCATCATGTATTCTTAAAGGTATGTACAAAACACTTTCCAGTTTCACGAAGGTCTCAGGCAGAGCTGAGACCACACATCTTCGTGTGTTTCATGTTAAGGAGGCAGAGAAACTGGAGAGAGCACTGAGAAAAAATATCACAGATATAAAAGAATGGACTATGGAGAAAGACTGAAAGGTTTTCCCTAGCAGCAGATGGCCTGGGAGGTGGGCAGGGTGGTAAGATGGTGTATTGGAATAGTGTTCAAATATGTGCAGGGTTGTTATAAAAAGAGGATACTGAGCAGTTGTTCTCCTTGTCCAACAAAGGTAAAACAAAAAAGTTACTCAGTCTACATAAACCAGCTTCAGAGTAGCTATTAAGCAGCATTTCTAACTATGAGGTTAGGATAAGATACCTCAGGAGGCAAAGATATCTCCTCTACTGGGGGATGCTGATAAAGGCTATACAAACGTATAGCAATCTATGTATATCCTGCCTCAGAACAATGGGAATGGACTAGATCACCTATGGTCCCAATTTTCTAGAATTCTGCACATCAGCAACTTCTGACTTCTCCTAACTTGCAAACCACCTAACTTGCAAACCACCTAACTTTAACATCCAGAGACATAACCAGTAATTACTGAACCAGCATTATAGGAGGGGAAGAGCCTTTGTGTTCACATGATGCTTGGTTGCACTGCTTGGTTGATACAGAATGGTCAGCTGCATTTCATTTATTGCCTGCCATGAGTAAGAAATCCCCATTCACTGTTCCAGGATATTTTGCTCAGACACAGGATATTGCTGCCAAACAGCGGCAGCAGTCTTGGCTGAAAGAATTGTCAGGGAAGAACCCCCTGTTTTGCATCCGAACTTAGACTCACTATTATTATAGATAATACTATGGTTATTGAATATGGCTTCCTCACACACTGGCTAGTATAAGAAAAGATTTATTTTGGTACAGACATGCCAAGCTATTATTTAGAAAGTCCTAATACGACGTGTTTTGCCAATTAAGAAATTTAGTGTTGTAATGGCAGCACTACGTCATTTAATTCCCCCAAAGCAACAGACAAGCTTTGATCCAAACCCTACACTCTATCTGATCACAAATAGAGCTGAAAGAAATAGTCTACCCAGGTATTTTGTTTCATAATGTCAGAGAAAGGCCATAGTAGGATTTTTCCAACCATCTCTGAACAGTCAGACACTGAGCTATATTTACTGAATGAATAAACTGCCAGAAATTAACTGAGCTGTTATTGCAGGAAGATGTCCATAATAGAACCATTAGCAAGTTTGACTGAGGGAATTCAGAGACAGATAAATGAAAAGTCCCTATTGTTATACATTTCCAAAATGCTTTTCCATTATGGCCATAATTGCTAAATGTTTCCAGAATTCAGTGCTGAAACGTCACAGGATACATACTCTAATGGTCCAGAATACATACAACTGCATTGTAAAAACCAATAATGTGATAGACTACTACTGTTGTGTCAGAAAATCTTATTATGTGAGGATTCTGACATCCGTATAAAATGAAGCATAGTATAATGGGGAATAATTGAGCTCATTCTACTTACCCACTCACTACATGTTCTTCATTATTTTCTGACTGCAAACACAGCTATTGGAATGGGAGGGGGAAGGGGAGAAGACGACTTGGCAGTCTATGCATATGACTGTTTTGTCATTCTGATTTTAAAACAGAGGCAGTTAGGAACAGAACATGTACACTACATGTTAGTTTTCAATGGAGTAACATATAAGAAAGCCCTTCTGGATCACCTGCAAAATTACTGCTTTGCCACTAACAGCCTACAACAGATTGTTATTGCTAAAGGTTTTAATGAACATGGTTTGTCAGTAATAAAATTCGAAGACAGCTCTGTCAAACTCAGAAGCATAAAAAGCCTCATAAGGAAAGGATAATTATCACTACTTACTGATTCCATACTTTGTCCTGTAATATTCTTTAGTGAATTCATCACAATCACAGAGTGTTATCTTCCTTCCCCAAACATTAATTACTGCCCCTATTTTCAGGTCACTGTCTCTGTAAAATTCTTGATGCACTGCTCCTGTCTAATAAAAGAGGGAACATTTATACAGCAGCTCTATAAATCTCAGAATCCTAGAACTTTTCTTAAAATCTAGGTCATTAAGTGCGTGTGATTTAAAATATAACCTTCATAGTCCATTTTCAAGTATTTTTCACCCCATGCTAAGCTACCTCATTTTCACAAATGCAGAATTTACATACTGTAAATCTCAGTAGTTTTCATTTGAGCTATTCTCCAGCGGCAAAACAATTTTATAAATAACTCTTTTTGTTGTAGAAGATAACAAACACAGTAATTACAAAAACTACTATAAAGACATTCAACAGCTGGATGCATTCAATAACATCTAACCTTACGATTGTCCAGAATGTAATGGCCTCTGTTTCCTACTAACTTTCCAAACACATTGAGAACAGTACGACTGGTGATTGTGCCCGGCTGATACAGTCCGGTGGGAGCATACTGCAAGAAAAGAGACGAACTCTTAAGAAATGCAGTTAACAGTGGAGAAAGAGGACTCAGTTACCTTGGAACTAGCAGGTTTTTTACAGACTGACTGTTATGTAGTATTTTCTTAGGAGAATTTTTAGTAAATTCTAAGGCACGATTACACCTCTGAACCTAAAAACCAGTGTATATGTCAAAACTCAGTATGTATACCAGAAGAAGCATTCAGAAGCCAAAAGTAAAGTCTCCTTTTTCTTGGAAGCAAACAGAAAGCAAAGGTCAGAACATCCAAAGTACCACATCCTTGTCAACATCTGCTCTAAAGGCTATTATTTTGATCAGTAATAATTACAAAAACATGCAAAAGAACCACCCAGGGTTGGTTCTACTGTGCTAACCACCGCACAAATACAGGGGATTCAAGTCAGCATGATTGTATTGGCAATATTGTTAGTATTTTTGTTTCTTTTTTAAGTCTCAAAATTACAATAGTAATTTATCCCAGTAATATCAAATGTAATACGCAAGCACATTGCATTTTTTAAAATTATGAACAAGCTGCTGACGCAGTGTAACCAAAGTGGGTTATTTTGTCATACCACTTTCCCTGACACCCCAACTTCTGACTGACCTTCACTGCTGTCCTTCTCAAAATTTCCACTGAATTCAGAGGAAGATGACAGCCCTTAAAACTGCAATATGCACTTCAGTGGTAGAAGGGGTCTGTTAACATAGAGCCACTGCTAAATCAGCATCTCAGAACACAGGATGCAACAAGGTGAGAAAAGCGCATTATTTTGCTGTTAGCTTTTTACTACAAAATCTCACGTACATCTATGGCATCACAAACAGATTGCCAGTATGAGAAGGCAAGGAGGGAGAAGATTTTCCAGTGTTTTACTCCATCTTAAGTCCATGTTGTTATATCATCAGGATCTGTCTGGAGCGATACAGAAGTGTATCCAGCTCATTAATTTTATAATCATAATAGGTTACGGAGGACTCAAACCCCTTGAAGATTTCTCTGAGAGGAGCCTTCTCGAATAAGCACCTGATTAATGCCTGACAAAGCTTATTCATGGAATCCTATTGATATTAACTAGCTTTGCATAAGGTCCCAAATTTAGGAACTCAGTTTTAAGAAATCACTCAGATTTGCTGCAAAGAAGTAATGTTATGGAATACTAAAACTGGACTTTTCCAAAGGTTCCAAATATAAATCATATGGATCAAATCTGAATTCACCTCAGTTTCACATTAGTTTATCTATCAATACTAATTAATTTTCTGGACTGCCATTACTGCAGAGCTCTATTAATACATTTACCTTAATACACTAATATGGGAGAAAGGAAATCATAGGATATCTTTCTGCCTAAATTCTCTCTCCTTTTAATTTAAGTATGACAAGCCTAAACTTATTTTTTCCATCCCTTATTAAGTTATTATATTAATATGTGTGCAAAACCTAAATAGTGCAATTATGATTAATACTCTGATAACACTTTCTAAATATCATTACAATCCTAATACAGGATTTTCAAAACAAGGCATTTAATATTTCTTGATTAGTGGAAGAATTTGAAATAAGCTGTAATTTTCATTGCTTACCTTTGGCAGCTTATCTCTTCTGAGGAAAAGTGGAACTGCATCCCGGCCCGAGTTTACTGGTGTAATTTCTTTTATATCAATAGTATCATCGGACAAATAATAGTGCAGAACAAGTTCCCGTGGGTCATGAAACATGGATTCTGGGTCATCCCACACACAGAAAAAACGCAAAACATGTCCATCATGCTCCAGAAATTGTTTCAAAGTGTCAATGCGCTCATAAGGGCGCAATGGCTTCATACTATCCAGAATCTGCAGATAAAGGAGAAATTAATTATTTGCTCTTAAAAACAGGATACCAAACTGCAGGGTACCATCTACTCTTAGAACATGCTTTCAGGATTTTCAGATAACACCACACAATTACAATGCATGAAACACTATTTACGCCATTACCAAAGAACTATTTACAGAGTTGTTGTGCCCTCAGAAAATAAAGGAAAACAATTTTGTATTGGTTTTGATCCTTGTTTTTCTTGCAATAAGGTCCTTCAGCTCAGAGAGTTGTTAAATTATTTATAGTACAGCTTACATTTTCAACAAATTGCCTACGGTAATTGGATGACTACAACTCCAAATAGCACCACCCTTCCTGATTTACTTCCTTAAAAATTATTTTTTATAAATGATGTGGTATAAAGAATTAATTCTTCCTTTTCCCTTTGGTGTTTTCTTTCTTATAGCTTTAAAACATAGTTAATTAACTTTTGATTCATGTCCTACAGTTGGCAGGTACTGGGTATGTGTGTTCTCCTCTCAGTATACACCCATAGGTCTGAAAAGGAATATCAAATCTCCAACTAAAGATATATTCCAGCTGATGTGATCTATGACAAGATCCTATCTACAGTCATGGTTGCTGCAAAACCAGTAGCACTGCATTAAATTGGATCCCAGGATGATGATCCAATCCGAGGACTGCATTTACATATTGCAAGTTACAGTCACATATATAAATGGTGACCTGAACTGGGTCATGAACATGAAGTCAAAAGCCATCATGTCCAATGTGAGTTAAAGGGGCAAGACAATCTTTTTAATCTACAAAATTGCTTCCAAAGAAGAATGGTGACAGGCATCAATGAGACAATGTGAGCTGAACTGTCTGAAGAGAAAGAACTGTTGACTACGGGCAGTTTATATCATTGCCTAAATTTCTATTTATCCACTGACACCTCTTCTGGCCTTAAAAATCTGAGAGGGAAAAGGCCCATTCTTTCAGAGCATCAAATCTTAAAATAAGGACAGCAGAACCAGGTTTTGCCTGCCAATGTCCCTGCTGATCTGCAGCACTCTTTCCATTTCAGGCATCATCATGCTCACATGCTACAACTCAGGTATTTACAATCCCAGTACTATCTGTCCTCCTTCCTGACCCTTGAAGATGCCGTGAGCAACCAAATACAGCCACAGAGCCAGATAACATCATCATCCATAGGATATCATCTCCAACAATACAAAAATATGAATCTAAGGGGTTTGCTACATTTTTCATTGGTCTCATTTTCTACCTCATCATATTCCTTACTTTCCTTAATACCTTCATTTTCTGGCCATCTATTAGGAGTCTGGTGCAAACCGATTTAATTTTGCTCAAAGCAGTCCAGAACAATCCACCCTCAATAAATAAAAAAATTACCTTCCACAAATTAGTCACAGGAAAGTGAGAGCATAAAGCAGCCAGAATTTTCTAGATAACTTTTCTGTAACTTCTCAACAATTGAGAATATTAAGACATAGACTTCAGTAATTTTTGGTCTTCTGATGCTCTTATTTCTCAAACCTCTTTCTCCCCTCTCCATTCTCTTTAGGCACACAATATGCACAATGCTTGAATGTTTTGCTTGTTGTTTTTACAAAAAAAATACCTAAGATTATGGAGTACCATATATAATGTCGACACAGTGTGCCAATATCAAGACAACTCAGCATGTGTTAAGACACACTTGTTACCTACAAGGCCTGAGTAAGGGAAAAGCAACCCACAGCCAGCCTGAGTCACCCCTATGCAGAACCAGGAGACATATTACAAATACAGCTTTCACTGGAGGACTGCAAAATGCCTGAAAGCATGAATGAAATGAAACCAACACGTCAGCCTGAGAGTGCCTCAAAGACATGCAAATGGTCCTACACATCTCAGTCATAATTACCTTTCATTTTTGCTGCTAGAGAGCTGCAGCGGTTTTCTCAATAGGAGGATTAAGTTGAATGCAACAGACACGTGTAGTATTTGTTGCTTTCAGAGTACTAGGCTGGATCTATCACAACGGACTGCATATCGTGGGCCAACAGTCCTAACAGTCAGGTCAAGAGAAAAATACAGTGCCATTTGCACTCATATTGATCAAGAAAAACAGAAGTGAAAGAAACTGTGATTATCCCCTACAGAAAACATCACTTCCACTACTATTCCCAGAGAAAAGACCTCAAATCCTGCAGAGAGGAATCCACATAGCATTTAGGAGCTGCGAGTGAGATTTTTAGAGGAGGTGTGTATGTGTTCCCATATACTCATAAAAGAGGGAACTGCGTTCAAATAAAACCTCACAAGTCTTCAAACTGGAGAGTGCTAGAAGCCATGGATGTGCTTGAACCACAATTCCAATTAGATCTTTTTTTAAATGCTTTAAAAGTGTTTATCATCAATAAATTAGCTTAAGCAAAATCATAAGTAGAACATATAACACGTCCTTTTTTTTTCTTTTCTGTTTAAAATGGAAAGGTTTATTTTATTTTTACCAATTAATTTTGTTCTGTTTCAAAAGGTGTGTGAACACATCAAGAGAAAATCAGTTATGTTTGGGACTTAGTTACAAATAGTAACTGTTATAGTAAATATTAGTACAACGAGCCATGTAACAGAATTTTTAAAAGCAAGTTTTCTCTTGCAATTCATTACGTTGAAACAGCTACCTCTACATACTTTCGATTTGCTATTAGAGAAATATTTTATATAATGCATATCACTAATAGCAATGGCACTTTTATTAAAATCAAGTTTTCACTATTGCTGCCTCATCTGACCTTTTGCCGCTCTTTGGTATATGGATCATCTGGACGACTTGTAGGAGTATTTAATCTAACTCCCATCTTCCTCAGGAAATTTTTTGTAAATTGGTCACAATCTATAATCTTATATCTTCGGGCATAAAGGATTACTTCTATGTTGACATTGAAATGATCTATAGTATAGAACTGATCTTCATGAGGTGGTGGAAGTGGAATCCGATGCCGTCGAACAATAGTTCCTGTAAAAGAATAAGAACAAATTCATAGAGTGAATATCCTTTGCTCTAAGGATCACTTTACAGACTTGCTAATTTTCTACGTTGATATGACCAAAACAGATGAAGCCATATAGGACAAACAAAATTATCCTTCATTCAGCAAAAGAACTATTAGGTAAGAGGATCCTTTTTATTAACAACAATATTTTACACCTAGCATCAGAACCTCAAGTTCTAGTATTTGACTGAAGCCAATACAGAAAATTACCACCTTCTGGAGCAAACAGGAAACCACTGGAATAAATTAACATTTGTTGGTGCAAACGTAGCAGGTTAGTATTTTTTCAATGAGAATAGCAAAGATATTGCTCTCACTAAGAAAAGATGTCTTTTTCAATTTTTCTGAAAAGCAATAGCAGTCTCCAGTTCTCATTAGTATAATTCATTTTTCTTTTTTTAAAAAATACACAAAAAGTTGTGCAAAAAGGATGTGGTGGGGTGCATGGGAGAGGCAAGATTTCTCCATATGCTCTGCAGGGTGAGGAAAGCCATATGTAACTAAGGTTAGAGAAAAAACCTGCCTTACCAAGGAAAAAAGTGGGACCTATCAAGCATGGAGGCAGGCGCATTCAACTGAGCTTCCTTAGTCTAACAGGAACACTTTTCAAAGGAAAGAGGAAGAGAGGGGAGGAGAAGAAGAAAGAGAGACATTTTAACTTTGTTAAAGTAAGTACATACTTAAATTTTCTTATTGACAGTCTTTGAATGCAAGGACTGTTATTCTGAGAGCATTGTATTTGTTTACATATACCACATTAAACGAGAAGGAATCTGCTATTGGTCTATCAGTTGAAAACTCACGAACACATTGATGAATTGGGTAATGCTTCAAAAGTTCTCACTGCTGATGATTAAGACTGGAGCATCTCTCATATGAGGAAAGGTTGAAAGAGCTGGGTCTGTTCAGCCTGGAACAGAGGTGGCTTGGGGGGTAAACTTATCAGTGTTTAGAAATACCTGATGGGAGAGAATGAGGAAGATGGAGCCAGCCTCTCCTCTGTTGTGCCCACTGACAGAACATGAGGCAATGGGCACAAATGAAAAGAGAGAAAATTCCATTTGAACGCAAGAAAACACTTTTTTACTGTGTAAACACTGGAAATACTTGTAGGAAATTTCTAGAAGGAGAAATGTAATTATTTCCAGAAGGAAGGACAATTTAAAAATTGCTGAGACCTAACCTCAGTTGATCAGGTTTTATTAAATTTCAGATTCAACAATGTAAAATGTATCATCTACATGTGTTGATCAGGCACAATGATACCTAATAAGAGCAGATAATATCTTTACTGGAAACACTGGATTTTACTGATCAAACACTGGAACAGGCTGCCCAAAAATGTTGTGAAGTCTCCATTCTTGGAGATACTTAAAACTCAACTGGACATGGCCCTGGGCATCTGACTCTAGCTGATCCTGCTTGGAGCAGGGCGGGGTGGACTACAGAATCTTAAGATATTCCTCCCAACCTCAATGATTTTGTGATACTACAAGTATTTGAGAAGCAACTTAGAAGCTACAGCCTCAGTACTTTAAGCAAGTATGTAACGCATACATTAAAGAAAAGTGTGTAGCTGCATGTATGACAAGCTATGATTTTTTCCAAGTGAACTTAGAGTTCACAAAGAACAGCAGATCGGCATAGCTGGGACTAAACTCTTTTTTTCAATATTATGACAAAACAAAAACGACAACAGTGAAAGTTTTGCCACATCAATACCTTAGTATAGTTGTGTGAATATACCCTGCAGAGAATAAAAATAGGGTCCAGTCTTCAACCTCAGGCTTTTTGCTGTGCTTACCAACCTAGACACCTCTGTAACACCAGCTTTATAATGCGGATACTCACTGGCTAAGACCAGACAGGAACCACTAACCCATACTATTATAATAATTCCTTGCCACTACAGGTTCCCAACAGTTTAAAATTACAGTAATTACAAAAGATGCAACTTTAAGACAACTACAGTAAACACACAAAAATTCCAAAACTAAAAATAGTTCCAGTACTAACCTACTACTACAATAATAGTTTATTAGACACAATTATCTAAAGGTCTATATCATTATCTCTCACTACAGAACTGGATCACTTCCCAGTGCCCTTCAGCTGTGCATCTGGTAGTGTTTCCCACTGAGTCCCGTTTGATGCTCTTCCAGCACCGCTATTTTGTTTTGGGGATAGGCGGGGGTGGAGGGGGGCCTGGGGAGAGAGGGTATGAAGAGAGGCAGAGGAGGAGGGAGAAAGATATCACTGTGTGGTTTTGTTTGGTGTTTGAAGAGCCTTATTTCTGAGTTAGTCCGTGGAAATTCTTTATTGTTCGCTTTATTTCCCTAGAGACTAATCTGTATGAAATACTTTCCACTACTACATTATCAGAGTTGTTTGTTAAATTCTAACTCCTACAACGAAAACATCCCCTTAATTTTTCAGGGGAATAAAGCAACAAAGCAGATTTTCTTTATGTTCCCATTAAAATAATTATTTAAGACCCATTCAGCATCCTGATGTTTCACATGTACCAAATCCAACATTCTGGTTACTGACCTTTGACTGTAAAATAAATTTGAAGCTCTATCTGCTTAAACATACTTATACACATATTTAAGAGGTATCCTCATGGAAATATTAGATATAAAATATGGGAATTAGCACATTTTAACATGATGCAAAACTGCATCGCATTACCATTAACAAAACTGAATACTTTAAAATGTTACCTGATTTGGGCTAATCCTTGGGTCACTCCTACAAAAATCAACAGATAATGTGCTAAGTCAGAACAGTTCTCCACATAAAACCAAATTCTGTTGAATCATCATTATAGTGAAAATATAATGGTTGACAATTTTCTAATATGAGGTGTTTTCTGAGGGTATATACACCTCAGAACTGATGAATAAGCCATCAGCTAGTTTTTCATATCCCTTTTCAAAGTATAATACACATATCTATTTTGTTCTGAGGGATAAGAATTTCTTTCCTAATGGAAAATGTCTTGTAAAGATATTATCTGCTTTTATTAGGTATCACTGTGCCTGATCAACACATGTAGAGGATACATTTTATATTGTTGAATTTGAAATTTAATAAAACCTGATCAACTGAGGTTGGGTCTCAGCAATTTTTAAATTGTCCTTCCTTCTAGAAATAATTACATTTCTACTTCTAGAAAGAGGATCTGGGCATGTGCAACACTCAGGTTTCTCAGGATGGGTGGCTATTCTTGATGTTTCTGTTGTCTTTTTTCAGTTTATTGAGCAGGCTATCCTACTGCACCACCAAGCATTATTTTAAATATTTGCATCTGGTCAGGCTAAAGCTCTCCTTTAATGTGCTCTTGTAAGAGAGTTGGGGTACTGCTTTTCTCTGACAACAGTGGTGGCATCAAGTTCCACACTGTAATTTGTAGCATATCTTCTTTTCTCTCAGGGCTTCTGATTATTTGGCAACTACAGCAGCAACTTAAGGAGACCTTAATAATAGTGAAGGCCTTTTGACTATGGGGCAGCTCGTGGAGCTGGGCAGCAAATGATTTGGTCTCTGCTGCTACACTGCTTTGCAGAACAAATAAAGTAGTATCAAGGATTTCCTCAGCACAGTTTTCTGACTCCTTCTGCACTACTCAAGAGTGCATTGGAGAGAGGAAAGGAACAGGTAATGCCTGGAGTTTGTACACTCTTTGACTGCTTGCACAGAAAGGAGGAGAAGCAACCCCTGCTATTCCTGCAACACAGAGCGTTCACCCCAATAAACAAGGGGGCTTCTTACATGCACTTACTCACCCATCTCAGAACATAGCAAGGTTATGATTTGGCCACCATTAAGTACAGCAAAATCACAATTATTTCAAGGCCTCAGGGGAGGTCTCAAACTCTTAAATAATCAGTTACATCGGAGGGTCTGACTGCAACTTCACTTTCCTGCTTGTACTTTCCTCTTCAGTCAGTCGGCCTTGGGAAGCCAGCCAGCAGGCAGCTCCACTCTCTTTTTCAGCTGGCTGACCTTGGGGAAACCAGCCAGCTCCTCCACTCTGCTCTGGCTTGCAGGGCCTGGATTGCACTGGAAGCTACACTCAACCCCATGGGACATAAATGACCTTTTGATAAGACAGTATCAGCCAGCCACAGTCCTGTTAACTGGGAATTAGATCTACAAAACACTTGCACTGCCATATCTAGCCTGGCTCTCTATGGGAGAATTTCTTTTTATATGGGAAGAATAATTAGCATTCTGGTTCTGGAAGAACACAGTGGAGTTTGTTATGTGGTTGTGTTTACTGTCCTTCTCTTCCCTCTGTCCTCCCTTATCTTTAGTTAGTTTTTTGCACTGTGATTGTCCTGGTATTTTTTTGCTTTGATTCTGCTTTCTCAAGTTCAGATTGGCCTCTGCATTCCTTTGTGTTTTGCATTGAATTTCCCTGTTTGTATAGATTTCTTCTAATGTTTCTAGTATTTTCCAAAGTCCAAACTATAGCAAGGCAGTTTCCAAAATTAAATGAAGTTTAAATTTCCATTATTTGGTAGCAACCTCATCTGTCCAAATTCATACCCAAGTACAGCAGCCAATTCCATAATGCACTGTTTTAAAGTCACTGAAATACATTTCCCACAGATCATTTACTGTGTCACTCTGAAATTTTAATCAATGATAAAAGAAAAATTTCTGGCTTTTTTTCTTTACAAAGCCATTTTGTTTCAGTTTTGTAAAATCATAATCAAAGTTAGAGATTCTTCTAATTTCTTTGACAGCTGTTCCTTCACCAAATCTTCCTGCAGCCCGTAAACCTCTCCAAGGTTTTTTTTTCTGCAAAGCCACAAGTACTACCCACAGCGGACAGTACAGTGGGAAACTACTTCATTTCTCTGATCCCACCATGCCCAGCGACATCCATTCAGACCATCAAGCTCTTACTTGTGGGTTATGGCACAAGCACTGGTAGTCCCATGGCCTCAAGGCATTAACCAGCCAAGCTAAGATCTGCCTTTGATCTACCACACCACCTGCCTTTGATCTACCCCACCACTGCTGTATCTACTTCTCAAGAAGACTCCTGAGAACAGCCATTTCAGCTGTCTCCTTTACATCTTTTCCACCGGGGTAAACATCCAAGTTAAGGTTACCACCACCTTCTGCCTTCAACAGTTCGATTTCACTTTTTCCATCACTGTTTTTTGCTGTTTCTCCTTTACACAACCACTTTCCTGCCACTGCAACTCTCCACACAGACTAAGCCTATCCTGCTCCTGTTGTTCCCACACTTCTTTCTTCACATACATCCCCACAGTTTGCCTTTCAACAACCCAAGCTCTTCTGCAGTTGAACTCTCCTCTATAAGTCCCTGGCATTTTAATTAACTGAAATGTTGTATTTCAGCAGATGTACAGAGGACGGCATTATGGTTAAGATCCTGAACTTCAGTCCGGTTCAGTTCCTCATCCTGTTACAACCTTTTCTGCATGATCATGGGCAAGGTTTTCATTCCTTTGTGCTTCAGTTTGTCAGCTTCACAATGCAGACAGTCACACTTCTGTTGTTCTCTGGCTTACAAATTCCCAGTCTGGACAGGGAATTTGAATAATATAAGATAGATAGAGATATAGATAGATAGATAGATATAATTATAATAAAAGAGGCAACAGGCCAATTTTTAATTGAAAATGGAGTACGACTAGCAGCTAATAGTTTGAGATTCCCTTTTAAGAAACACTGCTCTTGCATATATCCAACAACAACTGTTTAGTGCCATTAATGTAACAAGTTTGTGGTTGTTCTTCAGTTATGGAGCATGAAGTCAATGCCCAAATACATGTGAGTAAAGAATCCTCTGATAGGCATCTCCACCACCTTTTCCCCTCTGCATCATAGAATAATAAGAATATTTATGTAGATGTTTATGATAAAGTATAGGCTCCAGATCATCTCATCAACTGTGAAGCCTAAACACATCCCAAATACTCCTTGGGCCTTTCAGTCTACAGTACCCCTGCCTAAACACAATCAATATACAGAGCTTCCTTACCAGCCCAGGTACCAGCAACAAATAAAGTGCACTTTTGAGATCCTGGAACATTTCTTTTTAACCCATCTTTTTAATACGTTGTGTATACTCATTTATCCCACATAAAGTACTCATACAAATCTGTAGAGGTCCTCAAAACACCCTTGCATGGAAGACTGAGAGAATTCTTGTTTTCTTTAATACTATTCAGTTACTTTAAGATCCAGTACCAAAGGTGACTCCAACAACCATTAACACAAGATACGACCAAGGAACTAGGGGGAAATTGTAGCCTTCCTGTCACCACAGGATCATGACTAGACTGCCAGGAACGTCAGGCCTGAAGGAGCAGCCTGCACAACCCATACTACAAAGACAATGAAAATGACCTTTGAATTTGCATTATCCTGCTCTAATGAACCTGGCTTCCACCTTCCCTTTCAAAGACATCCCCTCTGCCTCACAGGTTAACTGTATTTCCTTTGTCAATGGTCATTTCTTCTAAGCCACGAAATCCAGAAACAGCTGCTCCCACTCCTGTGACACACAAGTCAAGGAAAACCTAAGCCAAATGATGTCTCCAGCCTCACACATATGAGTGCAGGGAGAGGGTAAGTGACTTCTAAGTTCCCAGGAGAAGAGATCCAACATGCTTTTCTTCAGGTCTTGAAAAAGCATTTGGCCAGATAGGAGTAGGATGAGGTTTGTCTGAATTCAAAATCAGTTCCTGCTGAAGAGCCAACAAGATGTCTGGCAAGAAGAGCTACTCAACTTAGAGAGAGCATGGCCTGATGTACTGGTTTAAGAAAAGATTCCCAGGTAATTTTATCCCAGGTCTAACAGTAATGATGCACATAACACCTTTTAAATATTACCCTACTTTGTAGACAGAGAAATTGATAGCATCTGTTTATCTTGGAAAAGAATACAGTAGTTAAATAGTTAACTTATTTTTGAAAACTGCTGTGCTAAGATCCACCAGAATGTACAAAATATCTTTGGGGATTGGGAGGTGCAGTCATGCCAAGATACTCATCCCAAGACATCCTGCTTATCTGGACTACATCCCTTGAAAACTTTAATTCTGGCAGTGACCCATAAACACCAAGAAGCAGCAGCTGTGCTCCCCTTCTGCAACAGGATGTTGACCGCTAGATCACATTTTCTTAATGTAAACTAAGACCATTAATACTCCAGTAAATCAGCTCAGTTAACCCCCCTCCCAAAGTCCTCAGGCCAGCCCAAGTGCAGTGATGTGACACTGAGGCAAGGCAGCTTCTTAACTTAGAGGCATCAAAGAAAAATTACTGTGCCAAGGGTACTTCAATCATAAAACCACCAGCAGCCAGAGGCACAAAAGGCGCTCTCCTTCAGCAATGGCAGAGATGCTGCAACAGCTAATGAACAACTATGGAGCTGCAGCTAGAGAGCTTACTGTCAGTGCCAAGATGGGAGGCACCAGGCTCAGGAATGGAGTTCTAGAACACAAATTGGTTTTGCAGAAGTGACACGACACTGACAATAGACCCGCTATCACATGATTTCAAACAGCTATATTAGATAAAAAAAATTGTATGTGTGAGTGAAGGAGGGGATTTTGCCTTATAAAACCTACATCTTCAGAAACTAAGACAGTAAAAAAGTTTGCATTATGATCCATAACAAGAAAAGGCAATTACAGCTGTTCACTTACAGCCCATTTTAACTATAAGAAGTCATGTTATGCATCCATTAGATTGGACCACGACTGTACTGAAGAAAGATATAAAGAGAGGAAAAAAAAAAAAAGAGTGCTGTTAAAAATAGGTACCTTGAGTTATGCCACTATTTTTCACTTGGGGTTCAATCACTTGAATTGTATCATCTTCAAGGTAGAAGTATATTTTACAATGTCTGATTCTATATAGCTCTTGATTTTTGTCAGGCACTTCTTCCTCAAAATAGGCATCAAAAGACAATACCTATTAAAAACAATAAATAAATACAAAGCAGCAAAATCTTCAATGCTTTTGCAAATTATGTCAATAAAATAAACTTGTATAGATTATAAGTAACTAAATGTATGGATTTCA
Source organism: Grus americana (assembly GCF_028858705.1). Lineage (NCBI taxonomy): Eukaryota > Metazoa > Chordata > Aves > Gruiformes > Gruidae > Grus > Grus americana. Next base: position 123,425,849 of record NC_072852.1, on the reverse strand, counting down.
GGAGGTAGATTTATTTCTCAGAAATGTAAGAATAGAAATCCACATTAAATCACATAAATTTAAAATTCTTTGCTTGGCATTTTTATTATCACAACATCTAAGCAGAGATGGAACTCTAAAGTAAAGATATAAATCAAATATAAAACTATCAGCAGGCTGCTCGGAAAATCTTCTGAACAAAGCACTTTTGATAACACAATGAGCTACCTAGGTCCTGAAGCAAATTTTAGACTTCTATTCAATGAATTGCTGGAAAATAAAGTGCATTATGACAGTAATGGCTTTACCATTGAGGTAAGTGGAAAGGTGAGTTCTTTTTAAGCAGATCCTGCAAGCTGTCTGATGAATGATACTGAAGACTATCAGAGAGCAATGACGTTTTTCAGGAGTCATTTAGAGCTATGCAATATTGGCATTTCAAAACTTACCTGGTTCTGCAATTCGGCGAGTGGGGAAAGCTCTGAGAGTATACCAACTGGTCTTCATGGTCTCTTGCAATAGCATTAATGCAAGAAAAAAAGCCTTCATAGGTGAGGTGCTCAGTGGTTTACTACAGTGGCCTTTACGTCTGGAGATCCCAACTCAAATTCGGCAAACCATTACACAATTTTGCACTTCTTGGTATCATTTATGGTGTTTAATCACCAAGATCGATTTTAAGGGAATGTGCAAGAAGTATCTATTTAGTAGTGTATTATCTACCAGGATGCTTGCTGTCATATGTATGTGGAAGGAGGCAATAGTTAAAACAAGGTTTCCATCCTGCCCTCCCAACACATTTGGGTCAAATCAGTGCTAATCCATACATCATTTTTTGCAATTATTCTATTTAGTATATTCAATTACCTTTATTCCTGATTAATTAGACAAACTGAGGCATTGAAAAAAGACAGCCTAGCTGTTCCCTATGTTTCAATGAGCATCTGGCAGACTATGGCTTGAAAATGCTTGAAATCTAGTGAGCTAGCCAAGATCCCTGTATGACACTGAACCAACCGGTTAATAGTCTGTATTCCTTTAGCACGTCTTTGAGAACCTCAGAGTACTTCCATGAATACTAACGACAGCGAGTTTAAAACACCCTAATAGACAAACACAACCTCTTTTTCTACATCTGGGGAGACAGAGCTAGCAGCTTGCTCAGGAGCACACAAGAACAGCTATCCTGTGTCCTAGTCACACTTCTCAACAGGCCACTCTTCCTTCTCTCAGGCAAGGTAACTGCAAGATAAGAAAAACTCTGTTTCGACAAACTATTTCAAAGGCTAAGATCCCACTGACTTTCAGCATGCATCAAACAATATGACAGATATATTTTTGGCATCCTCTCTCCCGCACTGTGACCCGCCACCATTACAGAAATAAAATTGAAATTATAATCAAATGACATAACTGTTACCTGTTAAACCTGATGGCATTAAATCTTCACACAAAAGAATCTAGACACTATAAGTTATGGTTTGTTTAAGTAGTACAACATGCAAGCTTCTGAACAATCCACAGACAAAATAGTAGAAAATAAATAAAAGTTCATTCTGGCCACATGCAATTTTTAACTGTGGATTTCACTGTTTCACGTATCAAACACAAAAACACTGGACAAAACATCTGACATACAACAGAGCCAACACAAACAACTCTATTGTCCTTTAACATCTCTTCTTCCTTCCATTTGTCTAAACTGTGGTGTATAGTGCCATTTTTGGTGACCAAGGTATCCTTCCTAGCCCCCAGCTACTATTCTGGAAGGACCAGGAGCCCTGTGTAAATCTCTTGAATACTCCAGGGAACTTAAAAGGTATTATGGTGGAACCATTATATCCCAGTCTGAACATCCTGGGGTTCAGCTGACAAGGAGCTGAATTTCATTCCTTGCCCAGCTGCTGACAAGCCATGCAACCATTGGAAACTTCCTCAGATGCTGTACCCTCTTCTCTCTATTCTGCTAGTCCCACTAGAGTATAGTCATTTGACAAACATATTGTTCAAGTGCCCTATTTGATTACTAATTGCTCTTAATTTTGTCAATGATCTTTTCCGAGAATGGTTGCCTTGTGAGACACCAGCCAGGCGAAATGGTCTTTTTGCATAGATCTCCAAGCACAATCAGGTCCTAAATACACTGTATTTATTTCTTTCACTGAGCATACACCTATGTCCTGGTTTACTCCATTCAAGGAGTTTGTGCAAGTTCTTTTGCACTTACACCTTTATTCTCTTTATACCCTTATCAACATGCTAGTGTATGAAATATATGAAGCAGCCAACTGCAATTTTGCAGATCAAAACAGATGATTCAGGAAGGGTGAGGAGGGGAAGGAAGAGAAAAGATAGATAACTTAGTTTTCATTTTAAAGCAAAGTTAATTTTAAAAATACTTGAAATGTAACACTTCCTAACTCATGTCTCATCTGTAGTATATTGCAGTGTGCAAAGTTCCCATCCCACTCTTTAAAAAATTAAATGTTACGTATGAAAACCAGAAGTAACAAATACTGAATAAACTCTGCAGCATTTTGTAAAGTTGGCGCAAGGTTTCCCTGGCACCTGTGGCAGTCAAATTACAAACATCATTTCAAGCCCAGGAGGCCTTGTGTGTGTACTTAATCGTAGAAGAAATTAAATTTACACTTGCTTCCTATTAGGCATATGAAATTGCAAAAACTATTTCTTAACCTGCTTAATAACGAAGTTTTATCTCTGTCCTTCCTCCAACTACTGTGGTATTGCTGAAAGTTAGAAACCAAAGAAAAATGGTACGAAAGTAGACTACATTTTAAAAGATAAACACCTACTCAAACCATTTTTCATGTAGTCCATTTTGCTGAGTCACAAACTGCAGCACTGGAGGACACAGCTACATTCTAGGCTCCTAACTGGGGAAGCTAAATTAGTTGGGTAGTAGTACCTTTTTAACTGCGATTAATACAAACACATGAGCCCTCCAGAGGCCAATTCTGAACCTGCAAACTCCTGCCCTGTATTGCCCTGTGGACGAACACACTGCTTGGAGAAGGAATGTAGACAGGCTAGCTAGTTCATCTCAACAGCCGTGTTCAGTGGCAGGTCCACACTGCATCCCACCAAACCCCTTTACGGCATAAACTTGGGTCCAAGTCCTGCCAACTTACACATGGCCCTGAGAAGCCAATCCACACCTCCTTGTTGAAAGAAGAGTGCAGACAAAGAAAGTGCAGGACTGGCTAAAGCCTTAACACTTTGGCACATTAGGCCAACTCATACTTGAGCACATTGCCGAAAAGTATGTGAGCAGTACTAAGGACTTCTGAGGTAATGCTAACCGAAGTCACGTGTATCTGTTCAAGCCTCACATTTTCTTGTAGTAGTTCTGGTCTGCCAAAGAGACGAATGTGTAATTGTACTGCAATTACCTGCACGGTTTTTCTTTTAAAGCAAAAATTATGAGATTTTAGCCATTCTTCCCAACATTTAAATACCATAATCATTTAGTCATGCAACATTTCTACGATCTACTGAATGATTTCTTTTTCTGGATCATTTTTCTTCTCCGATTGTAGGCTTTTTGGTTTTAGAAATAAAACATCGTTAAGCAGAATTTAATGTAAATTTAAACATGGAAAGTAATGACAGTGTGCTACAAAATTCATATCATCACAGATTACAGCTATTGGATAACTCTCTAACTTTAAAGGTGTCACTATACTCTTACAAAATAAAAAAAATATTAATTTTAAATTCCTGTGTCTATAATGGACACAATCTACCTATATTACACATGAACAGACCACACAAAAGTCAACAAGAGCCTATAGCACTCCACGGTGGTTAATAGTTCCTGAGTGCCCATCCACATTTTCTCCTGGACTGGGGCCTACCTTACATTCATTCTTATCAGGTTGCCAAATAATTCCTTTATTGTCACTATTTTCACTAAAAAGAAATATATCAACCACTCCCTTATTTTTCTTAGGAGGAGTACTCCCATATAGAAATATTTTTATATGTTGCAGTATGGCATGACATACCTTTATATTAATTGTCCAATATTATTTGTATTAATTGTCTGATATGATGGAAAAATAGTTACCGCTCTTTTTGTCTATCTAGGGGCTTTTTTTTGCATGCACAAAATAACCTTCTGAAGTATTTGACTAATTGAATTTCACCTTTATACTGTCTTTGTCATATTGGAGCTATTAAAAGAAAAAAATACAGATTTCTACATACCTGCTTGTCAAATGCTACCCAAGCAGGAGCATCACTTCCCATGCCTTCAGGAAACACACTGTATTTAGGTTTCAGCTTCTGACCAGGTAATGGTTCACCTCCTATTCCAGGTTTATCTTCTGCAACCAGCATAGCAACATTATTGCAGTAACCCCAGTGCTGTGACTTGTGGAACTTTTCTTTCCCTATCTGTCAAAAGTTTGGAAGAAAAAGAGAGAAAAAAAAATCTGTGTGTTTGTTCTTAAATCCATAAGAGTTAACTATCTAGGCAAGGGGGATTAGTCATGGAAAAGTTTCTCTATAATTACTTTTGATACAGAATCTAAAAACCTGTAACAACTGGAATGCTGCAAGTGAAGTGATACATTTCATTGGTCAATTTGCCAGCCTTATAGACAAAAATGAAAAAATATTCCAGTAATTTACCCCAGCTGAGAGACAGGATGATACTGGCCGTTACCCCCCCTCCTCCTTCCCTGCAACAAGGATTAAGGCATGTGGTAGAAAGAAGCAAGTCACCAATGAGAACCGTTCCAAAAGGTAGAGGGGAAAAGCCTTTTCCATAGATCTCCAGAGGACAAATGCAAATGGTTCAGGAGTACCCAGAGAACAGCCTGCTCTCATTACGTATGTCAAAGATCTTATTTACGCTTGCATCCCCTAGTGCAAAATAAATAGCTGTGTACTGGTGAATACACTTGAAATTTGGGAGGTTGGATCTGAATCAAGACAGAATATTCATTCCATCTGGGCTTATTCCAAAAGAAGGTCTCTGTAGTGAATTCTTTATATTATTACTATTTTTTCAGGCAATTAAGGATGGAGTGCTTAAAAAAATATGCACAACCAACTGCAAAGAAACCCATCTTGCCTACTTGCATTTCTTGGCTGGGGCTGGAGCCAGTCTTGAAGTGATGCAGAAAAGCCTCTGGCCTCACATGAATATCAGTCCTGCCTGTGAGAATGTCCCTCCTAATGAGCTGCCTGCTCTGCTGGCCAGTTCCCTCGAACGGAGGCAGCCAGTGTGAGCTGCACTCAGGCAGCAATCCCCCAATGACCCTACACATCAGTCTCCCATGAGAGGACAGGGAAATAGGAAAAGCCGACAGAAAGCTCCACTAACCCTCCTTCCCATGAGCAGCAGTTCTGACTCGTTAGCTGCTCTCGCTCTGCTATTCCTCCCTTGCTCACCCTCTCAAATCCTCGAAACACTTTGTCTGGGAAAGCAGAGAAGGGGCACTGGGTAATTGCACCCCGGCACACCTAGTAAGGGGAGATGGAGACTACTACAGCTGTGTCCTCCCTTGGCCTGCGACTGGGTGAACATGGGAAAAGATGAGGCTGAAAGGGGAGGAACTGATGTTACGGGTGAGCACAGAGAAGGCCCTGGGTAGAAGAAAAGTCTGGGCAGCAAAATTTTCATAGTAGCACCAGAGCAGGTATGTTGGCAAAGCAGCAGAGGGTCAAAATTGCCTCTCATTTGGTAGACTGAGCAATGCTAATTATCATACACATAGATATTTAAACCAGTACTCCCTCAAAAGGTATAGACAGCTCTAGGTTACTATCAGGAATCAAAAATCGCCAAGAAAAACAACAAAAAAAGGAACAGATCTTTGTTCTTCATCATGGCAACATTCAAGTGCTCCAAGATAACGTAACACGCTCAACATCACACTTCTGGGAACAAGTGCAAGAGTGAAGCAGCAAAACCTGAAAGTAACCAAATAGTTATTTCATTCTGTCAATATGAAAGAGAGTGAGGAATCTGAAAGGCAGCTAACCTACCTCATGGCTCACAGCATTCAACGCTCATGTATACAAACTACTGCACACTGAAAGTTACAATCTGAACTGTTCACCTGCCTTGCAGTGCTCTAAATCCAATGACAGGACAGAGAGCTGCCCTTGACATGAACAGCTCAATCCCTACCATAGCTTAACCTTTGCTTAAAATTCTTTTGCATACCACTTGTGTCCTTTTGCAAGGACAGTGGTATGGAAAATAATAAATTACTATTTTTACAAATTATTATTTCAATACCATAATCAATGGCCATACCTTGCTTAGGTTAACAACAGCTGGGCTAGCCAGCACCCTTTGAAATAGTCATTGCCAAATAAGATAAGGTTCATATACTGGAGACAGTAACGATTTGGAGTATGGAAGCATTTCCCCAAACAAGATATTTAAAAGAGGTGAATAAAAGGGCACAAGACAAGTGTCATAGTTTAAAGAATAATACAAAGGAAAATAAGAAGTACTCCTGAACCATATGTTTACAACTCACAAACATGGGTTACTGAATAAAAGATAAAATCAACAAAAGGAAATACTTGTTTATGTAACAACTAGTTAGCCCATGGGCCCCCCTGCCACACAGCATTGTTCAAGCCAGGAATTTAACAAAATTTTAAAAAGAGCTGCATATTTGCAGGAATAATGCCCAAAATAAAATACAAAATGTCATGCTTCGGTGCACAGTGTAAGCACTGACATTTAGGCATTAGGAGCAGATCTTCATGTGGTCATCCCACTCTTCCCTGAAGAAGCGAACACAGGTGCTCTCTTGGTACAGAACTCTGGAACAGACACTGACAGGGTTTGGCACCCACTTTGTAACACATCTGCACTTGGGATGGTTTTCTCCAGCTCCTCTGGGCACTACTGAGCTGCCCTTTCTTCTTCTCCTTCTTATTTTAATAGTTTTGCTCCTCGGTAAACTGATAAAAGAACTAGGGAGAAGTCAGAATGGGAGGGAGCTTTCTGCATTTATCAGTTCAAATATGGAATAACTACAGTCAAGCTGAGTTTTGAAAGGGAAATTTCTAGGCAGAAACATCTGATTTATACTGAAGGTGCTACAGAACAGATCCACTTTGTGGCACAGCAAGTATTTAATTATTTTCCCCATATTACGAAAGCATGAGTTAGGGAGAAAAGCATAGTTATCAAAGCACAGCGAGGGTGGCAGTTTTCCTGAGCAAAGGAAAACTTTTCATGTCCTCAAAGCTTCTTCTCGAAGCATTTGTTATTCATCTGTTTCTGGGTTTTGGCCAGCTACAGTGTGGCAAAGTGTTTATCAAAGTAATCCAGGTTTGGTCCTGCTGGAAATTTTCCAGAGTTTAGGGGTGAAATTGAAACATCATTCACAATTTGGTATGAAAAATACACAGCCCAACAGCTGCAATTCTGTTAAGAATCTTTTGTGGCATTCTTGTAACTTTTTAGGCTTCAACAGAAAGACTATGTTAGATTCCTAATCATAGAATTACTTATAAGTCCCTTCTCCATGAAAAGCACCTAAAACCATATGCAAAATAATCTCTTCTAAAGGTCTGTACAGTTATTTCTTAAAAAAAAAAAAAAAACCAAACAGTTTAAGAAAAAGAGTAATTATAATTGAAAATAACAAAAGAGAAAAAAGACATTTGGGAAACTTCAGCTAATGAACTCAGACCACATCCAGCCTAAAATAGTGACAGAACATCATGTTACCTCCACAGTAATATTAAATGACTTCTAAAAGAAATCTGTGAGAGTGCAGGGAAAGAGCTTTGCTGTGTCTGCTGTGCTAATGCAGCTAAACTGAGCAGGCTGTAGATCTGCTGAACAAAGCTGGCCTTTTTCTGTGCGATGAGCCTGAAATAAATATTGAGGATACATTCAATAGTGACTAATGCAAAGGTCAGGATTCTCTGACTGCAGCTACTGGCTTTGCAAACTCAGCCACTGCAGTCCTTGGGGAACACTGCCTTGTGCACTCTCCATCTTGCTCTATTATACTCTGGTACAGTCACAGCAAACTCATCAGGGAGCTGCACGTTTCAGCCAAACCATACACAACTGGAAATCTCTCACGACAGCAGCTGGAGTGATGAGGGAGCCCTGTGACACAGAGTCTCAGGAGCTATGTGGTTTTAACCAAGTCCCACAGGGAGTTATGGCAGAAGCCGCTGGTAGCAGTCCTGTTCTCTTCCCCATATCCATTTTTAATTCCCACCTTAAGAACAGCAGCTGCACTGTGGAGGTCCTGCTCAAATCCTGTTTCAGGATGAACTGTGGCATTTCTGAACTACTCCAGGCTGCTGATACAGTCTACTGGTTGCTTCAGCTAAGTAATAGAAATAAATGTAAATGCTGCACACTGTGCCAGTCAAATTCATGTGATCCCCTGCTCTGTGGAAAGCGCAGGTCACCACCAGAGATGAGACAAACAGCAGAAATTCCTGCAATCCTTATAAGTAGCATCTCTCACAAAGTTAGCACTCACTGCTTAGTGAAAAGCCATATTTCAGCTACCGATTTTCAAATCTTTTATCATCCCCAGCTTGCTGCAGAGGTTTCAGTATGTTCAGAGGTTAAGTGGTACTGTAAAAGGATTACCTTAAGACATTGTTCCCCGAAACTGTGGTGCCCCTCTCACACATCCCAGAACAAAGTGCATCATCACGAACAGCCTAGATCAATACAGGAAAGATATGCAGCTGTTGGAGCGGGTCCAGCGGAGGGCCACAAAAATGATCAGAGGGCTGGAGCACCTCTCCTATGAGGAAAGGCTGAGACAGATGGGGTTGTTCAGCCTGGAGAGGAGAAGGCTCCAGAGAGACCACATAGCAGCCTTCTAGTACCTGAAAGGGGCCTTATGAGAAAGATGGGGACAGACTTTTTAGCAGGGCCTGTTGCGGCAGAACAAGGGGTAACAGTTTTAAACCAAAAGAGGGTAGATTCAGACTAGATATAAGGAAGAACTTTTTTACAATGAGGGTGGTGAAATACTGGAACAGGTTGCCCAGAGAGGTGGTGGATGCCCCATCCCTGGAAACATTCAAGGTCACATTGGACGAGGCTCTGAGCAACCTGATCTAGTTGAAGATGTTCCTGCTCACTGCAGGGGGGTTGGACTAGATGACCTTTAAGGGTCCCTTCCAACCCAAACTATTCTATGATTCTCTTAGCTTGCTCTTACTACCTGAGCTGGTACAGCCTGAGAGAAGACAACAGATGGATACAAAGTAAAGGGTCCAAAATTCAACCCTGACCGGCAGCTACAGGAAGATTTGGGTTTGGCGGTTGTGAACAGAGAGAGATCTGGGGGATTGGGCTCAAGGGGCAGGAGATAGTGGAAGGGGTTCAGGAAAGGGCAGGGAAAGAAGCAGAAAAGGCACAGCAGGCAGACTTATAAAGAGGTTGGTAATCGCTCTGCCAAAAAAACTAATGTTCCATTTTGGCACCAATGATTACAGAACAGCAGAAAATACTCAGGCCAGGAAACACAGAGACAGCAACAGTAGCACAGTTGAGGGTAATTCCAAGCTCCTGCAATAAACAAGAGGAATTTCTGCTGCACCACTGAAGTTTGCAACAGAAACTGATATTCTCAAGGATGTATTTTCCCCCCGAGATCTATAAACTCATTGTCCGATTCTCTGAGAAATGCCATGTAGAATTGTTGCACAGAATTCCCTCTCTGAGAGGGATTTCAAACCTCAGGCAAGAAAATACACTGGTCAGCTAGCACCTTGTATATCTGACCCATATGAATATGCTGTCCTCTATAAGGCAAGGACATCAATCTGGTATCAGAAGGGACAGCTGCCTTGGACAATGGGAGGTAGACCAGTTACACTAACAAAGTAATGATGCCGTTGCACTGCAACCAGTGTCATGCCTAACACAGTCCAGACTCTGAATGCACAAACTTTTTCCTGCAATAACAGGGTAAACTTATTATATGCTACATTTCCACCACATGCAGAATTAAATATGGTTATCAAGATCCATGATCTTCTGTCTTGAAAAACAGGCAACACGCATATAACTCGTATAGACAAAGCTGAATATCTCACTGTTTGAGTATCAGTTGGGCTCTGCAGACAGAAGCTACAGCATCTAGGTCTCCCCTCAGCTCTTAAACATTGGTTTCAGTGGCAAGAACAAAAGAAAAGAAATTAAGAATTCCCCTTTTCAAGGGTATGCAACAGGTAGCGAATTTTTCAAACAGGTAACCCAAAAATTACTGTTTGTGAAAATAAAGAAATGAGTAAACTCTTTAATGCAACAGGACAGTAAATGATGTGTGAGTACCACATCCTGCCACTGCCACCAGACAAGGCACTTCTCTAAGGCTGTCAGGACAGAGGAGCATCAGCCTTGCCAAGGGGCAGCAGCACCCCCAGCACAGACTCTGGCCTCCCCAGCCTCTGCGAAAGGGAAAGGTCTGACTTCTGCCTGTTAGCCAGCTCCCTGAACAGAGGGCCTTTGCAAGTGGGCAGGAGATGGGCTAATCTGGTCAAAATACCAGGCTGCTCTGTCATTCGATCTCCTGATCGCCCACATGTGAACGTGACAGGCACTGCTGATGAGCAGCTTATCTTTGGACTTCGTTCAAGGAACAGGAGTTTTAAAGGAGGTGAATGGGGTTTATTTGATGGGTGGACTTGTGTGTACACAAACTAATGTAATTTTGATTTTAAAGAGATTTGAAAAAATAGGGGTGGTTCCTTTTACTCTCTTTGTAGACAGTAATTTATGCTCCTGATGCCTTCTGCTAGCAGTCATTCTTCTCCACCCCATCAAACCAAACATCAAACATGGCACTGCTTGTGCTATACCTGTCCCCTTCATCCTTGCTCTTCATTTAGCGCAAAGGAAACATTACCTTACGTTACCGTAGGAACCACTCTGGCTGTTTTAAAAGTGCGTATCACCACCCTATGTTTCCCTCCAGTCTCATTAACTGTGACGCCTGAGCAGCAAGATTTTGTCTCAGCTACGCAGGACCACAGCAGCAGCAGCGCTCTCGGGGAAGGTGCTGAATGTGGCACCAGTTGAGGGAGGGAAATATAGTAAAAACCAGGCAGTGGCTGCTGCCCTTCACTGTGCCAGCACAAAGGGTGGCAGCGAGCTGCCTGGCCTCGTTGCCCTTGCTCCCGGCCAGAGATGAAGTGTTTCTGCACCTGGCTAGAGAGGAAGTAAGTGTTCCTGGTACAGTGAGTTAAAAGTAATAATAATCGTAACAGAGGGGTAACACATGGGCCAGTGGCTCTTAGATCCAGACACTTAAGTGCTGCGAAAAGATTTCTTACTTCCCATTTGCCAATGCAGTCCCTGCTGCTCTGAAGTTAGACCCCATGTCCCTAACTATCTTAAAGCTCTGTTTTTCTGGAGACAGCCCAGCCACCTTATTAAACACATCCAAGGTAATCAAAACACATATGTACTCCTCTTCCACTATCTTTTGTGGGCCTATATATGAGGCCGGTGGAAGCATTAGGGGCAGAGAAAAGAAGATCGCAAGCATTAGCTTGAACAATGATAAGAGTGGAATTAATACCCATAATCATAAACCAAGGGCTGACAGCAATAGTAGTCCCCTGTCCCTTGCTCATCTTTCTTCAGGGGATGCTTTGCTACTGTTGTTTCTGTGCAATAAGAGGCATTGATGGCAATGCTTAGAGTACTAACAGGTGAAAATACTTTCTTCCTTTTCGATTTATCTATAGCAGTGATACTTTTTTTTGCCTTTAAATATGCTCTTCTTGGCCTCTCATTTGTGGAACCAAATGAAAATAAAATTAAATCTAATAGCCAACAACTAAGCAGAGATCAGAAATTATTTTCAAGAAGGGTGAGTTATCAGTATTAACTCCACTATCTCAAGGACTGTACAAGAAGAGCAATCTGAAGCCCTAACAATGGTATAACCCTGGGTTTACAATGCTGTCTTGTCGCAATCGTGACTTGGTTTTCACACCTTTAGTTCTCATAACACATAAGCACACTATATGTACTTCAGCACGTAGTGTTCAATGTTCTTTAAAGGTAAGGGAAGTAGGTGGAGCAAGAGACCCCCTTGGTTTAACTGCAAGCTTCTGAGTCTGCTCAAAACCAAAAGAGAAGTATACCAGAGATGGAAAAGAAGATGAATACCTGTCAAGAAACACAAGGGCATTGCTAGGGTGTGCAGAGATGCAGTTAGAAAAGCAAAAGCTCAACTCTAATTGAAATTGGCCAGAGATGTCAAAAGCTACAAGAAAGGGTTTTTCAGGTACGTAAACAACAAGCAGAAACAGAAGAAAAATATTGGCCTGCTGTTAAACAGGAGAGGTGAATTAGTCACCAACCACGCTGAAAAGGCAAAGGTTCTCAACACCTTCTTCACCTCTGTCTTTACCAGCACTGTTGGGACCCAGGTCTTGGGAACAAAAATCCGGGTTGATGGAAACACAGGCCCACCGTCAGTGAAGGAAGAGTTGGTATGTGAACTGTTACAGGAACCTGACCCCTACAAATTGATGGACCCTGACCATATCCACCCAAGGGTGTTAAGAGAGCTGGCTGACATCACTAGGAGGCCGCTCTCCATAATCTTTGAGAGGTCATGGAGATCGGGGGACATCCCAGAAGACTGGAAGAAGGCTAATGTCACCCCCATCTACAATAAGGGCTTAAAGGATATTATAGATATTATATTAAAGGATATTATAGGATATTATAGGCCCATCAGTCTTACTTCAGTCCCTGGGAAAGTTATGGAACAAATCCTCCTGGGGGCTATCACAAGTCAAAAGAAGAACGTGATTGGGAAAAGCCAGCACGGATTCACCAAGGGTGAACTGTGCTTGACAAACCTGATTGCCTTCTGCCACAAAGTAACCTGCTCAGTTGATGTGGGGTGAACAGTCGACATTGTCTATCTGGATTTCTCCAAGGCTTTCAGTAAGGTTCCCCTCAGCCTCCACCTAGAGAAACTGGTGCGTTATGTTCTAGACCGTGGGGTGGGTGGGGAACTGGCTGACAGACAACACCCAGAGGTTGGTGGTAAATTGCTCCTATTGAAACTGGCAACCTGTCACAAGCAGGGTCCCCCAGGAATCGATACTGGGCCTAGCACTGTTTAATATCTTCATTGAGTGATCTGGATGATGGGATCAAGTGTACCCTGATGAAGTTTGCCAACAATAGCAAACTGAGTGGGGAAGTGGAGACTTCAGAAGGGAAAGCCACCCTGCAGGAAGACCCTGATAGGCTAGAAGATAGGTGCGCTTGATAGGGCTAACAAGAACCTTATGAAGTTCAGCAAGGACAAGTGTAAGGTCTTGCACCTGGGAAAACATAATCCAACAGTGCAGCACAGACTGGGATCTACCTGGCTGGAGACCAGCTGTGTGGAAAGGGACCTAGGGGTCCTGGTGGACAAGAAGCTCAATATGAGTGAACCATGTGCTGCAGTGGCAAAGAAAGCCAACAGTATGCTGGGTTGCATCAACAAGGGTATCACCAGCAGAGATAATGAAGTCATTATCCCACTCAGTGCTGGTCAGGCCACACTTGGAATACTGTGTTCAGTTTTGGTCCCCGCTATGCAAAAAAGATGTGGACAGGCTGGAGAGGGTCCAGAGGAGGGCCATAGAGATGATCAAAGGACCAGGAAGCCTGCCATATGAGGAAAGGCTGAGAGTACTGAGTTTGCTCAGCCTTGAGAAAAGGCGGCCCAGGGGAGACCTCATCACCATGTTTCGGTATTTAAAGGGTGACTACAAAGAAGATGGAGACTCCCTTTTTACAAGCAGTCACATGGAAAAGATGAGGGGTAATGAGTGCAAGTTACTCCTGGGGAGATTCCAACTGGACGCAAGAGAAAAATTTTTCACAATGAGAACAATTGGCCATTGGAATAATCTCCCCAGGGAAGTGGTGGATTCCCCAGCATTGGACACTTTTAAGATTCAGCTGGACAGGATGCTGGGCCATCTTGTCTAGACCGTGCTTTCACCAAGAAAGGTTGGACCAGATGATCCTTGAGGTCCCTTCCAACCTGGTATTCTATAGTTCTATGATTCTCTACATTTAACTCTTCCCAAGGATGTGAAGCTAAATACTGTGCCTCTTCTCTGAAAAAGGAGGCACCATGTCTATCACAAAGCCTCTGCACTCCTCCCATGGAGCTCTGGAGACAACTCACTCCATCATACTCCAAGAACAATAATCTCTATCAATTAAGTTAAATTGAAATTTGGAGAACAATAAAGTTCTAGATAACATTGAGCTGAGCTATTCTGCGTCCACCTAGCAAATCCCAATGGTACACACCTATTTCAACGTTGTTGATATGCCCACTCAGCAGCTACCCGAAGTGTTATATATACAACCCTTTACAATACAAATTTGAATTCAGCAAGAGAGACTGAGTATTCACCACCAGACCCTTTTTCTTCCTTCTAAAATAATGGCATCCAGCCTGCTGTTTGTGGGGAAGAAGCTGCCTGAAAGATCCTCAGTGCTTTTAAGCTGGGCTCCTCCTGCAAGAGGTCCTGTGTTTGCACACACCTGTGCAATGCTGACACACCAAGTGAGGCTGGGGAGTCCACATATTTCTACATAATTTGATGTTCCCTGTACCAGCACCTAGGCAGCTATTATTGCCTCTACTTCTCTTGTTTTTTTAGAGAGCTGCCAGAGGTTTTACACTGGACTGTGCTTAATGCAAACTGATTCATAGCTCATAAAGTGGACTCCAGATATGCTAACAGCATGGAGAAGTCTCATACTGAAGTGGTACTGATGCTTATGGTATCAATGGCATTAATACACGTGTCTTTATACATCATTTGGAAATTGTCCTGGAACTACATCATCACCTTCTACACCCTCCTTCATAGGGTGGACCAGACTAAGGAGCTAGCAAAGCATCCCAGCAGTCAGGCTGCAAAAACAAGGGCTCTAACGGCCACAACACATTCATAGTGTAAAAACAATAGATTCCCTTCCAGATATTTTAACGTTATTAAGAATGTATACGCTGTTTCATCTGCCTCCTGAAGGCACCAGCTACAGTGCCATGCCTGAACCCTTCCTTACCTCCTGCACATTTCACAGTACAGATTGTATTCAGCAAATGTCTAGCTATCCTTGAAGAACAAGCTTGAAGTCGTGATGGCAGACTTCTCTTTTGTTTGCTATTGTAGCTCATGATAAAAATACCATCTTATATATTCACAGACTGCCATCGATATTTAAAAGTACTGGCAACTCTGAAAAACCACATTAGCATCCCTAGCATTTCCCACACACACACACCTCTGCAAAGACGTTTTGGTTTATTTAGAGGGTATCTGCCTCTCCCCATTTTGCTTTGTTAGAGGCACAACAAGAGCTCAGACTGTCCCACAGCAGCTGCCAGATCCCTCAGTCCCGGCCTCTCAAGGTGAAACCGGAGGAGGTTTGTACACCTAATCGCATCTCGCTTTCCACTGCCGGGTAAGAAGAGGGGGGGAAACGGCCTCGCCGTGGCACCGGCGCTTCCTCGCCACCCCTGGGCTCGACTCCGAAGGGAGCACCTGCGCCTCACCCCCTCCTGCCGGCGCCACCGACAGGCAAAACGCATCTTATTCCGCCCTCGTCCCCCCTCAGGCTGGCGGAGCGCTACCGGCGCCCGCCGTGTGGCGGCCGCGCCACCCCCCGGCCTGGCCTGGCCTGGCCTGGCCTGGCCTGAGGGGGGCGGTCGGGCCAACCGACGCCGACGCCGCTCCCACGGCAGCCCCGGCACCGGGGGCAGGGGAGGGGAGGGATAGGGGTGTCCCCTCCGCTGTCACTCACGTTCCGGTCGCGGGAGGCCCCGGGCAGGAGCGGCAGCGCCATGGCCGCCCCGACCCGCCGACAGCCCCGCGCCGCTGGGGGCGCCGTTGCCTGGAGACCGCCCGATGACGTCACGGTGGGCGGGGCGAAGGGCGGTGGAGCCGAGCGGAGCGGAGCCCCGCGGCGGCAGGCGAGGGCTGGGTGGGGGTGCGCAGCCGCTGGGCCTGGGGCTGCGAGGCTCCACGGGCAGAGCCCTTCCCGCTCCCTCCGGCCCCGGCGCCCGTTCCCCCGGTGTTATAGCCCGCCCGGGCGGTGCCGGGTGGTCTCCCGGTGGCGGCGAGGGAGGCAGGCCCTGGCCTTCGTCCTCAGGCGCCCCGCGGGCCCACAGCGGGGCGGGGGGGGAGCGAGTCGGGGTTTGCGGCCTTGGGGACCGAAATAGAACTGAATACGAATCCATTTATTTACTTTTTCAGAATTCATTGCCAGCTTCTTCGCAAATTTCAAAATTTACCTCAGAGCCAAAGCCTTGTGTAGTCCTCCTCTCCCTCCCACCTGCCGGGTGCAGCACTCTGAGCAGGGTTTCCCCCAAAAGTAACTCTGCAACCGGGGTCATGGATGGGGGCAAATCCCATTGCATCTGCCATTTTCTGCACGAGTTAATTTTTAATGTTTTTTGGTTTGTGAGTTTTATACAGCGGATTTTACTTTGGGGCCCTGGTGGGCTCAGGGGAGGTGGGGAGTGAGATGCTTTTACATCTTTTTGTTTGGTTTTTTTTGCATTTTGGTCCACCGGGATGGTGAAACTAGGTCAGTGGGTTTTCACTTTCTGGTTTTCCAGTGCTGTATTATGCACCTGCATTTGCATTTAGTGCAGAAAGGTAAACATTTAAAATGTATTTTAATTGAAAATAAAAGGAACCATCATTTTAATCACATTCATTTCATGCAGTGGGTGGTATTACGCTCAAATTTAAATATCAAACAGAAAATACACTGAGAGTTTCTCACGGATGGCTTGGGGGGGGAAGGGTTGTTTCTTTCTGTAATGGAAGTAACATTTTCCTAGTTAATAAGGGAGGATCGCCTCCGAAGCCTATTCCAGAGAATAGCAACCATGCTACGTTATGTTCCTCCGTTTTACATAGAGCTGTTCATTAATATAGTCTTTAATTAGAACTGCTTTTTACAGAAAAATGAGTTTATGGATAAAATAGGCGAAATCCAAATATTTCAATTCTGATAACACCATCACGCTGTCTCAGAGGAGCTGTACTTGAGTTGCTTAATGTCCTTATTCTCATAGATAGAGTGGATCTCCCTTGCCATATTTCATACTCTATGATGCTCCAGACCATGAAATTCCTGTAACATGTCATCTCTCCTCCCTGAAACCAAGGCTTGTGGAACAGCATGGGCAATGTGTTCGGTCTGAATGTGTCCAGGAGGTGCTCCCCATACAGCTCCCATGGAGCCCTGGTGCAGTGTTCGCTATCAGAATTGGTCTTCGGCCAAAATGTTCTGATTTCAAAAGCTGTAATTTCAGTGAAAATTCTTTCTTTTCTTATTTTTTGCCAAAAGTTCGAAATGGGGAAGAGAAGGAAAAGAGAAGGAAGGAAAGCAAGCAAGCTGTGGAAATTCTGAAGGGGTCATTGCAGGGCTCACAACGGTGCCGTACTTCAGCGTCTCCCATTGTTCTTTGCATGTTCATGTGATCCCCCGATATCCTTTCGATATGTCTTTATGTACCTGACAAACATTGCATGGGAGACAGCTGGCATGCTCATAAAACATACCTTTCAGTGTCGGCAGCTGTCATTAGAGAGCGCGGATCTTCAGAAAGTGGATCCAAAGCATTTTATAATGTGTATGTGCCAACGTGTGTCTCTGAGATTATTCAAACAACATAGCTGCCGCTTCGTGCAGAGTCCCCATAGGCCCCTTGCAACTAATGGCACAGCTTCTCATTTGGGATAGTAACCATTGTCAAAACACAATAATGAAGAGTTAGTGTCTCTTTTCACTTCATTTTTCCTCCAGAATTGGTACCTCCTGTTTAGTTTTTGTGGCTCATTACATAGCAGGGTGGTTGAAATGTCTTAATACTCTTCTGATATCAATAATAAACTGTTGCTCCAAGGTTTCAGGCAGTGCAGGCAGAGACTGTGTGTGAAAAACATGCAAGGGAAACAGCAGCACTTCTTTAGGAAGGTTGGTGAAGCGCACGGCATCAGTAGAGAGTCCAATGCATTTCCAGCAGAAAATCCCGTGAATCATCCCTGACCTTCAGGTCAAATCTTTCTGCGTAGGATTACCTTTTGCCTCACCCAGTAAAGAAGCCACAGGGAGCTGTGGAGAAGGGGAGCATCTTCCTTCTACACTAAAAGCATGGTTGCAGTGTGATGTTTTCTACCAGTCTTCAATCATCTTGTGCTTTCAAAAGTGGAAAAAAAAGTATATTCTACTTAGAATTATTTCTTCCTACATTACCTTCTCTTTGGGGTTTCTCTCACATGTTTATCTTTTTTGTTCCTTGCTGTATTCAGTCAAGAATACAGACCAAGTGAAAACAAATTAATTTTAATGTTTTTTCTGGGAAAAATAGAAGTACTACAGGAAAACCATTTTTGATAAAAGCTTTTTATTAAATGAAGATTGTTAATGACAACAAAGGCAAGCAGTTGGCAGTAGTAAATTAACTATATTCTGATGGTACTCTACGGGATAATAGTGGTGAATGTAAGTGTATTAGTTGTACAGTTCAAAGGAGGAAGAAAGCAGGAGGGAAGCTAAAGCTAGGAAAACATGGAAAATATTATTTCATTATAAAAAGAGATTTTAGTCCCTTTGTATTGGGATTGAGTTTTACTAGCAAACTTGAAATCAGTAAGGGTATTCAAGTTGTACTCTTCTGAGCAGCCCAATACTTCCAGAAAAGGCTTAATTTTAAAGCAAATACTGGTTTTTACTCTGACCAAATGCCGTTGGCTCCAGACTCTTGTTAGTCCATTTGCCTGAGTGGAAGGCCAGGTTTTCTGCTTCCAAGTAGTGTCAGTTTAGAATAGGAGAGTTTGGAAAGAAGAGGAGACCAGGGAAGTTTGACTTAAATCAGCATGATTTAGTGTCACTTCACTGTAGGGATGTGTCTGCTTCCGTCATAGGTGCTACTTCATCCCCTTTCTGGGACTGGTTTTACAGGCCATATTAAGGCTGGGCTGTCTAAAATTAGATCGTTGCCAGGCTGCCTAGTTTAAAGTGAATTATGGCCCTGTGTGGATCGTCGTGCGAGCACAGTTAGACTTGAACATAACTAAACTCCGACATACACTTAATTAGGTACCAGAAATTAAGAATGGAAAATTATTACCTATTGATACCTTCTTCCTTAGGCCTGTTTTAGAAAAATATCAAACACCATAACAGCCATCGCAGAAATCCCATGGGGGACAGGATTAGAGGAATGAAGCGCACATGCACACACACGCAGAGCCACAGCCCCACCTGTAGCTAGCTAGCGTCGGGGGAAAAAGGGCAAATCCTGACGTGGCTGTTCGTTGTGGTGCAGTGTGGGTCAACTGATCGCATTGATGAACGATCCTGAAAAATATCGATTCCTTATGTTTTCCCATGTTTTTCATTACCTCATTCATTTTGTTTTCAGCCGTCCATGAACATGTAGCATATGAAGATACTTCTTCAGTGGCCAGAAAGCAATGCTCAAACCATCATTTTTGGCTGCAGCTGTGGAGTGCTCCAGACAACTCACACAGGGAAAATCGGGCATTTTTGCGGCCACAGGTCTGTGCTGGCCATGTACCACGTGGGGGCTTGGCACGTTATTGCTGCAGCTGCCCACTGCCCCAAGAAGGTGAGGTATTAAGCGTGAATTTCCACAGCTCATGGCCCGTAACCTTTTTCTTCTGGTGGTGCTGCGGGGGATAGGAGAACAGAAAAGCAGTTACATCCAGCCTGGTCTCGCTGGAAGGTTTCCTTAGCCAGAATGACCTTTCTACGGCTAATTGCTCCAATTCAGCATGTCCTAATAAGGCACGTTTGCACGAGTCACCTCGCTCAGATCTACCGTGCCCGTTGCGGAGTGGCAGCTGGGTGGGAGCTGTAGTACCCCCGTTGGTGCTACCTCCCTGGTGCGGCCTGCCTGCTGGAGGCCATGCAGTGGGCCGGTTTTCCTCCCCTCCTGTCCCCACCCCATCACACCATCTCACAAATTCATCAGCCTCTGGAAACTTGACGGAAGAAGTTTGCTGTCTCACAGAACAAGCTCGGTGGGCGTGTTTCACTTTGCCATGCCTGTTTAATGCATTTTGAAGTTCCTACTCATCTGATACCCAGCTCTTTTACATAAGGTGTGAGCTTTCCAGGGATGTTTGCTATCAGCCTGATTTCCCTGTCATTAAAGTTGGGGAAAATATGAGGGGCTGCTTTCCTAAGTCCCCCACACTTCTGAAAGTACACGAAAAAGAAATATTCTGGGCCTGGTAGACACCTTTGAGTTGCCCCCGCTGCATATATTCAGTGAGATCTGCAGTACGGAGTAGCTGTTCAGTTCCTCTTCACCCTCCTTACGTGGGCTGATTTGAGATGCAGCCACGCTAGTAAAATGAACCTGACAGAAAAGCCTCTAATTTAATTCAGAAGCAGAATGTAGATTTTTTGCAATTAAACCATAGACACACATTTAATACAGCGCGCAGTAGTTGCCGGGAAGAGTAGGAAAAACCCGTGATAAAAGTAACTCACCTAATAAACCGACAGGAATACAGAACTCATCGGCAACATAACCATTCATCAAAATGAAGTCGAGGCCTCCAAGTTATATCGTCACTTGTGCAAACAGCAAAGCACGTGTTCCTCCCTCCAGGTAACATCTATTTCGGAGTGAAGACAAATCACCTGGGAACACGAAGCCCCTGTGGCAGGGGAGCGTGGCAGCTCTCCATCAGGAACAGCCACAAAAAGGGCAGCCATCCCCAGACAACCCCATGAAAGTCAGGGAAATGCCACTATCGCCTCGACTGCAACATCCAGACACCTGATGACAGTGTAGGCACTGCAAAACGGTGGGTCCCACTCACGGCCGCAGTAAAGAAGGGAGGCAGCTATTTCCCTCTGACTCTCTTTGGTTTTCCTTCATTTGCTCCTGACCTGTTTGGGACGTTAATGGGACTGAACCCATCCTCATCACAAACATTTCCTGACTTTCCTCTTTTTGCTGTCCCACTGCCTTGCTGACCGAAACGAGGGGTTTGGCTCAGCACAAGTGTCAGTACACACCTTTCCTCCTTTTCACCAGTGGTGTAACTTGCCCGTAGCCTGAATCTCCGTGACGGTTGTCAAAGCTCTCCCATCCAGCCAATGAGGCACCGCAAGACACTCAAAAACCCCAGCCCTGGCTCTGTTCAGCCAGACTTACCAGTCTGCTTCCTTCTGCCTAGGAAAATTCCGTTGACATTTCTCCAAGTCTTGCAAGTTGCCTTGAGGATATGCCATCGGTTGAGGCTGCATGACTGATCAATTCCTCCCTCTCCTCCCATCCTCCATTTTCCAGCTTAATCTTTTCAGCTGATGGATAAAACAACAACAAAAAAACCCTCAACAATTTTTAAAATTCCCATAGCAATAAATAGATAGATAGATTACAGTCAATTACCAGAAACTGCTATTGATCAAGGCTGGTTTAGAAGTATACTTGCTTTCTGCAATCAAGCTTACAATACAATTTGCCCTGCATTCAGCATCTATTTCAATTAAAATGAGAGGGGAAGAAATGCCACTTATTTTAAATAAAAAGCTTTCAAGCTATCCTTGCAGGCTGCTTTGAGGATCTAGGACAGATCAAAGCTGCTTTAAGAACTCATCCATTCTGCTTCAAATATGATAGCACATTGTCCACGGAAAAAATTAAGGCGGTGTAAGATATCAAAGCAGCAAGTACATTTTGGGTTTCCAAGCAGTGGTCTCAAAACTGGTGAAGGCTGCCAGAATAATAACAGAACAGGAGTGACAGTAATCCCCTCTGTCACAGAAACCAAGACATTGGCAATTGCAGGCAGCGCACCAGAAATTGCTTCTTAAATTAGTCAAGCTGTGTCTTAATGACAGTGAGGTCGTCTGTATGGATCAAAAGTCTTGGTCAATACCAGCTTCTCAAAACTGACTGAAATCGGTCAATTATGACTAAGTTAGGAGTTGAGGTTTACCCCAAACTTAATCCCTTTGCCGATTAGGGCTTTGTTCTAACTTTCAGCCTGAAGGCATTCATGGGAAACGTATCCTTTTCATCCTTGTTTTGGCATTGTCCTTTGAATAATGTGTCACTTTTTTGCCATTCGCTGCCTGCTCCTTACGTAATGGCAGATAGCAATCACATCTTTCAGCTTTTTGCCAAGTTTCACGAACCAGACTTTTTGGCACTCCGTTTATGTGATAGCTCATCTTTCTTCTGAACACCCAGGTCTGCTTTTCTCTCTGCCTGTTCCAGTCTGAGTACATCTTCCTTGAATAAAGGTAGCTATTCACAACAACCTAAAAGAAGTGTCACCAAGGTGCCGCACTGTTCCAGTCACTCCATCTCTGCTGTCGCTCTGCTGCGTCTTCTCCGTATTTCTTTCTCCCGTCTCTGCTTCCTTGGGTTTGCGCTTCCTCCTACCCCTTCTCATTTCCACTTGTACCGCTTTTGGTTCTGCTTCTTTTCTTCACTGCTGCTTTTCTCATTGAAGGCCAAAATAAGTGAGAAAAGTGTCGGGTCCCCCTTTCCAAACCTGTTGATTGAACGTGCTGAAGAATAAGGAGTCTGTGGGGAATAGGGTTTATTGGGCTGTTAGCTTGAATGGAGCCGGCTGGTTCAGCCTGTCGAGTCTCTCAGCACAATTTTCTTGCTGCACAGCTCCACTGCTGCTCTCCAGCATGTACTTTGAAGGTCTTTTGTGTGTGAGGAGTACGGGTAAGACCTAATTTAGGGGATGGGAGAAGCAGACTTCACTATCTGTGAGAGGTAGTTTCATGCCCTTAAAATGTATTTTTCAAGACAACCGGTCCTGATGCTGCATGGATAACTTGTCTCCCATTTGTTGGAATTAGAGCCACTGTCCTGATGGGGTTTTGTCTGTTTGTTTGGAGGTAACCTGTGTTAGCACAGAAAGAAATGTGTTAACTTGAAGTTCAGTTGAACTTCTGATTAAACTCAGTTCTTTTTATGAGAGAGGTACCTATTCTTATTTGCTGTGGTTCTAACTTAAAGATGGGGCAAACTCCAGATCTTGTCTATGAAAAGGGTAAAGAAGGTTTAAATGAGAGATGAAACCCTTCTGTCATGCTAGGGCATGACATTAGCTGGTCGCTAGCACGTTCCACACCACAGTGACACCGTATTTATTTTTGTGTGCTAAATGCTGTAGCAAGGATAGTTAACAAATAAATAAATGAGTTGAGGTTGAATCCTTAAGGGAATTTCAAGTGGAACAAAAACTAATGTGAAAGTTGAGGCTGTAACAACCTCGACAGTGTCCCTTTAAATTACACTTAATAAATACCACGGAGCTGAAGTGTTCTGTGGTTATGCATATATTTGTAACAAACGGTTGCACAAATATTTGGCTCCTAACGATGAACTAAATGGCATGACATTTGCCTGGGAAAATTAATTACTTTAACATGTGTTGTATAGAATATGAGATAATCATGTAATGTATGTGTATACTGTAGAGTGTTGCTGAGTGACTAAGTTATTACCAAAGGAAATTTATGAGAAATAAACAAGAAATACTCAGGGATGCTGTAAATGTCATGTTATGCTCAAGGGCCTTTTGCGGCTGAATAATTTTTATGTGGATGAGGAGGACAGGATCATGCAGTGAAAAGTCAAGTTGGAATGAGTTAATCTCTGTATTTGCACATAATTTTATTTAATGTAGCTATGATGTTTCTGTTTCAGATTGTAGGGTCAGTTCATAATGAAGATGGCAAGATCAAATCAGACTAAACTTAGTGATCCAGCATGGTCTCAGCACCAATTTTTAAACTGTTTATGTTCGAGAAGAAAAGCTGCCTGTTAAAGGAACGGGGAATAAATCAGTCCTGATAGTCAAATCATGGGTGCTGGGTTGGGCAAAACCTTACTACTTAATTTAAGTGACTTTTTGGAAGGGTGAAGTAATCTCCTTTAGATGTCTTGCCTGCGAAGAGGCGCTTCCCTGCACGGCCATCACGTCTCACAAGCGGGGAAGGTTCAGCAACTGCCAGAGCTCTGCCCTCCCCTCCCGTTAGGATGCTCCGCGGAGTCTACATGAGACTGCGTACAGGAGGAAGGAGTGGAAAGCAGTGAACTGGAGAAATATGAACTGGCGAGGGAAAAGCAGATACGTACATTTCTTCTCAGACAAAAAGTGTAGAGCTCAATGGACCCGATCTCTAAATAGTAGCAGGAAATAACATGGTAAAAAATCACATCCATTACACTCATCTTTTTTCCTCTAACTAAGAAAGTCAGATAGATGAGGCTCTTTTGTGAGCAGCTAGCAGAATCATTAAAAAAAAAAAACCACAACCAAACCAACGAACAGGGCCGATGGGTTTAGGGGGGTCTTTAACTACTCCAACAGTTATGAAGAACGTGATAAACTAGGGCACAGCCTGCTTGGCGGGTGTGTCACCGGCATTTTGTCGTGCAGCGGTACAGAAAGCAGCTTCCCAGGTGTGATACTGGAGTCCATTCCTACTACGGGAGAGGAGCAGCTGGGGAGTGTGAAGGTGGAGGACAATGTTGGTGAGAGCCTTACAGGGTTTGTAAGTCTCAGGGAATGAAGGAAGGATAATATAAACCTGAACACAAAGGACTTGAAGCCAGCAGACTTTAATGAACACAGAGGATATTAGCAGGTAAATTCTGCTGGGAATCAAATCTGTGGAAGAAAAGAGCTCCAGAAAGAATTGATGGTTCATTAACAAAAAATAATAAAAAAACCCCAAAAGACAGTAGGAGCAGAATCACAAAATATCCCAGCGTGCAGAAAGGATAGAAATGCAGTAAGAGATACCTGTGAAATCACAAGCTCTTCAATGATCTCAAGTGCAAGAAGGCAGTGTACAGAACATAGAAACTAGGTCAAATATCTAAAAATGAATGTTAAAAAAAAACCTCAGCATGAGCAGACAGAGACAAAATCAGAAAGTCTAAGGCACAAAATAAAATACTTCTCCTGTTCTTTGCTTATACTAATAAAGCATTTTAAGGGCATTTTTGATAGTTACAAAAAGGGAAACCGAGGGAAGAATGACTCTGTGAGTAGGAAAATTGGCAGATGATGCTGAGAAGCTCAGAAAGCTTAGTGCCTTTTTTGAAGAAGACTATAAGAGGACAAACATAGTGCTTCTGTTAAAAGTAGGGGCAGGGAACTGTGGAGCCAGGGAATTGGAAATAGTCACCATCCTCGTAACTCCTGAGAAAAGACTAAAACAAATAATCAGGTGATTTATAATTCCATGAAATTCGAAAATGAGGTGCAGCTTGATATGATTTGCCTTTTTCCAAATCCACCAAATTTTCTTTTACGACAAGCAAACAGGCATTGTAAGTACAAGAGAAACAATATGGGCCACACACAAGGGTGGAGGTGTGTGTGTGCGTGTGTGTGTGTGTGTGTGCTGGGGGTCAGGGAGGGCTGGACAGGCCTACCACAAATATGCTTATAGGGGGCTTTCAAACAGAGGGAAAATGTGACGTCCCCTCCGGTTCCTGCTCCCACTGCTTATGCAGCTGCCTATGCTGAAGACTGTGTGGTCTGCAATAGCTGTAAAATGCAGGGAGCACCAGAGCTGAAAGGAGCTGGGAGAGAGAGACGTGAGCGGTGGGTGCGCTCTTGCAGTGCTCTTGCAGCTGGGAGCAGCTGTGGCCCTTTTAAAAAAGAGGATGCGCAGCAAGGAGGGGAGGACGCAGGGAGCGCTTGCAGGCTGGTGGGGCCATTTGCTGCGTGGCTTTGAGCGTCCTGTGCTTCTGAGCTGAATGGCAGGAAAAGGTGTGGCCAAGGAGAAGACCCCGAAAGCTTTGTAGGTAAGAGGGAGCCAACCTTCGCAGTGCTGACAGCATCTCGCTGTGCTTCTGCGTCCTGGATGTTTGGGCCAATGCCTTAAGGAGAGCACCAAATGTGGGGGAAGATGCTGCACGTGAGAAAGCCCAATGTTCAAAATATCTCTCTCGAGCTGTGATTCTTCGTCAGTGTTTAATGGCCATAGTGGGTAAGACCAGACCAAAAGTAATCCAGTTACAACAGAAAAATGCTCTAGTGGTGAGGATGGTGAAGAGTGTCACGCCCCTGCTGAGCAGAGCATCCTCATCTCCCAGTGCTTATAACAACAGGTTGGACAGATTTCTGCTAGCTATGGCTTAGGTACGGCTGACCCACGCCAGGGTCAGTGGGATGTTGTAAATGAGTTTGCGTAGTCTCTTTCAGCACCGTTTCTTTCACCCAGGATACGATGGTGTATATCTGCAGTAATGGCCTGGCAGGAACCCCACTGGAGAGGTGAGGGGATAGGTGGCCTTGCGCTCACGGCAGTCTGGCTCGTGGTTTGCCCTGAGGTGCATGTTCAGGCTTGTCCCTGTGGTCTCTTTCCCTTCTGCACAGCTGGCAACTGTGCACTCGCTCGGAAATGGCAGAGGGGATCACAAGACCGATCTGCAGGTGGGATGTTTTGTCTCCAGGGGTAGCTGGCCCAGGCGCCTCAGGGAGAAATGCAGAAGCCGTGTGAGTGGGTAACCAGAGAATAAACTGTTTGTTGGTGGAAGGGCAAATATGAGAATTCATATTCTGATTGCTCTCTATGTAAATCCAACAGCTTCCTCAATCTTAATTTGTTTTTTCCAAACTTCCCTAACGATTTTCATTAACAATGCCTTACTTTTTCTGTGTGTCTTGATAGAGAAAGGGCTGGCATTATCCTCTGTTTTAATGAAGAAAAACAGATCATTCTGAAGGATGGTGGAGAACAGTAACCTACCGTGAGATGCCAGAAACGCCTCCTAGGAGAGAGCCCAAAGCTCGCTCTTGTCTGCAGAGGGATCTGAGGGAGGGTAAGCTCCTTAAGCTAACTTAGCTCTTCTGAGCAGGTGTTTGTAGAGCATTAGGCTGACCAGAACCAAATGCGGTGTTCCAGGTGAATCACTAAACCTTAATGGCACTGTAATGTCATAATATTGGGTATATTTTCCATCCCATTCCTTATGTACCCCAACATCTGGTTTGTGACTTGATGACTGCTTTACACAGAGCTTCCAGGGGGATGTCCCAGTCTTTCCCTGACTTTGTGATTTAGGACCAAGCGCCGTGCAGAGTGCTCCAGGCTACTCCATTTGTGATGTGATTTTGCGTTAAACCATCCACTCTGCTAGATGTGATTTTTGCATTAAACAGCTTTATCATACCACTGCCCACATGCTCAGGCTGGACAAAACTTTTGGGAATTCTTTTCTCTCCATTGGCTCAGCCTAACCTAAATAACTTTGTGTCACCTTCAAATGTTTATAGATCACAAAGAGGTACTGCAAATACCACTCATCGTGTTATGCAATTCTTTGGCATATTAATATTAATACAAGATCTGAAAAAGAAGACTGAAAAAACATTTCTGTTATAAAGATAGGAGGTGCCAGGATTAAAGCTTCTTATGTAGTTGTGATCTAAATCCCTTTGCACAGCAATGTAGGTTTTAATCATGGGTATATAGAGGGTTATTTAGAGGACCCCTTCTCATTTAGGAGGCAGTATAGATTTTGGACTAGATGGGCTATTTTTCTGGCCAAGGATGCAGTCTCTGAGTAAATGTACTATCACTACATGGGCATAGAGAAAATGCAGCACCATTTCTGATCCATGCTGGCTGGACAGACATCATAAAAGGGACTTCAAGATGCAGTAGAAGATTCTCTCCTGGACTTTGGTTTGGTTTTTTTTTTTTTCTATTTAGTATGAAGAAGAGGGGAGAGAGGCCATTGTTCTAAGACCTATATATTTAGGACATGTTTAGATGAGTGAAACTGCCTTCTTTAATAAAGTAGGAACATATTAATTGTGTTCTGTGCCTGCTTCATCATAGTCATAGATTTGGAAATGTGAAAATTTGTGGTGCCTGGTAGCCATCACAGCTAAGCTACGATGATCAGCCCAGATACTGGACAGTTTTGAGTAATTTACAAGAACACAACTCATACAGATTAGTAAATTGTGTTCTGTGTGAAGCAAAATATTTTATAAATGTGCAATTTCTTAGGAATGGATTCTTATTTTTTGATCGTCTGCTGGTCAGGGAAAACAAGGTGTGAAAACATAGTCAATTTGAGATTAATGTTATGTATTCCTAAATGGCATCAAGACTCCGTCATTGCTACTGTGAAGTAAATGAGTAATATCACTAATCAAAGGCATTTTTGCCAATAATCAGTTCCGTTATTTTTGCAAAAGCAGTTCCACTATATACTCAGTAGTGCGACTCTATGACATGACGGAATTAACTCCACAGATGACCTGCAAAATGTGCCCCACAATGTGGCACATAACACAGAAGGAGAAGCACATTTGTGTATTTTACCAAAGGTGTCAAAGTTACAAGGCTCAAATTCAGCCTGCCACATGTTTTTCCCCTTTCACATCTTGTCCTATATCTTGTTCTAGGTGAGTTACTGCTCACCTAGAACCTACAAGCATCCTTGCAACAGCCAGCCATGGTGACTACCAGTTAGGCTGATCCTACCTGTGGGAGATGCATTGCCAACAGTGAATGTTAAAGTAATCATAGGATCACAGGATAACTCAGGTTGGAAGGGACCTTGGGGACAGGACCAGCTCTGAGATCAACCCATGCTGCTCATGGCTTGAGAAAGACAGGACTTGAAAACCCCCAATGAGGGAGCCTGTGCAACCTCTCTGGCAACCTGCTCTGCTTCGGGCTTGTCCTCATAGGGAACAAGTTCCTCCTCATGTCCAGTCTGAACCTCTCTTGTTTCAACATATGCCTGTTGTCTCTCTCCATCCTGCCACGCACCCCTGTGAAAAGCCCATCTCCTCCATCTCAGTGACCTCCCTGTAGGTGTGGGAAGGTGATAACCAGATCCCTCCAAAGCCTTCTCTCTTCATCAGCTGTCTCAAGCGGGACAGGCAAATGTCAAGAAGCAGCAATCTGTATACTGTGACCGTTGCCACTTTTCATTTTATTCCAATAGATGGACTTTATTGATGGGAGTCAGTGAGACTTCTATCCCAAGGATATAAACAAATTCATGATTAACTAAGCAGTCTTTTTCCTAGATTGTCATATAGAAATAAAGTAACAGCCACTTGGGCATATGCACAGATGGGACCTCATGCTAGCTAGCAAGGGGTTTATTTGTGCAGTGCCCTGGGTATTCTAGGTGTGGATATGTCTACCACCACCCATTGGTCTTCTCCCAGTGGTGTGGTAGGCAGGGGATGGTGTGGTGGAGATAGCAGACTTTTTCTCTCAGCCCACAGACCTCCATAGCTAAACACAACAGGGAGGCCCTTTCCTCTGCACATACCTCTGTTCCTGAAGTACCTACCAGGCTTCTGGCAAAATTCTGTGGTCAGGCTACTGCCATGTCACGCATGTCCTGTGTTGGGAGTCTCACGGCAAGAAGCAAGTACGCAACTGAGGCAAAGCGGCCTGGGGTGGTGGGTGCTGCCCAGCTAGGGTGGTGGGTTGACATCTATACATAGAAGATCCCAGCTACAATCCCCCTTTACCTCCCCTCTTCCTCCACCAGGACTCCTTCACCCTGGCATGATCTCAAAACCAATGAAAGGAGAGGCTGATTTCTTTGCAATCTTTATAATCAGGAAAGAAAGCACTCGCACTTTCTTGTTCCCTGTGGAGACATCAAGAGGCCTAAATTCTCTTCTGCATCTGTAAACAGCTGGGAAAGCTGACCCTTAAACTGTGTCCATACCACTTTTCTTCTGGATTCCTCACCCAGCAGTTTGGCAGTTTTCATGAATTTTGCTTTGGAACAAAATCAGATTCACTGAAATGGACAGCAATTTTATTAAGTGTTAAACACACAGCTGTATTAAATAAGTGAATTTAACTGTAAATAAGAACCAAAATTCAGTGTAATCAGATTAATACAATAAACTATAATAACATCCATCGAAACAGAATGATGCAATATCAACTGCATTTGCAGTTTGTGCTGATCTGGAAAGAAAAAGAAATATGTACCTGGGAAGACTGTCACCAGAGTATTACTGAGAGGTTTTTTCTGTTGCGTAATTTTTTAGGAACCAGAACTATTCACTTGTCAATAGGAAATTAAACCAGTGAGACTCAATTAATGCATGACGCTGTTCCCTTTGAGAACAAACATGACTCAGAAGCAGTTCATAAAGAAGACAAGCTCTTGCTTAGTTTAGCTACATGACCTGCTTAGTTCTCAAAGGGACCCATCAAACTGAAATTAGGCAGTTAAAAAAAAAATCATTCTAAATAAATTCAGGAACTAACAGAACCTGGGATCCCTCTGCTAATTTATATAGCTTTGCAATCACATTTTCCATTTTTTTGTCAAGTTTCTCTCTTAGGTGAGAACATGAAGGTGAGGGGACGTTGTCTAATCACAACTTTACAGTCTGCACATCAATTGACAAGCTGCACATAGCATGATGTCAGCCCATTATCAAGAAAAACAGGTCACATTTTGTCCCGTGCTGACCACAGTTTTCTACATTTTCAGTGCTTGGTCAGCTATGGTGAGGATTGCTGTGGTGGCACTGGTAATTTAAAGCATGAAGATTTTTGCGGGGCCAAGCTTCCAGCAAGAGCTGAGCGCAGAAAGTATCATCTACCTTTCAGATCATATCATATCATATCATATCATATCATATCATATCAACCTGAGGTCCTGGGGAAGGGGCATCATTTAATGTGGAGTGTGGTCATTCTGGCCATGACTCCTTTCTCAGCTGAGAGACTCCTCGGGGTGCAACGTTTGCTCTATTTTGTTGCAGATTATTTACAGGAGGTTTGAGTAACTATGACGATATGTGGAAAAACAACCCAATCTCCTTTTTAAAAAAAACCAAACATTTCAGACTCAGCAGTTTTGCATTTGAGAAGAAGACAGGTTGGGAGTTGGTTGCATGTTTTCAAACAGGGGCTGTACAAAGGTGAGGGTGAGACTTCCAGCTGTAGAGACAAGCTGGATTTCTCAGGGTTATGATTTGGTTGTCTAAGCAGAGGCACTCTGTCCCACGTGAAACACCCTACAGTATCCAAGTCATCCATATATAGCTGGTAGAGATGCCACAAAACCCCATATGGATGGATTGGATATCCTGAGGTGTCCCAAGGACACTGGACCCCCTGTTCCGGCGCCCGAGTCCTGCCCCCTCTGTTGCCCCACCAGAGATGAGGTGGCACCCAGATCTACAGCATACCGGGCAAATAATTGCATGCATGCAGGGATGGCACTTTTTACTAAAGAGGCCCATCAGGTGAAATTTTAGGATGCTCAAGAGGGCAAAATGCTTGAAGGACTTAATTATGCCTCTACAAATCCCTCAGCAACAGCAGGCTACCTGAAAAGCCTCTCACTGCATTAGATTAGCGCATCCCAAAGTCGCAGGAATTCACAGCTGGAAGGGACGCCTTCCCAACCCTTGCTGCCTCATGCACTGAGACAGGGCTGAGCATTTCTGAACCATCAGTGCTGGATGTTTCCATAATCTTCTCTTTGAAAAGTTGAACTAAACATCCCTGGGTTATGTCTTCCTGTGCTGCACGACTGCCGTCATTAGGAAGTTTTCTCTATTGCCTAGCCTAAATCTTCTTTACTTCAGTTTAAGCTGATTTCTTCTTGTCCTTCTTCTGATGGACATGATGAGCAGTTGATCATAATCCTCTTTATAACAACCTTGTACGTACTGGAAGACTGGGAGACAGATTTTCTAAGAACTTGGTTTTGGCCTTAAAATAACTCTTCCAAATTATTTTGCTTTTGTACCACTTGGTCACAAAATAGGCAGTTTTCATAAAAGAAAGAGACAGGAACGATCATTTGATAACTATCTCTATCCCTCTGCAAACGCAGGTTTTAGTCCTCTGAGAGGCGACCTGTCAGACATTAAACTGATACTCTTATTTATCAGTGTCATGTGTAATCTGTAAATCCTTCTAGCGAAATAAAGGTTTGCAATTTTGTTCCAACAAAAATGTTTGGAGAATTTAGCTGACTGGTGCCTCTGATCCCTTATTGAACTTGCAGTGGCCTAAGTGACTAGTTGCTGTGCCAAGAAAAGCTATATTAGGTAATCTGGATAGTAACACAATAGACTTCCCACTTCTTACAAAGCTGGAGATTAAGAAAAGCAGTGCAGATAATCAACGAAATCAAAATACACTGATTTTAGAAATCACTCAGGAGCGTTTTCTCAGCCATGATGCTGCCACTTCAGCTGTGCGTGTTTGGCTCCTGGTGCGAACCCTGGGCTGCGTGTGTCCATGTCTCCTCCTCTCTTCAGAAAGAAACCTCTTGCACAGAACTCGATTTGCCTTCTCTGAAAAATGAAACCTGTTTGTTAAGGAACAGGAAACCTGTCTGAAATCCAGAATCGGTTGGCACTGCTGCCGTTCATCCATGAGAAGTGCTGACAGCCTTTGAAAAGCAACGCAAAACCTGTGGGTGTCTCACGCTACCATTCCAGTTTAGATTATGGAGCTGGGGAGATCAAGTCCATCACTGCTCGTTATCTTGAAGGGGATTGGTTTGAGGAAGAAGCAGGGAGCAAACAAGACTGCATGTCTCCTGACGCTGAGCAAGCTGGAAGAAACTCAAACCCAAAATTGAGAATAATACATATTGCACAGGAATGGTATCACTTTTAGCCATTTGTAGAAATACCTGTGCTCAATTTTCACTCATAGGTTTTGCATGTTATGTAGCTCCTCAGTGGTGTGACATGATAGCAAGGAGGAGCAAAAGTGATGTGTGACAGCGGTGGCATTGCCTTGTCACCCCCAAGTCAATAGGAATTGAAGCAATGCCTATCCGTTGTGTGACCTGAGGAGTAAAGCATAGTTTTGTAGGCTTGGTCGTCTTTCCCAAAATATCCATACTATAACACGGGCAGCGCAGTGCCGTACCTCCCTATCTCTGTAACCTCCCCCTGGGGAGCTCGGCTGCCTGTGTGTCAAGGACCCAAGGCCAGCTCTGATGCAGCACAGCTGTGTAACCTTCAGTCAGGCTGCTGAGAAAGAGCCATGAGAAAGTAAGCACACAGATAAGAGAGGTAAAATTACAGTCAGAGGTAGGGATGCTGAGACGGGCTTGTTGTACAGCTCAAGAATTCAAGAGGGAAAACACCTGCAGGGGAAGGTATTGAATCCTTAAAAAAAAAAAAAAAAAAAAAAAAAAGTGAGGCTGTTTGGGGGCTAGCCAGAAATTAGGGGATAGTTGGGTCGTGTCGTTGGTGTTACCTCTCACTGCACGGGGATAACTGGCATTTTGAAATGCCTGTCGTCCCTTGTAGTAGAGGTGTGTGAGCCTGCTTTGAGCCTCAGATGTCCCTCCCAGCCTCAGGGGTTCTGTTCCACGCACGGAGAGAGATGCTGCTGCCACAGCACCAGGGGTATGGCCGTGTCCTGTCTGAGTGGCACGGCAAGGGAAAGCAGGTATTAATTTTGACACTTTGAGGTGAAGCAAGGACGCAGGTGGGTCACGCTTGCTGGACCAGTGCACAAACCCCAGGAGCACAGTGCCTGCCTGGGCACACACACGCGCACACGCACACACACACGGCCACTCACTGGGTCACTACCAGATTTTCTGGCCCTCAGCAGGCTAATTCCAGCTGGACTCAGTTGTGCCTTTATTTTTTTCCCTGAGTCCTGAAATTCAGCCAAAGATGAGTTTGGACATCCAAACCTGCACTGCAGCTGCCAAGCAGAGCAGAAGCCGTGTTGGAGGATGAACTGGTGTCCATGGGGAGCTGAGGAGGAGAGGAGCTCCTCCTCAGATGGGAGCAGGACACGGGGACTGCCCAAGGTCCCAGCCCTGGGTGGCCATGCTGTCAGGCATCCTAGCAGGGTTGGCCTTGGCAGCTCTTTTGCCTCTGCAGTGCAGCTGCACAGTGGTCCCATGAGGTCTCCCAGCCTCGGGCATGTGCCTGAACCACACAAGAACTGCAGGTATCTAATGAGGGTCTGTCGGCCACCCTGCAGTGATGACCATGCCCCATTGACATCCATTTAGGATTTGGGTCTGCACAAGTCCTGGAGAAGAAACCCCTCATGGCAGGTGCTATGTAAGTGTACTGGGCAGGGTGGTTGCTGTACATAGGGAGGACCTGAAGGACAACACCTTTGTGTCCCTGAACGCTCCTCTCATTTTCCCAGTGGTGATTATTCTAACACAGTCTGCTGCTCCCACAGCTCTTGCCTCACTGGTTTTCTTCAGCCAGCCCAGACAGAGCAGTTCTGCTGGTGCTGGGCACCATGGAAACACTCTGCAAAGCATCTTTGCCACCCTTTGGCTGGCATCTTCCAGCAGATGAGTCCTCCTGCCAGCTGGAGACAGACTGGTTTATTCAATGGCTCTCTGCAGAGGCTGCTCCCCTCAAGAGGTTCAGATTTTTCCAGCCCCTTTCCTTATCTCCTTTTTTTCCCCTCGAGCAGAGATCCCCCTGGTGCTTCCTGAGGACAGTACTACGTGCAGCTCTAGGAGAAGGTAAATGAAGCACTCTCCAGAGCTTGTGACCTTCTTCCAAACTGGTCTCCCTCCTTCAGCCCTTCTTCAGTTCTGGAGATGCAGGTTGATGGTTGGGGCCTGGAGGGCAGCCCCCGCCTGATCCCAGAGCCGGCGCTGGGAAGAGAGCTGTCGGAGAAGGAGCTGTGGGCAGCTCTTCGGGGAGCTACTGCCCGGTGCGGACCCTCGTCCCACTCCCCACCCGAGCTGTGGTGCAGCCCTCCCCAGCCACGGGCCCCGCTCATCCTGACCCCCACCCACGGGGCCCCCTCCGATGCCCAGAGCTGCCCTGGTGCCCCCACCGCCCTGATCCCTGGGGATGAATGCGGGTGACGGGATCTTGCTCCCCTGGGCAACACAGGATTTAACCAGCCTGCAATACCAAGCGGAGAAGTTTGCCCATTATTTTTATTTTTATTGGCAGCAGATAAACTATTTTATAAAGGAATCTATCTAAAATAGATCAAGCAATAAAAAGGGGTAGAGACCAGATGAGGGAAGGTGTGTGGAGGCATAGCATATGGAGAATTCGTGTTCCTCTCCCTTCTTATTCAACCTGCGGATGATAAACTGCATGGTTCATATATTTACAGAGCTTTGTGAAAGGTTAGCAGTTACTTCCTCTATAATATATATTAATGTAGAGAAAAACAACACTTGAAACCGTAGAAACATCAGAAACCCTTTGGAAGGGTAAATCATGAGCGTAACACTGCCAAGACCTCTTCTCATATTGACAGGAAAGGATTTGCACTGAGAAATCCTATTAATAGAGATTATTTGCATAAATCTTTTGTGCAGCAGACTCCAAATCATTTGTATTATATATACTTCTCCCATGGCATGCATGTTAAAATAATGTATTTTTAATAATATATTCTTGTTGCCACTTACAAATGTGCACAGCCATGACTCACCAGTATTTAGTTTCTCCTGCAGGAGTGAAGTCAAGCTTACAGATCTGTAAATGCCGAAGCTTCATTAGACACTCACCAGTTCTCAATAATTCCCTTTCCAGTACGTTATCACAACCGCTCCACAAGAGCTTTCCAGCATCTCCCTCTCCCTTTACAATCCTAGGATGTGATTTATCACTCCAGCCTGGGTGCTCTGAGAACTTTTAATAGTAGTAATTGCCTTATTATCCACTCCAGTGCAAGAGTAAAACCTTTTGACATTTTCCTTCCTTCCCTGAGGAAAACAAATCCCAGTTCCTGGGATATTGCCTTCTGCTGCCTCTGTGATTACTGGGGCGAGGAATTCCTTTAGGCCCTTTGCCTTATCAACCTCATCTGTCACCAACTTTCCATTCCCGTCTCTCCCTTGGTGCTCCCTAATCACTTCATATCTTCTGTTATTTTGTGTTATTTTTTTCCTCTTCCTCTTTTATTTGCAATGTCAGTCTTCATCACATATTCTATTCCTTTTTTTCTATCAATATCCTTTTTCACATCAGGCTTTGTGACACTTACCTTGCTCCAGTTTACTATTTTTAAATTAGTGTAGGAGTGCCTACTTGGAAAAAAAAAAAAGGAAATGCATTTTTCTGGCTGTTGCATATTGGAGAATTTGCTGCAACAACTCCAAGCAAATCACACACGTATGCAAATTCCTGTATGTCACCTACCAGAGGATCTCAATTTTCTAAAAGCAAATCTAATATCACAAAAACATTTGGCAGATCTCTAACCTTTCCAATGCTGATATAATAAACAAATTTGTTTGGTTTGGGTTTTAGTGAAAAACTGGAATTAATTGCAGTACCACATACCCTCAGCATCTATTTTTCCTGCTCAGTGTGAATAGTAAGAAGAGACCAGCCATAGAAGAGCATTTATGATGTATGTTCAGCTGTGCAGGTACACAAGGCTAAACCCCAGTGGAAGACTGAGGGGCTGACACCTGTTGTCACAGTGCTGCTTGGATGGGACCACTAGAGCCTTCTGCTCACAGCAGGATGGTTGGTCCTCAGCACTGGATCAGGCCAGCTGTGGCTTTGTTCAGCCAAATCTTGTAAACCCCTGAGGAGGGAGAACCCACACCCGCTCTGGGTGACCTGTCCCAGTGCTGCACCACCCTCTTGGTGGAAGAGCTTTTCCTAATGTCCAGCTCAACCCTCCCAAGCCACAACTTGTGGCTGCTGCCCCTTGTTGAGTAGGGTTTGGCTCCATCGTCTTTGTAACTCCCCTTCACGTAGTTGTAGGCTGCCTCAGATTGCCCCTCAGCCTCCTCTTCCCTGGCTGAACAACCTCAGCTCCCCGTGTAGGTCCTATGCTTTTGGCCTTCAATTTGCTTAGGTATTTTTCTCTGGACCCCTTCCTATTTCTCCACATCCTTCTTGTACTGGAGGGCCTGAAAGCAGTCATGGTATCCCAGGTGTGGTCTCACCAGTGCTGAGTAGAGACAGGTAGATCACAAATTTCCAGAATTGCTGATAACGCTTCTCCTAAGGTACCTCAGTCCGTGATTTCTGTCATTCGCAGTGAGAGCGCAGGGTTCATTCCAATTCCGTCTGAGGTCCACCATAACCTCCATGCCCTCTCCAGCATAGCTGCTACCCAGGCAGTGGCTGTCTATGGGGCTAGCCTGCCCCAGGCACCGGACTTTCTGCTTCTCCTTGATGAACTCTGTGAGATTGCCCTTTGTGCAACGTTCAACTTCCCCAGCTTTGCCTCTGAATTGAAGCTCTACAGTTTAGTGTGCCAAATTCTAGTGGAGGGTGTCCCTGCCCATGTCAAGGGGGGGCTAGAACTAGATGATTTTTGAGGTCCCTTCCAACCCAAACCATTCTGTGATTCTATGATTCTACGAAATGCCTCTCCTAATTTGGTGTCACCCACGATTCATTAAGGAGCTACATTCTGGCCCATCACACAGGTCTTTGATGAAGATATTGGACAATATTTGTGCAGCAGCACTCCTTGATGTACTCTATTACCACTTCCAGCTGGACACCAAGACATTGACCGCTGCCCTCGGGGCCTGGCAGTGCAGGCAGTTTTCAGCCCGCGTAAGAGCTCCCCCTCTCTAGATAGCCAGTCATTTCATTAGAGAAGGAGAACGGGCCGGTCAAGCGTGACTTGCCCTTGGTAAATCACCTTGTCATCCTTCATGCCCTCGGCAGTTCAAACACGTTTCACGGAATTCATCTCACCCAACCTTCAGTACCCGCGGGTGAGCAAGACATGGCCTGCGCTGCCTTTAAAAACATTGGGGAAAAATGAGTCGTCCTAGGTCAGATTCATCTGAGCCACTGTAGATGTCAATTTTAGAGCAAGGTAAATATGCCACAGAAATGCCCGTTTTCTTTCATTTATATAAGCAGGCCGTAGGGTACCGAGCTCGACATCCATGTTCAGACAGACAAATTCTGCTTCTCGTGCCTTACCTTTAACTCCTGTACAGTGTCCAGTCCCTCCCTGGCTTTCTCATTCCCTGCGGACTACCTGAGGGTCTCAAAGCCTAACTAGAGACTCCTGTAACAACATGAAAAGAGGAAAAATGTGTATGTCACTTCCAATGTTTGTTCTACCTTTGCTTTCATATACAAACCAGTGAGTCATTGCAGCATATGCTGAGCTTTACTTGCACAAGCAGCCTCAAAACAAAGCTCCTACAGAAGCCAGCAGGCAATTTAGCTGGCACAAGCAGCTTTCAAGTTTGGAAACTAAGTATCATATTTGATGCCATATAAATAGGGAAAAAATTAATATTATTAATGTTGTAGAAAGGCAATTTTTCCATATTTTTTTAACTTTAACAATCATACATTGTTATAGGAGCATTAAGAATATAGAGTCCCTTATTGCTGTTAATTTTCATTCCTCCTTTTTATTGTCCCAAGTGGATTTTGAAACAGTATTTGGCAACACTTGATTTTCATACATTCCTTTCATACATCTGTAGATTTTTCTTGCATTTATGGATTTGTTCAGATGTATTTTGGTTTAGATTTCTGTCTGAGCAACATCTAGCTGTCAAGGCATTTCGATTGTCTCACTGGAGAGGATTTGAAATCCGAAAATAAAAATCTGTGTATTTGGCTGCAGTAGGAGTTTGTTGTCTGTTAAACACATGAGAAAACAGCATAACCTTTACTTCACAATTAACACTTCGAGAAAGTAAGATGTTTAATTAAAAATCATACTAGATATATTGGTTCTTAATTCACAAGGTCCCATGAGTGTGTATTGGCAAGCATATGTAGATAGCCTCATGTTGCGATGAAAGTTCAAAGTATCTATATTAAATGGGAATTGTATGGTTCAATAGTCATTAATTCCCTTTGTGAATGTTAACATTTTCTATTAAGTATTTTTTAAATATACAGTCCACATATGCAGAGATTTTTTTTTTTTTTTTTCAGTTTAAGGCTGTAACCAATTGATTTCGTGGGGGTTTGATGGTGAAGCCAAAACCCCTGTATCAAGGATTAGACATATAACAATATATTCCAGTTCTTAGGTAAGCACCCTACCACACAGGAAGGAAAATACTCTGGGTGCAGCCTGCCTGCCTTCCTTCCTCCCTCCCTGTTAGACCATTTCCACTTCAAGCAGCATATCTAACTATTTAGCAATGACTTAACTTTGGGGAGATGGGACTCAAGTTTCTGTCCTCACTCCCATGAATGCTGAGACACATCCACACAAGAGAATGAGTCAGCAGGAGAGACCAAGGATATCTCATGCCAACATACCTTATGGTTTGGTAGGTAGGGTACGGGTCTAGGAAGCAGGAGAGGTTTCCCAGGAAGAGGTAACTGAATGGGGGTCTCCAGCTTCCTTGAGCTCTCTAACCCAGAGGCATTAGCTGGCTGGAAGTCCCACAGCTGAGTTGACTTGTGGGCTTTATTCCCCAATTTCACCCCATTATCAAGCACTGCATTTCCTCTTTTTCACAGCAATAGCGTTTGCTGTGGTGCTCTATGCTAGGGAGCTGTGAAAAAAAGACGACAGGCAAAACAAAAGCAGGGAGGTAGAAACACGCAGAGGTCAGGGGATAAGAGAAGAGGGTGAGCAGAGGACCTCTGGGTGCTGAACCTATGAACTAGGCAAATTTGTTACCACTGAACTGGTTTACCCAAGCTATGAACTGGAGCCAGCTTGGGTCCAGCCAGATGTCTTAGTTAAAGCGTGGCACTGCTTGTGCCAGGGTTAGCCGTGCTGTTTCCAGTCCAGGATGCGAGTGCTGTTACATCTCTGCATCACGTTCCTCAGCACTCCAAGATTTAGATGGCCTCTTCCCTTCAATGTGAGGCCAAACAGGATTGAGGTTTTGGACTGCACTGGATCAGCACTAGATGCTTTGTGCAGACTTACCCCACAATTATCTTGATTAAACTTGGCTTCTGATCTTATAGGTCCTGATGAATGTCAGCTGTCTCAGTAGTTAAGAGCCCACCGCTCATTTCCCAAATTGCCCCAAAATAACAAATGTCAACTTTTCCATATGTCTTAGTACTGGGACATCACTACATTGCATCAGACCTGCTTCCTGATCAGACAAGGGAAAAACAGCTCTTTAAGCTCATTGTTCCTGTCTAATTTTTGAACTATAACACAAAAGACAAGGGAGGATGACACCTCCTACGCTTGGCAGAGTTGATTCTAGTCCTTCTCCCCCACCACCCACCTGCCCCAAGCACAGTCCTAGGGTAACCAAAACCCACACTTTTTTTTATGATCAATCTCCCTTCCAAAATGTCACCTAAGTTCTAGTTGTGCTGAATTTGGGTGAACATTATCTTTTTCTACTATGACCTACAGACCCCACGCTGGCAGCTGCCGGCTATAAAAGTCTGATTTTTAAAGTAATTCTTCGAGATTTCCAACATTTTTGAAAGGTTAGGAGGAGGTATTACTGATGCTTCTCACATGACTATGCTATGTACGTTACAAAATCTGCACAGGCATCGATTTTGAATTACAGTGTTGACTTCTGCATTTTACTCTGTGTGCATCCCCCCATCTTAAGACCTCATGACAAATGCACTTGAATCTAGGAGGCAGCTGTATCTTTAACTACAACATTTTAATTTGCAGTCTGGCTGCTAAAACAGAAACTGCCTTCAAAGATTTAGCCAAATTCTGGCCTCTTGAAATTCAGTAATAAGATCACACTCATGGTACAATTAATACAAAACAAATAGATGATTTCTTAGCAATCTCTCCCAAAACTCATTGCTTGGTAAACTTTCAGCCACTGTTCACTACAGAGGGATATATGGCATGCCTTAGTCAATCTTTTAGCTTAGCATTCAATTTTGAAAAGTGACTGCTAAAAACTGTTTGAGGGGAAAAAAAAAATACACAAGCCTGCAAAAGGCAAAGGCAGGATGATCTGATCACTAGAATCATTTTATCATTTACCATTAGCTGGGGCCAGAGAAACCTAGAGTTGCTTTTCTTGCATCGTTAGGTGTAACTGAGCACTCCTGCAATTTACCTCAATGTTGCCCCATCATTCCGAGTGGAGCCTGTTCCTTGGTTTCATTAGTACATAGCAGAAATGAGTTCCACAGACCTGTTGTGCGTTATGTGAAAAGCTGTTTCCCTGAGCTAGGTTCAGGTTTTCCACCTTTCAGGTAAATTCTCCAACTATACAATAAAAAGCATAGTAATGCTGGCTCAGCCTTTCATTAATTTACATATTTCTAACACTTTCCTTCTTAATCATCTGCTTTTTAAAATGATGTTCTCTCTCCTGCCCCCCAAAAAATGCTCTTCAAAAAAAATTTTCTTCAATCTTTATTTTGCCCTTCTCTGAATCTTCTTAGCCTGCTTTAGTTTTTATCAGGGAGGAAAACAGCAACTTTTAAATCGTTCCAGAGAAGAACTTAACCACCAGAAACACAGTATTTCTGTTATGCTCCATTCCATTCTCAATAATCCCATCAACATTCATTTTTCTGACTGTAACTTTACAAGAGCATTCCCTTCTTTACAGTGATACACAAGATTGTTCTGACACAGAAAAATCTCAGCTATTTGCAAGGAAAGCTGCATTTATTTGTCTCAGTACTTTATGTTTATCAAAGTCTGCCACTCCTAAATCTCCTCCCCCTGTCAGTTGTAGCTGTGGTTCCTGGCAGCATCCCCTCTACCTCACCAACTGAAGGAACCGTACCAGAGAACTTAGCGCAAGTATTGCTGTGCCAGCAGGCATTCCTCTTCTCAAGTCATGAGGGCATTATGTAAAGCCAATCCTAACACAAACCAACAGAGTTCACCTTTTCAGTGATGCCATTGCTCCTTACTTTTTTGTCCCTCAGACAATTTTACATGTACAACAATACACTTCTTATTCTAAAGGCTTCAAAAATAAAATAATAATAAAACCCTCAAATATATTGAATTCAATCAGTTCTTTATTCATTGCCTTACTGAGAATCTTAGATAATGGCAACAGAATAGCAGAACAACTTTCCTCTGCAGAAATCAGCCTTGCATACTACTCTAAGTTGGGGAGTTTGTCTTTTTTTTAATTCTACTTTTAACTATAAAGTATATTCCTTGGTCAGGAGTACCCTTTTTAGCAAGCCCACTAAAAGATGGTCCCTTGAAATCCTTTCACAGCATAGGCCCTATTTAAAAATGCAAGTTTACAGGTTCATGCTACTGAGGCAGTCACTTCATTCCTAAAGCCATTCAGAACATCCCAGTTCATTCCAGTCAGGGCAGGTGACTCACACCAGTTGGCTTCAGCAACTCTTCTGACATGCCAAAAATCCGTTAGCTTCATCAGCAGAAGAGCTGACTGGTTACCTTCCCAGTATCCTTGGGACCAAACACTAAGGCAAAGAAACTTTCATGTTTTAACATTTTAATTTTTCTTAAATTTCTTTAAATCCCAGATAACACACACATTCCTCCTTGGGCTTCCCATTTCCAATAAACTGCAACAATTGTGTTTACATAGCTTTAGATATACACCTTAAACCAAAATATTTTGGATGCTAACATGTTATTTGTGGCCATTTACGTTCTTTGGGTTTGGGGCGTTAAGTTTTACTTTCAAAAGTCTTAAACAGGCTTTAGCTTAACTAAACCCTTAAACCTCACAGATATGCATGATGTGCTTTGTAACTTACCTTGGCCAGAAGCACGCACGTATGAAGTCAACATATAATACAGACCTCAGAAGTCCACAGATGCACTAACCTAGATATATACCAGGTCACTATGTCAAAAGCCTTTCATGTACAGCCCAGCTGATGGACATTCATCCCACATCCTGTACATCCGAAGTTCACATCCATCCATCGGATACTAATGAATCACTGTTGTTCAGATACGTGAAAGTGAACCTAACAGAACCTGCACAAGAAAGACTCCATTTCACATTAACTTGCTGGTATGGTAAAAAACCAGAGACATCAGGGCAGAGCAAACAGCCCTTCTTCTTGGGTCGAAATTTCTAAAAGGTTCACAAGTTTAAAACGCAGAAAAACACATTAAGCATTTGTTTGGATTCTCATCTTCTTCAGAATAACCTATTAACAAAACCACCTTAAAAACTTACTTAAGAATAAATTTTCCAGCCCATCCACAGTTAAGCCTCCAGTTCCCTTTAGAATCTGCTTCCTGCTTTGATCTGTCAAAGGCAGAGGCAGCAAATGCATCTGCAAGAGCAGCAGGTCATCCCAGGCACATTGTACTGACATCCTATCAAGCCCTACAAAGTACTGGCCCTTGCAAAGTGCTCCCGCAGAAGCCTCATCTCTTCATCTCGCCAACTAGTGAAGTCTGAAACGACCTCTGTGGTTTACTGAGTGTAAAACAATTAAGCATCAGATCATTGTGGAGTCTGCGCTTGCAACACTTATCTGTGTACTACAGTTTTATCTGTGAGTTTACGCCTGTCTACACCTCTGGGCAAAATAACATACAGACATTTACTTAGCACACAAATATCGCAAGTATCTCTGCAAATATTTGTACCAGATACCTGCAGGCTATAAACATGAGACTTTCTTATTTTCTATGTACACAAAGACCAGAGTCAAAGTTAATTTTCACCTTTAATGAGCTCATGATTCTTTGTTATTTAATACTCTGTAAAAACGTATTACAGATTGATAGATTATTGCAGGGACTTCTAAAGAACATGGACAGCCATGAGGCTGCAACTACAATATCATATACATTATGTAGTCATTGACGTGATCTACTACAGCATGAAGAAACATACTTTTGAAACAAAGAATATTTAACCGAAAAGATTAAAATGGAGCCTTCTTTCTTACAGTATGGTTACGTATCTATATTCCAAGAATAACATTTTAAAAAATGCTAGATCTTGAAAGGTCATAGATAAAAAGAGTCATGATGAAGATGAACCAGTTTTGCCCAGAAATGCTATAATGAGCACACTGCACAGTTTTTCAGCAAATCCTAGTTTTGCCAAGCTTCAAGAGGCAAAAGCCTGAAATGTAAAAGCTTCCAAGTTGCCTAGCTAGTCCACTCGTCTTGCTCTGGAAGGCCCAGTGGCCCACACCGCTTTAAGACAGCGTGTCACCACAACTGTTCTTTGCTGACATGAATGTCATCGGGAAGAGATGACTCAGGTCCTTATGATGCCAAGCCCAACAAAAAGCCTCCAACAAATCCACTGGACACCACGATGTTCTGTTTGATAAATTCTGTTGACTGAGAAGAAAAATAATATTAGTAAAGAACTGAGTTAATTGTGTCTGATTGTAGCATTTAATACTTATCACAATTGCCTGGAAACAAAAAACTAAAATTATGGAAGGGGGTGCAGGAGGAAGCAACGTGTTTAAAAACATATAAAGCTAGGTGGCAACTGCAGGCACCAATGGAGCGAAAACTGACACTTGGCTGTCTTTAACAATATATTTAAAATACGGTTAGCATTTTAAAAGTCAAAATACAGGGGAACTGTCATAGCAATTTCACGCCAACATCATTCTTGTTTTGATTAAAACAAGACAGATGTTTTACAAACTTCCTTGGCAAGAAAACATGAGCACCACCATCACTTCGATTTTAATCACATGAAAAAAGTTTAAAAAATACTGGTTTTTTGGAAGACTAGATCATTGGAAAAGAAATACACTTCACTCCATTATGAGCCAGTTTCCTAACAACTTAATCCTACCAAAACCACTTGTGGATGATGACATTTGTGTACAATATTTCATGAAGTAACAGCACAGAGTATAACATGTTATATCAAACGGGTGCCATTTCATAAATCCTCCACTTCAAACACTTCAGATTCT
Source organism: Grus americana (assembly GCF_028858705.1). Classification (NCBI taxonomy): domain Eukaryota; kingdom Metazoa; phylum Chordata; class Aves; order Gruiformes; family Gruidae; genus Grus; species Grus americana. The sequence continues at coordinate 123,381,050 of NC_072852.1, read as the reverse complement.
TCTAATTGTGCACTAGTAGCCAAAGTAATATAATCTGAGGGGGGGGGGGAAAAAAAAAAAAGAAAAAAGGAAACAACCAAAAACCCTATTCTGCCCCACCAATTTCTGCAGGGCGATGGAGAAAGCCAGCTTAAGCTATTCGGGTATAGAAGCTAGAAAACCACTTCTCTTAACCTTCCACTTCACATTCACATTAGAATTTAAGGTAATTTTTATCAACCTATGTGCAACTCCATACAGGTTAAATCCAAGATGTCAAAATTCCTAATCACAGAGTGCTACCGTGGCTGCTGTTACCTTGTCTCCAACATATTCCAAGTCAGGATTCAGAGTTATTGAGAAAGCAGCTTAGATCGTCTGTATGAAGTGTCAAAATATGTAAAAACAGGCTAAACTTTTTTTTTTTAAATGTCGATAAAATGATTAAATAAGCTCTCAAATGACAGAAGGAAATAGCCCCAGTAACACTGATGAGTATCACAGGCTACCTCTTTTCAACATAGTTTGTAACTGACAGATTCTGAAGACAGATATTCTTCGAACTGTATAAAAATGAAATAAAAACCACAACTCTAGTTACAAAGTAGTTATAGCTTTTCTCCAGAAAGAAAGGTCAGTCTTTTCCAACCAAATAATTTTGTTATCAGCAGACTAAGAAGATTTGGGTTTTGTCTTTGTAGCTGCCATGTTTTAACCACAACACTCTCAACTTTTTACCACGTCATGACCTTACTGGCTTTCTCACTAGCCAAGAATCTGCACAGACTAAATGGCAAAGCCAATGGCGGTCCCTAAGCTGTTATCAGCTGTAGAAATGCATTAACTTTGACTTGTGTGTGTCATCTTTAAGAGTAAACAAAATAGAAAGCTAAAGGAATAAGAGAGAGTACAATCTGCTAACTTTTAATAAAATATACAGCCAGGCCTTTCTGATGCCTTCCAGTTTTGCACCTGCATTTTCAACTAATCATCACCTGCAGTGGAAGGTAAGAAAAATTGGCTGGTAGAAAACGGTTTATCACCTTGGACTTACCTCTTCAATTAGAGTATTGATTTCAGGTGCTGCCTTATTTGCACGCTTTTTTAACTGTTTTTTTGCTTTGTTTACATCTTTTTCAACTCTCTTCCAGTCAACTTGTACATATCCACTATGACTAGCAATCTAGGAAAATAAAGAGTATTTAGTACAGTTGTAGTTAACATTTTATGAGTCAAAATACAGTATCTTAGTGCCTACAGTTTCTTCTTAATTCTTTTTTAATTACAGATATAGGAAAATACATTGTTCCAATTACAACAGGTAGCCTGCTTCAAACACTAGTATTCTCCACAACAGCAGCAATTCAAATTATAACAAGCAATGACAAAGTTCAGCAGACTACTGTTAATTTTACCACTTCTCTATTGTTTAGTTATACGAGTTTTAAAAACCAATATATTTCCTTCAGCATTTACAGTAATATACTTGTAAGAAAAGGAATGAAAAAAGCACATTCATAGGACAATAAAAAAACCTGTTTCATTTCAGATTCTTTCAGAATTGTGGAATTCTGATTTGTGACAAGATATTTGGGACTAATCAGAATCCTCCCTATAAATACTGAAAAGTATTATTTTATCCTACATCATTTAAACTGTCCAACAAAAAAGTATTTGATAGAGAGAATTGTTGTATTTTCTACAAAACAAAACCAGAAAGTAGAAAAACAACATGACCTGTGTACAGCACAAATTCTGTAACATCAACAAAATGGGTAAGTTTTGGGGGATTGTTCATACCAATTTACACTCAAACTCCCAAAACGCTTAACAAATATCCATGACATTTTTAGCATGTTTAACCATCATCCCAACCCTCTGCCTTATTTCTCTTACTAAGATTTGATCCTGCAAAGTAGTAAGAGGTTCTGTTATTTGACCAACACTGACAGTCCCACCAATTTCCTGAAGACAATTCACAAAATAAATACTTATTTAAATGTTTATAAGATCATAGCTTTAAAAAAAGAAAAAAAAACCAAACCAGGCAATTACTCCATGCTCTAGAGAACAGTAAAACAACTCATTAGCTGGAAAAAAAAAGGGGGGGGGGAGAAAATAAATTAACACTAAGGATTACTGCTTATTTTAACTGCTAAGACAAATAGATATAAGACCACTAACTTTACAGGCAAATGACTTACACCAAAAACTCTTTATGAAGACTGAGATTTCTCAGGTCCTTCTTAAGGTCTTGTTTGGCAAATTCATATAGCTTACGTAACAGCATTCTACGCAAACAGTACAATTCGTAAATAAAAGTCACTGATAATGAACTTTTGTGGAACAGATATTTAAATATACAATTTCTTAGGTTTGGCATAAAAGGAAATGTTTCACATCACTTACAGGCACTGAATTTTCACTTTCACATAGTTCTTTCTATGAAATAACTAAAGTGAGACCATCTAGCTTGTTTTAAACAGCCACAATAATTAAGCAACATATTTCACCACAAATTAGAATTTCATGATCCTGAAAAAACTAAAATGAAGCAAGTGTCAGGCAGATTTTGTCTGAATTCAAAATGAAGCTCCTAAAAGACCACCTATATAAGAAAGTAAACTTCAGTTTCCATCTCTGCACAACATTTTAAAAAACAATTCACTGCACAAATGCAAAACGAATTTACTAAATACTATACCCTCCTTTACTTCATACCTCAGAATATAACAAATTCATTGACCTTGCCTGCCTACTGTAAACCCACTTATCCACACAGGTACTAGTGTTAGGCAGGGATAGCTAATTAAGGACTGTCTATACAGTACAAAAACATGAAACCAGTTTTAAAGATGTACTAGTTGCACATCCAGTCACTGGATGACATACCAGGAAAAAAAAAACACGTTACGCACTGGGGTAATTTTTATTGTACTAATTTAACATTACCACAAGAATTTCAAAAGGCCTGAGCACTGAATTGGTGCCTTCTCACTCGTAGAACTGAAAACTAAATATGGACTGATGTACCCGGTCCAACACAATGTAAGAAACACTAATATATTTGCTTGCTTGTAAAAAAAAAAAATATATAAGGAAATGGACTTTCAAAGAAATGTTTCATTAAGACTAGTTTAATTAGCTCAGTTATCCATACAGTACAAAGATGAGGCAGAAGTTTTTAATTCAGTTCTGTTTAGTCCTCCAGTAGTTACAACTTATATTTGTATCAAAACTCAAGCTTACACAATAAAAATTATACTACTTTTCTCCCTGAACTTAGTAGCAGAGATCGTAAGTTCTGTTTTTGAGTGTTTGTAACATTTATGAAATAAGCTACAGCAGACAATGTTTTGAATATAAAAATTTATAACCTAGAAGAAAAAACACTTGTACTTCACTGCAGTGTTAGTCAGAGCCTGTGTCATATCTACTTTGGCTGAAATCCTACTAGTTATATAACTTTGTATGTAAGCGCAGAAATAATCTCACTGAACTCAAACAGTGGTGAGAGTTTTTAGACCCTAATATACCATAAAAAAACCCTGTTCCCTTTCAACAGTAAATTTACATAAACAAAAATTCTTACAGTTCACTAGTATTTTTAAACCCAGCTCTTTCAATAACAAACTAAAATAATAATATTACATTGTCATTTCCACACTTCTATATATATAAAGGAGTCATATAGGTATATACATATATATTCTTAAAGAGACATATAGGGGGTGGGTGTAGGTTTCTGTAGATACAGAAAATCTATATATGTATATATGACAATGGAATAATATATAATATACATATATCTCTCTCATATACCTCATTAGTAAAATCTATTTTTGTTCAAGATCTTCCAGAACTGTTGAAAAAATAATGGATTTTTTCCCAAAAAGGCAATTGACAAAATACATCAATGCAGGAATACTAAAAATATGTGCATCTTTCTCTACACTGATCAAAGAAAACAGAGAATCTAACAGGGAAGACCTCATTTTGGGGGCAATACTGGAGAGAAATGCAAGTACTTCATTATTGTGAAACATTAAGAGTAATGAGTAAAAAATGTTTAAGAGCAAAAAATTTATAAAGCAAGACAGGACAAAAGAGTTTTAATATCCTCAAAGACAAAATCTCTTCTACAAAAAGAGCCCAACCAAGCCCAGAACGTACATGTAAGCTCCCATGCTCAGCTGCTTGTGCAGCATACAGAAGCCATGTATACTTTTAGGTATTTTCTGGTATTTAGATAGGTAGCAACCCTCATCGCACTCAACCAGTTTCCAGAACAGATCTGACAAGTCTCTAACTTCAATATAGAGACAAGGAGGGGCTGAGAAATGATAGAACATTTTTTTTGTAAGAGTTAAACTGCAGGGGCTGTATCTTCAGCCATCATCTGCTGGCACAGCTCCACTGTAACCAGCGAAACTACTCCAGTTTACAAAGGCAGAGAAACAATGCCCCTCCATTTCATGTCAAAACCTGCCAGAAATATGGTATGTCTACCATTTGCTTTGGCTATTCCACTAAATGTTCCCTCAAAATCTGCACACATCAACTGTCAAGTGGGATATTCAACGCAAAACTGAATACAACTCTTTCTTATTAAGTCCCCATCCCCAGCAGCACGTTGTTCTCTACCCAGCTCACTAAGATGCCACATCATCATCATGGCATGGTATCAACAAATGCCCATACAATATATAGCTGAGGATATCTTAGCATTTACTTTGCTTCTTGTGTTGTTTTTAAAGATTTACTTTTCTTAAGTTAGAAAATAATCTAATGAAGAACTGAATTCATCAATGGCGTATTAATGGGACGAAGCAAAATATATTAATGAAAACACAAATAACTGAACAAAAATACAATTTTATGATTAAATAGTCGACACACAATGGAAAAACCTGCAATTTGTATGCTTACTGCAGAGCAAAAAGCAATGAAATCATTATTAAGGATACAGAAGTTCAAAAACACACCGAGACTAGGCACTCATGAAGAACTGTTTTTAACTAATCCATTACAGCAGAACGACATGAGCTCATACTTCAGTCTCCTCAGGATTTCACTCAACTGTGCTGTATAAACTAGAAGTTATACAAGGAAAATCCCTTACTTGTTATGAGAAATTAATTATATTTTCCTTAATATAGTGCATGGGTATTGGCCTTATACCTACATATTTGAAGAACTATATCCTTTTTATTGAAATAGATGGTTAATTGATCAAATTAAGCTGCTGAAATATCCAGCACAAAGATGTGCTAATACATCTTTAATTTTGATAAACTATACTAATTCCTTAATGTAATTTTTATTCTCTTCCTCAGACTACTTTTCATTTCATCTGTTTAAGACTGAGAAGCCTCTAGATCACTTACAAAAATCTGAAAAATCTTTTTTGCTTCTTGTACAAACTGACACTCAAAAAAATGTATTGCTTTCAGTTTCCTACTAGATTTCTTGAGATGGAGTCACCACACGCTAAAGAAAAAATGCGTTTGTTCAATTTCGGGACTGAAATGTTTCACTGAATGGGCTTTAGCCAAGAATCTTGCCTTCTGTAGTTCTTGTTTTAGCAGGTAATTACAACGTCAATATTGCAATCAGCAGTTGAAATGAAATCTGCAACTTCAGAGAAATTTACAGATAAAAAGGAAGTTTCTAGTCATGTGCTGAAACGCTCCTCTGCCCACTCAGGGGAAGCACTGAACATGTATTCATAGGGAAATTAAAATCACGATGTGTGATCTTTAAATGAAAAAATTAAAGACTACAGAAATGTAATTACACTATAGAATTTATGACTCAGCTTTAAAATGCAAAACATTTTGAATTAAAATGAAAGACCAAGGCATTTACTTCATTCCCTTCCAAGAGAATTTGATCTTACTTAATTAAAGATACAGACAACGCAATCAAAATATGCAACTCATTTTTCCTCTTGGATAATATTCCTTTTCAAATATACTGTAAATGAGATCAACTAAGAAATCAGACACTCAAACACATGGCAAATCTATTTTATGTACAGGAAGTCTCCTCAAACTTCACAGCTCAACAAGCAAAAATACTGCACAAGTCATGTGTTTTAAGCGATTTCTATTTTCCTTTGTCTCTAAGTCTTAGTTTTAACTTTTCAGCCTCCTGTAGTCAGAAGTAGTAATGAAGCCACCTACAAGCAACGTTCTCTCTGCTACCCCTGGATGGCCTCTGCTCTGTAGGCTCTTCAGTCATACTTAGACAAGAATTGTCATTAAAAGAATTAAGATCAACGGCATACAACATGAGAAGAGAGATTCAGATTTTTAAGTCAACTAGATGAAAAGGATGTTGAGGGCTTCAAGATCCACTGCAGATATATAAATATATATAAAAAAAAATTAATTATTCTCTCATGATCCAGAAATACACATTATGGCCTAAAGAAGTCCAGAGTACTCCATCAAATTGATTCATTTGCTGGCATGGCACATTTTTCCAAAAATTTACATCTAGATGATTCTAAATCACTTCAGATTCAACACCCTTATAAAATTCATCCCTGTGTTTAGGTACAAGCCCAATAACCAGTGATTTCCAGGAGATTTTAAAAGGTCATCAATGCACAATGGTGGAGTGAATGCTAATACTATAATGTTTCATATCAAAACTATTTCTCTTTGACTTTTTACATCGTTGTTCATGCTTGTTTTGGAGTAACTCAAAATAAAATACGCTTTATATTTGTTGAAAACAACTTAAACCAAATAGTTTCAAGAGTATACATTCTCATGTAGAGTGCTGCAGTTCAGTTATATGTTTAGCGAGGGGTTTAAAAAACCAAAACCAGTAGAGAACATAATCATGAAGGAAGAGTACTTCACACAACTGTGCCATTTTGATGCATTACACAGCAGCAATCAAAGGTACTGCCCAAGCCTAGTTGACTGCAACAGCCATTACAATCAAAGGAATAACTAAAGGCAGGACATGCCTTTCAGAAATCCTCCAGGGTGATGATGGAAAGAATAAACTAAATAAATACATCATTAACATCCTGTCTCAAAAAAAAGTATGTTATTGAACCTAAGTAGGCACCACCCTATTTCCTCTAGACTGATTTGAGGTAAAATGACAAGCTCTCGGGTATCAATTTTTTTACTGGCATTTTTCATGTTTTAAGAATTACTTGGCATATTACAGCAGGATATGTGAAATTCTCCTTCACTTAAAGTTTCGTCATCTAATTTAAAGGCTTTTTTGAAGTATGTCCTCCCTTAACCACAGTATCTGATGAAAAATGCAAATGATCATGCCAGATAACGTCATTAAAAATTTTTGGACTTGAAATCAAATTGAACAGAGGAATGCAATGAAGCTATTGGAAATCAGCAAAGCTTCAGAGGCTCAACAGATATGATTAGTAAATACAGCATGGGGAGAAAAGAGGAAAAACATGGCTTCATAATGGGACCAGAGCAAGCGTTCCAAGCAACTGCCAAAGAAGCCTACTTCTTTTAAAGCACTGATAAAATTCTCAAACCTGTTTATTTTAAACACAGCTTAAATCCCTCGACCTCCCTAACCATAGGTTTACAGGCAGTTCCTCTAATCGGGCAATACTGAATTACTTACAGCATCTCAGTTTCTGCACAGAGGTTTCTTTTGGCTTACTACAAACTATGTTACAGGATAGAGCAGATTCTGATTTACCACTGATTTTTAGAAATGTATTTTGTACACAATATTCCAGCTGAAGTGTAAGGTTATGACTGATAAGACTAAAAAGATGAAGTAGATAAGAAGCCTTCCTAATTAAATTTTACCCAACAGCTGTGTTTTTCCTATTGTTTAGTAAATAACATTTGCCAACTTATAAAGCATGAAATGCTACATACTTGAAGCAGAAGAAAGCCACCACCTACTGCAGTTGCTGCAAGCTTTCCGACTTTCTGGAACAAAAATCCCGCACACCTTAGGAGAACAAAACAAAAAAAAAAACCCAGTCCAATGAAGTTGTCTGCTGAACAATACCACGCTCCAATTCCTGACTACAACTATTTCTATTTTTTCATTTAATAAAGCAAATGTATCATTTTGCATTTTTAATTTTTAAAATTAGAATATTTAATGCAAACAATATTTAATTAATAATGTTTAACACAAGACAACATGAGTAATGGTTGCTAGTTCATGGCTGTCTCATGGCCCCTTTAAAGTAAGCTTGAGATCTCCAGACCCTGTCTAGACACAAAAGCTGTGTGCTGCTATTAAATGTAGCACATTAGGAAAGCACAACGTAATAATATAAAAGTGCCATTATAACTGTTCCCAAATGGAAGGTAAGTATTTTTATACCATCATTTATATTAACCACACAACCCATAACTTAAATATCTCAGGTAAAAAGAAGTGACATCCCCACCACAAGAGTTAAAATCCGTGGGGCCCCTCTACTGGGACATGGCCTTAGTCTATTTTTAATGGATCAAAGCAACCAGAAAATTAATTATCTTGTTCACAGTCTCCAAACACTCCCACATCAAATAGAGAACAGCACAGATATCGATACCATAGAATAATTTGGGTAGGAAGGGACCTCTGGAGGTCATCTAGTCCAGCCGCCTTCCCGAAACTGGGCCAGCTGCAAAGTCCGATCCAACCTCCAAGCTAAATCAGGTTGCTCAGGGTTCTAACTCAGGCAAGTGTTGAATGTTTCCAAGGCTGATGGTTCCATAACTTCTCTGGGCAACTCTGCTGGTATTTGTCCTGCCCCCTGCCAGCCCACACACAGAGGGAAATTTCCCCCCCACACACATATGAATAGCAAATTCATATTTATATACATGAATATACACACAGAGGAATACATATCTATAGATACTGAAATATACAGTTTCCAGATCTTTCAATAAGCCACTTTTTACAGATGCCAGATGAACTATTCCCTAGAAGCTTCAGAGTTTATGTATACACATCTAACTTTAAAAAATAATTTTAAGGTTACAAAGGCAAATAAAAACAATCAATCAGACTGAAAGCTAAGCCTACCTTCCTCAAAGCTGTACTAAGCCTGGACATGACAATTTCATTTTTAGTCTATTTCATCTTCCAAATCTTGCATAATTCTGTTTTAAAAGTTACTGTGCTACCATAATGTTGCTTTTCACTGAACTTAAATTTTGGAACAGACAAATACCATTCAAATCACTTGACAAATAACAAATACCTTAACATAGCTGTTAAGACTGTGGCTACATTTTCCAGTTTAATTTCTCATCTTTACTGTCCAGCTTTCACCTGAATTATTTTAGTATAACTATGCTGTCGTATCTCTCTTCAGTTAACATGAGAGCAAACTGTTAATTTGTTCAAAATGGCTCCAGCTGAATTTAGAAGAAAAAAACTCTATAAAATGGGACTCTTAATTAAGAGTATATTCTGCCACATTTCTTTTTTTTCTTCATTTCTTTTACCTATAAAATATCTTAGACATAATATCATCACTAGGTTTCCAAATCTATGATAGTAAGGAAATATGCTTTGTCTATACAAACAAAAGTTATGTGTGGTAATTTTCCATTTATTCCTCCAACTTTTAGACATCAGACATTTCCCCAAATCCTTTTCAGGATAACTGGTAGAAGTTCCCTTAGCTAACTGGTGCTTTACCAATACTACAAAACACTTTAGAATGATGAGTCAGAGTAATGAGTTAAGAAATTGTTCATGCATGAATAATCTTGATCGATTATAAAAGAAATCCCATTAAAGAAGATAGATGTATCTGCTTCAAATAGCCTTGGAAAGGGATATTCTAAGAACAGTAAATGGTCTAGCAGTTATGAAAAGTGATGCTCCCTCACCAGCCGGTCACACCGCCCATCACAATCTGGGTAGCTACGGAATATTTTTCTACAATTGGTCCCGAGTTCCGGCCAAACACACGATTCCACCAATGGTGACGCCGTGCATATTCTGTTAAATCCAACACTTCATAGGAATCATCGTCACTTTCATGTTCTTAAAAAGAAAAAAAAAAGTTATTTTCTCAGTTATACAGTAAATTGACAATCTATGTAAAAACCTCAAACAGAACCGTTTTTGGTATTAACTGGCTAATCCAATGGTTTAGATTGCAGCATACAGGCTACCTATGGTCCAGCAGCTCACAGAACAAAGGATTTTGAGATTTTATGCCATAATCTTCAAGGTAAGGACGAGAAGACTATAGGGAAGGTATCATCTATAAAATCCATGACTGGCACAGAACAGGTGAACAGGAGTCTCCTACCTGGTCAAGCACGGAAACCAAGAGGTACCAGATGAAACTAGAAGGTAGCTGGTTCAACACAAAAAAAGGAAGTCATATTCTCCTCTCCTTCACTCCCCGCCCCCTGCAAGCCCCAGTTAACTTGTGGAACAGCTTGCTGCAGGATGCTGTAGATCCCTAAAGCTGATGTGGCCTCCAAATAACAGCAGAACAAATTAAGGGGGGGGGGGGGGAATAAAAATCCACCATGGGCTGTCAGACGCAAAGACAACAACCTAATCGCTAATCAGGTCCTGGGCTGAAAATCATTAAAAACATTCTGAGAAAGTATCGCTACATGCTTACCCTGTTAAATCTTAGTTCATCCTGCAGCTGATGGCTTTCAGACACAGGATGCCAGGTTTTCATCTGACCTACTACAATTGCTTTTATGTTCTTAAGCAATGTGAAACACGTCTAACTTAAGAGAAAGCAGACACATCTCTTCTGGATAGACCAAAACTTTGAAAGATTGAGAACTTCTGGCCTCATGTTTTCCTTAGAGGGCTATTGCCCCCCAATACCAACCCCTGAGGAACCCCACTCATCACTGGTCTCTACTTGGACATCAAGCTGTTGGCCACAACTCTTTCAGTGCAACCAGCCAATTCCTTATCCAGTGAGTGGTCCATCCGTCAAGTCCATGTCTCTCCAATTTAGACACAAGGAATTTGTGCAGGACAGTGTCAAATGCTTTGCACCAGTCCAGGTAGATGAAATCAGTTGCTCTTCCCTTATCCACCAATGCTGTAACCCCGTTGCTGAAGGCCACCAAATTTGTCAGACACAATTTGCCCTTAGTGAAGCCATGTTGGCTGTCACCAATCACCTCCTTGTTTTCCACGTGCCTGAGCATAGTTTCCAGGAGGATCTGCTCCATGATCTTGCTGGGCACAGAGGTGAGATTGACCAGCCTGTAATTTCTTGGGTCTTCCTTTTTTCCCTTTTAAAAATGGGGGTTAAGTTTCCCCTTTTCCAGTCAGTGGGAACTTCACTGGACTGCCACAACTTGTCAAATACGACAGAGAGTGGCTTAGGCAACTTCATCTGCCAGTTCCCTCAGGACCCGTGGATGCATCTCATCAGGTCCCATGGACTTGTGCACCTTCAGGTTTTTCAGATGGTCTCAAACCTGATCTTTCCCTACAGTGGGTGGTTCTTCATTTTCCCAGTCCTTGCCTTTGCCTTCTGCAACTTGAACGGTGTGGCTAGAGCACTTGCTGGTGAAGACTAAGGCAAAAAAGTTATTGGGTACCTCAGCCTTCTCCATATCCCAGGTAACCAGGTCACCCATTTCCTTCTGGAGAAGGCCGACATTTTCCCTAATCTTCCTTTTATCAAAGATGTTACCTATAGAAGCTTTTCCTGTTACCCTTGATGTCCCTGGCCAGGTTTAATTCTATCAGGGCTTTTGCTTTCCTAACCTGATCCCTGGCTGCTCAGACAATTTCTCCATAATCCTCCCAGGCTACCTGCCCTTGCTTCCACCCTCTGTAGGCTTCCTTTTTGTGTTTGAGTTTGCCCAGGAACTCCTTGTACCTCCATGCAGGCCTCCTGGTGTTTTTACCTGACTTCCTCTTTGTTGGAATGCATCACTCCTGAGCTTAGAGGAGGTGATCCTTGAATACTAACCAGCTTTCTTGGGCCCCTCTTCCCTCCAGGGCTTTGTCCCATCTGCTCTACTAATCAGGTCCCTGAAGAGGCCAAAGTCCGCTCTCCCGAAGTCCAGGGTAGTGAGCTTGCTGTGGACCCTCCTCGCTGCCCTAAGGATCTTGAACTCCACCATTTCACAGTCACTGCAGCTGAGGCGGTGCTTGAGCTTCACATTCCCCACCAGCCCCTCCTTGTTGGTGAGAAGAAGGTCCAGCATAGCGTCTCCTCGTTGGCTCCTCCATCACTTGGAGGAGGAAGTTATCATCAACACATTCCAGGAACCTCCTGGATTGCCTATGTCCTGCTGTGTTGTCCCTCCAACAGACATAAGGGTCACTGAAGTCCCCCATGAGGGCAGGGCTTGTGAACTTGAGGCTGTTCCTATCTGTCCATAGAAAGCCTCATCCCCTCCGTCTCCCTGGTCAGGTGGCCTGTAGAAGACTCCCACTATAATGTCCCCTGTCCCTGCACGCCCTTTAATCCTGACCCATAAGCTCTCAGTCAGCTCCTCATCCATCTCCAGGCAGAGCTCCATGCACTCCACCTGGTCACTGACATAGAGGGAGACATTTCCTCCTTGTCTCCCCTGCCTGTATCCTTCCATTCCAACACTCCAGTCATAGGAGCCATCCTACCACGTCTCTGTGATGCCAATAAGGTCATAGCCCTGCACGTGTGCACACATCTCTAACTCCTTGTTTATTCCCCACACTATGTGCGTTTGCATACAGGCATTTAAGTTGGGCCCCCAATGAAGCTGACTGGCTGGCTGGCGTGGCTGAAATTCCTCTGCACTGTACTTCAGGTGCTCTCTTGCTGATCTGTGATCCTTCTCCTGGCTCTGGGCATCTATTGCTGGCACTGGCATCAAACTGGTAGGAGTGGGATGAATTGAGGTTCCCCTCTCCCAGCAACTTTAGTTTAAAGCCCTCTTCACCAGCTTGGCAAGCCTATGACTGAAGATGCTCTTCCCCTTCTCTAACAGATGGGCCCCATCAGCTTCCAACAGACCAGGTTTCTCAAAGTGAGTCCCATGATCTAAGTAGTCAAACAAGCCAAAGTTGTTATTGAAACCTTCCTTCCAACTTTGAGGTACTGAGTGCAAAGTGTGTAACATCTTTAAATGGCGAAGAACATAAAAACACCATCATAGACTGTTAGGTCTGTTAATTCTGCCCCTAACTTAATATTATTCAAATCCAAACTCACACATTGCATGGAAAATAATAATGCTAGAGCATTTTCCATTGATAAAAAAATACTCCTTTCCTTGCAAGATAATAGTATGCATACTCTTCACAGGCATAAAACTCTGCCTGTGCAAAAAGGCACTATACCATAAGGATGTACCTATACACTTAAAGATCTGCACGTTAAATAATGTGGAGACGATGGAGGCTAAGGAAACCGCTCCTCATTTCCCAGTGCATCCTGCAGGTTCAGTTCCGCAGCCTCCAGTGAGGCCTCGCCGACGCCAGAGCCCAGCACCTCCGACTGCCTGTCCCCGCGCTGCTGTGAGGACTTTGCCGGTACTTCGGTTTTAAGGCGGCTTTCACCTGAGGACCTGCCGCTTCCTCCGCGCCCCTGTCACACCGCTCCCGCCTACAAGGCATTTCGGCCGTTAAACCGCGGGAGGCCACCGCGAAGCCCGAGAAGTGTTCGGGAGGGGGGTGCCAGCCGCCGCTTCAGCCCTCCCAGGGACGGGCCAACGGCGACGCGCTGGGTGCAGCGCGCAGGCGCCCCGCCCCTCCCCCACCGGCCTCGCGGACGGGGGGGGGGGGCGGACGGGGGAGGGGCAGAGCGCGGGCCATCCCTCCCCCGGCACCGGCAGGGACACCAGGCTGCCCACCGCCCTCGAGAGGAAGGGCGGTCGCCATGCCTCCTCCTCCCCTTTCCCGTAAGAGGACGGGACGAGACAGGACGCGTCGCTGCGGACGCGCCCGAGCCCACGGGGAGCCCACTGACCTGAGGCGGTGCGCGGCCTCCGCGCAGCCATGTTGGCTGGTGTTGACAACGGAGCCGGGCCCGGGGCCGCCTCGCTCCGCCCCCAAAGGGTCGCTCTGCGCTGCTAACGGCCGCGCCGCTCTATGCTCTCCCCCAGCCGCGGCACCGCCCCCTCTGCGGCCGCGGGGTGGCAGCGCGCATGCGCCCGCCATCCTCCCCTCCCCCAGCGGGAGCGCGAGCAGCGCTTGGGGACTCTCCCTGAGGCGGCGGGTGACGTCACGGACAGCGCGGGTCCCCCGGCGCCGTGGAGGATTGTGGGAGCTGTAGTTCCCCGGGGGCGAGGCCGGGGGAGGGCGGCCATTTGGGCGGGGGGCAGGTCGCCGCCTTCTCTCACCGCGGGGCCGGCGCTGTGGGGCTCGGTTGCTGTGCTGTTAGCGCCTCAGCGAGGGGGTCGCGGCCCCTTAGCCCCGGAAGGCCAGAGGTCTGAAGCGCGCCTCTCCCGCTGAGTCGCTGTGGTGGTGGCCCACAGGGCTGGCAGCCCCGGGCTTCTTGCCTGTACAGTGGGAGACTTATTCACCCTGGTGATACGTGTAAGTAAGGTCCTCAAAAAGTCTCAGAATAGCTCTGTGGATGAGAAGAAAAGAGGTGGAAGTGGTCGTGGCTGGATAACGGGCCGCACGTAACTGTAGCGTACTGCACGCAGTGGGGACGTGTGAAAACGCGTGTCGTGTTGCCATGGGTATTAAGTGTCCCATAAAAATTAATAACCAGAAAAGAAAACAAAATGCAAGGCCCCCTCAAAAAACAACGGTTAAAGTCAACATGAGCCCTGAAAGATTTAGAAAAAAAATTTGGAATCGCCTGACCCCAGTTTGCTCCTTCCTTCGATGCAACGGTGGGTGCTGCCAGTGTTGTTTCGGTGGGCTAAAAGCCATGCAATTGTATTTTACTGCTTTTATTTTGTTTTTATTGTGTGCAGCTCAGTACAACATTTTTAGCCATAATGTAGGGGTAGCTGACAGTCTAAGTACAGCTTCAGGAACGCTGTGGCAATATGAACGTCAAGAAAGCGTGAAAGTTCAATTATTATAAATAATAAAAGAAAATTGGAAACAAATTATTTAAAAATGGTTACAGTCTCTCATTTGGACTCTCATGCTGCCAATACATGAGGTGGGCAATTATAATGAAAAAACTCTGCTTTTTTCCCATGTCATAAAGCTCTTTTTATAGAGTGCGATGTATGTTGCAACATACAAACTAAGCATTTAAGATTCTAATTAACCCTTTAATTACACCAGCCTTAACAGAGATGAAAAAAAACAACAAAAAAAAAGGTGTTCTATGTGAAGGTACTTCTTAAATCAGCTCTGAGATTGAAGTTACTGTATAAAATTTGAAGTTAGTGTATAAAATATTGGCTTGCTTATTAACTGATTTTTATTACAAATACTTGATAAGCAGGTGATAGCATGCCAGACAGAACTAGGTAATACATTGTTTTCCTTATGATTTTCAATAAATCTATTTCTGTATGGAACACAAATTGTATCTTACAATTTTGACAAACACCTAACATCTTTGGACTTGTCATGTTTAAGCATAATTTTTTTTTTAATTCATTTCCCAATCAGTAATGAAAAGCTTGTTGACTTTTATTGCTAAATAAATGACAATCTTTCCTAACAATAGCAGTTTGTCAAAAAAAAAACCAAAAACGCGTTTGGAGTATCTTACGCAGTCATTATAATTAACAGTGGAAGGCAGCATGCTAAAAAAACTAAAAAAGCTGCTTTCCTGGCTTCCTTCACGATGCCAAGCCCGGACAAAAGGCAAGCCATGAAAAAAACTCATCCGTGATACCTCTAGAAGAGGTTCCCATTATCTCTGTATTTTGGGTTTTCCTGATTGTTGTCAGTCTGGGTTTATACCTGAGTGTATGCCTGTGCAATACTGGCTGCTGTAGCAGATGATCTCCTGGCCAAGAGAACAGGGCAGGTGCTTCGACTAACATAGACAGACCTGTTGGCTGTTTCCAGTTTCACAACTGTTGATGCAGTAGGAAACCCTACAGCAGTTTGTACAGCTGGCTTTCAGCGGCTCTATTTCTATATCTCGGGGAGATCCTAGACGATAATTTTTTACTACTGTTTACTCTTCTGGCTGAGCGCATCCCTGTGGAGCTCCTGCAACCTTTTGCTTCTCTTGTTCATCATCTAGGCGAAACTGTAGAAGAGATAATAGAGAGAAAGGATTTTCAGGATGGTCGTTATAGCCACCTTGTTTTGTATCATCTCAGTCAGTACTTTGAAATTTCTTATCCCATGCCTGACAGAGACAGTCTTAAGTCTGTGCAAGATTTCCAGGTCAGATGCCAATAAGGTAAGGGAGGCGACTAGAAAGTTGGGCTTGGATTGTGTGAGCCTGCTGGCTGAGATATTTTTCTACTTTCTGTTGCTCAAATATTTGGTCTCACTTTTTTTAACTGATCATGCAGCAACACTTCTCAGGTGACTCTCCTCATGTCTGTACAAACATACTATATTAATTTCCCTTCAGAAGGGAGAGATTTATATGATCAATACTTTTTAAAGATTAATATTAGAAACTGCATTACATTCTACATGCAACTTCTGTTTGCTTCAACTCAGAGACTGAAACTAGAAATTGGTGGTGTGCTTGTTGAATGGAGTTTGTCTGAAATACGTAGCTGTTCATGGACAAAATGCTGGGTACTGAATTTGGTCTGAAGTTTAAGTGTTGTGATCTATCTGCTAGCCTGTGCCTGCATCTCACACACCATTAGCGGTCCTGCTACTACTCCAAACTTAATGCCACAATCTTGAGGTCCCTCTGATCTTGGGACTCGCTCTTCTTATTGGTACAAATGGTCTGCACCCTTCTCTCGGCCATGCCCCACTGTGCTGTGCTCTCAGGATACCCACATGTCTCATCAAGTGCGTTCACACTACAGGTCACCCGCTCCACAAGCTTTTGCAGCATTTTTGGCAAGGCCATCCTTGCACTTGTTTTGGATCCCACCTGGATGTACCATGCAAACACAGCAGGCACCTCTGCCTCCTTTTGCACCCCTCCTGTCAAGTCAGGGCAGCGTGACAAAGCTGAAAGGAAGGATTTCAGGAAGGAGCCAAAGAAAGACCTTTCGGCAGGTTGTGGGACTCTGGGATCTCTCTTTTGGGATCAGGACACACCCACTTCCTAACACAAGACATTTCCCAATGGGGTACCACTTGTGTAGGATGCCGTAGGTCTCTGGCAGACACATCCATGGTGGTTAACTCAGCCACGTCCTCAGCTGCTCCTGGGTGGCTGCCGAGCATGCCTTATGGCTGCACGAGGTCTGCAGACTCTGCCTGCGGGATAGGCTTGATGCCAGCACAGAAAAATGCTCTTGCTTCCTGCAAACTTCACAACCTGTGCAGAGATGGCAAACCTAGTGGCTCTGGAGATACAGAGTATCTTGGAGAGCTTTTGACCAGCCCCATCGTGATGTATAAAATCCCCCAAACCCATTCAAATTAAGTGCACACAGGTGCCTTCTTCAAGTTATCCATGGGGACAAATTTTTCAAGGAAAGGTAGGCAATTTAAACTCAGGCCACATTTTGGCTTCACCCTTAAAGGCTCTTTAGAAACAAAAAGTTTCCCTGTAGCATCAGAAGGACTGTATGGAAAAATTGCTCTCTTTGCTCTATAAGCACTGGCTACAAGTTCAGACTGTGCATCCACCATCTGACCACGTACCTGTGACAAGCAAGTTCAATACCATGGCTTGCAAGAGCACGTACATGGTGTGCTTACCTTACAAATACTAAAGAACCCCAGAGTAAGCAACCCAAACCCCAAAAAGCAGAGGAGAGCCCCCTAACCTCCAATCCTAACAGCTCCTTTGTGCTCCTGACCGGACTGCCAAGCTGGGACACAAACGCTTGAATTTTTAACCATCTTGCATGGTTAATTATAAAAATTTTGAAAATATCTTCTCCGATACAGAAGGGATTTGGATTCTCAGTCCATCGAGATCCTGGGCAAGAGCTGTTGTGGGAAGGCAGCCGATTCTGACTCTTGGAGGTTATGACCCTTCTTGCAACAGCCACCAGATTGTTTTTGGAGCAGGAGAGAAAGCTTGCACCAGGAGTTACACCAGCTCTTTCTTGCTTGCCTGGCAGAGGTGGACCATAATCTGAACTGTGGTGCACTAGGAAGAAGTTAAAATGAAGATCCTCCTCCCTGCAGTTACTATACATATCCTTCTGTCTTGTGCCATCTCCATGGCACAAGATGACTTTTGATGGCTTACTTCTATTGGTTGTCTTCAACCTTCCTTTGTCACTTTTCTTAATGTTGTAAAATGGTATTTAGTTATGAGAATTTTTTTCTGTTTTGTGATCATCATATAAATTCTGCTTTTCAGTTTTGTAGTCCTCTAATTCTGCAATAGTCTCTTTCATCTTAGAATCATAGAATCATTTAGGTTGGAAAAGACCTTTAAGATCATCGAGTCCAACCATAAATCTTAATTTGTTTATCCTAATGAAATTTCAGTTGGAAATTCCCACCACAATCCATGTATGAGGAGAGGAGGAAAGGGCAGAGAAAGGGATGTCTGTTGTCTAGATTAACTAGTAAGAGTTTAAATTGTCCCTTGCAGAGGGATTAAACTAATGGGTACAAGAAGAAAAACTTTAAGTTTAGTATGCTGTGAGAGGTTTTTAAACAGGGAAGAAACAAAGACATCACCGAAGCAAGATGCACTGGATCTACAGCACTGCATTTTATTTATTAAACAAAACCGACGGTTAGTGTCAGGTCAGGCTGTGGCAGGATACATTCCTGTGACCCTAGCCTGGGAAAGTAAGGAAATAAAAATAAAAAGTTGAGGGAGAAGATTGATTTTTTCCTCTTTATTTAAAACATTGTTAATAATGCAAGCTGATTATCCATTAATCTTTTGATCTCACCTCTGATCTGTTATTAGACTTGGACTGCAGCACAGAGCTTTGACCATGACCTCATGCTATTGTAGAAATCCCATCAATGCGTTTGGACAGTCTGTATGCCATGCCTCTGGCAAATGATGAGATCACGGTGAGGGGGGAGCTAGGTTTTGTGGTAAAGCACACATCTGGTGAAGTTGAGCTCATTATTGCTTTAGGATCTCTCCAGGAGGGAGCTAATACTTAAGCAGTGGGAGCATACTGTAGAAGGAGATGACTACTATGACTCATGAAGGTTAATCTTATACGGTCAAAATGCTTAATAAAGACTGGAGTGTTGAGCTAAATTTCAGGCTTCTTGTGATTACCTAGGCAAATAAAGGGCGAGGAGGGGAACTGAGAGTCTTAAAAAAGCAGAAAGTCTTGCAAGGCACTGGAAGGTTGTCTTTAATGTGATATAGGTCTCAACGAGATACAGCTTTTGTCATATTCTTGTTAAAAAAATTTCATGGTTTATAAAATACTTTTCTCATGTATATGCAAAGTGACTTTTTCTTTCTGCTTTTTGAGAGAAGGTTCTGCAAAGCTTGTGTTCTTAATTTTGCAGTTTTGTTACAAGTAAAAAAAATACATGTTTTTTAACTTTCTAGACGTAACCTTTGGTTTAGTGTAGATATTATAACATTTAAGAAAAAGGGAACTGACTAGTCCTGTATTATTTTAGAGAAATTATTTAAACAGCTCTTAGCCCTGATCATAAGTATAGTGATATATTTTATTTTTAAGTTGTCCTTCAGAGACAAATACCTGATTCCCTTGTTATATCTTGTAGATACTCAGGAATTACCTGGCACTGTCACTCAAGTACTCAGACAAATGTGAATGGAGAGAGTGAGAACATGGACTGACAGAGGGCCTTCTGGCAGTCTGTCTTGCAAAGAAAATGTAAGGAATTACTTTTTTAGAGAAGCTATGATGATGAATCAATCACACATACCACTTCCACAGCTAACGAATGTTCCTGTTAAGTTTCTGTAGTGTTAGTGCACATAAACAATTAAGTGAAAAATAAAACATTTTTGCATAGCTTTTTAGAAAGCTAACAGCAATAGGATAATAACTGGGCAGGGCAGATTTAGAAACAAACCACAATGAAAAAGTTGAGGACCCTTCAGAAATGCCACCTGAGCAACAAAAAGCCCAAAGAATTTCAGACTTTTCTGTTCGTGAAGCCCTGCACCAAGAAAAGGTAAAAAATCATAAACTGAAGGGAAATGTGGTAAGAATGTTTTTAATTTTCTTGCGAGAAATGAAAAACAATACAGAACTGTAATGAGTAAACACCAGACAGTATACAAAGAGAAAAAGTAATTCACGTGAGTTATCATTGCTGGCAAGGAAAAACCTCCAATCAGATACTGCTCTGCTAGTCATAGGTAACATTCACCGAAACACCTGGCTGCTCTCAGCTCACCTCAAGCTTATGAAGAGTCCTCCTACAGCTGCTTCTGTGCTTCCTATTTTTGGCTGAAATAAAGCTAAATAAATTTCTCCCAGATAACTGAAAACGTGCACATGGCCAACACAGTCAAACATGAGACTCCCGGAGTATAGGGCTGCCGCCAGCTGCCCCGTTCCCTGTGGCAGTATCCCCTTCCTAGATGCAGATCTTGAAATAATATTTCTCTGGCCAAAGGACTAGCTTACTTTAGCAGCCCTGAGATTAGGAGAACTGGATTTGTTTTTCAAGGGTAATTTTCCTGCAAAGATTGAGGCCCCTGGCAACTAGGGAGACAGACTGACAAGTTAGAGGCATTCCTTATTGCACTCGTACAGAATAACAGTACTTTGTCACCAAGACTTTTCCTAACTTCACAACAGCAATGTCAAATAAAATTTAAATAATTTATTTATATCAAAGATTAAGTCTTGAGAAATTCCCCAAAGGATCAGACTGTCATTTAGTTACCTTTCAGAGCTCAATAATAATAGACTATATTGCAGCATTGTTTCCAGTAGCACTGTTAATTTTTCCAGTTTCTAAATGCTCAAATCTTGATTTCTGATAAAATAGTAACACAGTTTGACAAAAATTGAAAGCAGCCATTGCATCTGATAAAACTGTTCAAAGACAGATAATATTGACCTTTTCCCCCTGGTTTTCATTAATATTTGTTTCCATGGAAGTATTCCACCCACCGTGACTCATCACCGCTGATCATCTTCAGCACTTACGGTCTCTCCAAGGACTCGGCAATGAGTTTTGCAGACTGAGAGCTACACCCTGCTAAAGGAGACCAAGCACTGCTGTGCGCAGAGCTTTCAGCACATGGCAGGACAGAGGCAGTGCTGTCTGCTGAAACTATTTGGGACATAATTCTGAGCTAAACATTTGTAGCAGCAGCAATCCTGAGTTTGATTGAACCTGAAAATAGCATGGGTAGGGATTAGAGGAGGAAACTTAGTTTCTCTTCTGACATTAACTCGTTGCATTGACAACGAGCAAGACACTCCGGCTCTATCTACAGAAGTTTTGGTTGTCATGTATTTCCTGGCGCTGATACCATCTGCCCAGTCCCACAGGCTGCAACAACAGTGAGAGCGTGGTAGCAAGGACTCTGGTTCAGCTATCAGTGTTTTAATGCCGTTCTCATTTAGTCTCGTCTAGAGTTACTTGGAAGAGGATGACAAGTGTGAAAGATTTGCTTTGTCCACTTTCCAACTGGAATCAAAACTAGCATGTAGAGTTTTCTAGTCTATTCTTCTATTCACAAAACACATACTCGGAAGAGGGCAGGGAGGAACAACGGGCCTATATGCAGGCAGGATCACTTCTTGGGGGAATCTACTTATGTTAGTTAATTTTTTTAATTCTGTTTCATACTGAGGGCTCTCTCTGGGTATTTGTCAGATGGCAGCCCCCATTTTGAATGTGGAGCTTGTTTGCTCCCTTTTTCTTGTACACCAAGGTTTGGCTGAAGTTTTTGCAGGGAGTTGTGTAGCCAAGTAGCAGGCAGCCAAGTGGTTTGTCACTGCTCGGCTCCGGGAAGCTGTACGGGTGCTGCACGGACATTGGTCCTGCAGGAGGACTGATCCGTATGTCACCTGGCAGAGGAAGAGGTTATAGAGAAGCAGTTGTTGGGCACAGTCTCCAGCATATGCATAAAAAGATGCAGTAGGCAGAGACACAGACATCATGATCCAAAGGAGAAGGGGAGTCCTTCCAGGCTCCTGGCTAGTACCTAAAAGGTGCTCAAAAGTGGTGAGAAAGTTGAAGCTATGAAAAGGTATAGGACTTCTGTATGTGTGTGTGCATGTACATTTCTGTATATTATGTGAGGTAAGATCAGGAGTGACTTACAGTTCGAAATCTTTCTATGTCTCTTTACCTCAACTTCCACATTTCTAAGACGTGGATGCTTTCAGGACTGCCCCAAGACCAGGCTCCTGGAAAGCGTGGATGCTTATGTTGCCAGGGCGTTTTCTGTGTTAGCATTAAGCTCCAGAGGCCTGGACAGATGTGGTTTGGGACTCCGCTTCCCTGAAGTGATACTAACTCGTCAGCATGCACCACAGAGCTATGCCCACCTGGCTGGAGCCACGGAAAAGTGACAGGGACCCCTGAATCTCAAAATATTTAACACCCATGTGGTTACCATGCTGCAGCATCTACCAGAGGGAACTACAGCAGGGATGCACATCACTCACCAGCTCTTCTTCAGTGGGGACCTCACACTGGAGTTACCAGGAAGGTGGTGAAACCAGGGAGGATGTTCTGATAATGATCACTAGGGTAGACATCTCTTTCTTGCTTACTCATCACCAAAGTTAAAAAGTAAACTAGTGAGTGGATCATAAAACTGGGCATCAGCAGCTCAATATTTTTGAAATACAACTTTGCAGCGTGTTATCTATAAACTTTGCTTTACAGTGTTTGGTGGAATTTATGTTTTTACTTATTTGTATTTTGCATATTTTATGTATATTCTGTGTCCCATAGGCAGTTCAATTCAATTTAGATTTTTTTTTCCTTTTCTGACTGATCAGGACCAGTAAGTAATCTTTAGAAAATTTGTTTGTTCTGTTTGTTCCTGTCTTCTTCCTAAATGTGTTTGATGAGTGGGTGATTTGTTTGTGCTGTCGTTACAAAAACCATATGTTGATGTGGTCATATGGAGGAGTGTTTTTATTATTTTAAGAGTTCAACTAAGGATGTTTCCAAAGGAGTCATAATTGCTCTTCTAAGTACAAAGGCTGAACAATGACTGGCTTACAAATAATGCCAAAAATCTGTTCAGCTCAGCCTAATTATTTCGAAGACTAAAAATCTGTTTCTCAGCAATGTCTTCCTTCCAGAGTCTGAACTTTTAAACATACTAAGAAAGTTATGTTTACTCGAGTTCTCTATGGATTTATAGTCCAAGTGCCTGGAATGAGGGAAAGTATCCATTTTTTCACGTATATGTCAATATGTGCAAAAACCTTAAGGCTTCTACTGTCTTCGTGTGAAACGTGTTGTGCCACAGCGTAACCAAGGACAGGTCCTGCAAGGACTTCTGGACATAGATAGGTCGGTTTCCTGGGTGGACAGGCTGAGGAAAGCATCGCTGCTCAGATGGCTGAATCGCCTGCGGGGGTGCACAGGAACCAGATCAGTGCTGGAATTTGTGTAGGAAACTCATGACCTCCACAAATAAAGGAACTGGCACAGTTTGAAGCAGACGAGGATTTTTATCTGTGGGGCATTTGACTCCTGTCTGTTAGGAGCGTAGGGCCAAACTCCTGGCTGCCAGCCCGGTGAAACACCTACTTTACAACATTTGGTGAAAAAAGTTGGCTGTAAGTCAACGTGTAGTGCTTTTTCTCTGCTGAGACGAGCCGAGTGTAAAACCCCACGGCAGACTACCGGTGCTGAGGAGGGGGTTTGCTTGTCCTTTCCATGGCCGTGGTCAGAACTGGAGGGAATTTTCTGCCAGGGAACTGCAGCTGTGCAGATGCCAGCTGGTCAGTATCCCTGGAAGTACCTTGTGATGCTCTTTGGCATTGCGGGTGAGCAAGAGACAACTGCTGAAGACTTGGTTTTGACATAGGTGGTGTCAGTTTACTCCATAAATATGAGAGACCCATTGACATCTTGGGGACCACATGCAATATAAGGAATGCACAACCAGTGTAATGGTGATGAAATTGGTCCCTAAACTGGCTGATCTCTAAGGGACTGAATATTACACTGGCAAAAGGAGAATCGCTGAAAGTGCCCCAGTGCCCAGTAAAAGCTGCTAAAGAGGGAAGTATATGGTAGAGATTCAACTATATATTTTATATATAAAATATTAGATATGGGGCTATTATTCAGTGCTGCAGAAGTAAAGAAAATGAAAAGAGGAAAATAGCTGTGCAGCTGGCCAAGACCTTGAAAAGGACAGACTTTTCAGAATAATAACAATTTCAAAGCTCCCTGCTGCAAAGACTCCTACACAGCCCTTGCAGAGAGCCTTTTAGAGGAGAACTTTAAACAAAGGAGTGCAATAGCACGGCAACATTTTGTGAGCAGCAATATGGCAAATAAATGCCACACAGTTATAGGTGCATGTCAGTCAAAATAAGTTACTGATGAAGCTGCTTTCTTGTGGGTTGCAATAAGAAGTGAACGGGGGGGGGAGAGTAGAAAATACTAATTCTGCAGTGAGACACAATGTGTCATACTAAGTGTCATACTAATGCACTTTGAAAACATATGCATATATATAATTTAAATGTTATATAAACAATGCATATATTATGTAAATGCCATTAGGTTATAAATATTACCTGAAACAAATGTACATGCATTTCTATTTTGTGTGTGTCTTTTATAAAAATATATATAATGTAAAATCTTTTTTATTAGATTATTGGTGAAATGAACTGTTTATTTTTCTCCATAATCCAGCAAGATTATAGAGGAAGTTGGCCCGGTGGTCAAAGACACAGCCTGGGATTTGAGTTCAGGTGTTATTTTGGCTCAGACCTCCTACATCGTGTTAGGTGGGGGTCTCTATGCCTTAGCTGCAACAAATCTCACAAAGAATTTAAGAGGATAAATAATTTAAAGAATGGAAAACTCAAATCTGTAGTGATTAGGGCTAGCTAGATACCTTAGATGAACAAAATAATAGTAATGGGTAAATTTTGCTGAAGGATTCCTTTGTGGGAATTCCTGCTCCATGTTTCCTGGCCTGCAGAAATATCTTTTGCTGATTATTAACTTTTGGGATATCATATGATTGTAGGGTGGGGTTTGTAAGGCAGTATGAATGAAGAACTCTGTCATGGTTGTTGACTGAGGAATGGGAAGTTGTATTCCTGGCTTTGCTTTGGTTTTGATCCAGGCTCATTATGGTCAAGTGCAACAGACTTAAAAAATGAGTTGGGCCATGTCAGAGTGTTCTCACACCACCACCGCAGTGCATGGCGGACATCTCACTGGAAATCTCTGTCTCCAGAGGACCAAAGTCACAGGTCTCCGTGCTCCCAGGGAGCGGAGGCTGGGAACCTGGGATGCAGCCTCGCAAGGCTGCGCTTCCAGCAGGGAAGCCAGCCTACGTGGTGCCTGCCCCCCACCCTGGAGCCTGCTCCTGGCCCTTCACTGGAGCTTCCTGGCCCTTCCTCGTGCCTGTGCTGCAGCTTGCATTGCCGTGCTGCCAGCGGGTCACAGAAGGGTTTGGAGCTGAAAGACATTCTGCCCCAAAAAGGGTGTAGTGCAGGGAAATGCATCAAGAAAAGACGCAGCAGGGTGTTTTTTTCACCACGCATGTTTTATAGCCCATCCTTGCTCGGCTTGGTATGGTACACTTACAGCTCCAGCTGCCCAGACAGTGGAGACACCGCTGAGCAGTATTGGTCTAAGGCAGTGGATCACTCCTTTATGAAGATGAAGTTGTGTTTGCTGTAGACTATGTTACCAGCATTATCAATGGGAGAGCAGGTATCGTAGCAACTGTGGTATAACACTATCCCTACATCTGCTACATGGCACTCTGTGCCCATTGGTGCTCGAAGCCGGCAGGATGGACAGGACGGTGGCCTCCCCAAAGCTGAACTGCAGTAAACCCTAGGGCAAATTTCTGATTTAGCTCCTAGACAGAAACCCACCCACTAGTTTTCTTTGGGAAGAACAAGAATTCAAATATTGGTTTGGTCGGAAAATTGTTTTGGCTACCCTAAAGGCAAAGGGAAGGTGATTCTGCAAAGCCACAAGAAGAAAGTATTTTAATTCATAAATAATTTCCCTGATTTAAAATGTTAAATTTTATCTAACATTTGCCTTACTCCAAAACCACATTGGATTTCAGTTACATTTCCTTTGAAACCAGAAAGTGATCATACTGAAATGCGATAAAAGGAACTAAAAATACATTTTTTTTTTCCTCTTTGTGTCTTTCCCTGCCTCCCCACATGTTAAACGAGCAAAACTGGATGCTGCCATTGCACGAATTTGGGGGCAGGAGCAAATGGTGCAAGATGCCCTCAGGGAATCAGTATATTTAGCACAGAAGGGGTATTTCGGAAGAACTTTTTAGCTAGAGCTACATGCAGATGGGTTGGTTGTGGCTCTGGTGGAAGAGCTGGCAGGTGCTTCTGTGTTTAACTGAGCCAACCGAACAAGTAGCAGATAAAGCCCCTAACTGTGCCTGCTCTGTGCAGTTGCATACCTTGCACCAGATGGATTACAAATGCCCTGAAACGCACCGGGTGACAAGGGGAAAGGAAGACGCGTACCTACCGTCAGTGGCAGAGAGACAGCAGCAGCTGCTCAGGGTTCCCTGAGTGACGGCAGGGTTGGGACCTGCCAAGAGACTAAGTGTCGCTTTCACAGCCTATTTGTCAAGAAGGATAATTCTGAGGTAATCCATATCTGAGATGCTGCCTTCATGCCACTAGCAAGAAGATAACGTCCCTCTGTCTCTGTAGTGTCTGTTTTGAAGGAGAGAAAAGCAAGTTTCTCTTCATCTCAGGAACAGAAGAAATGCCATTCTCCTCCACAGAGGCAAGAAGCGTACGTAAGACTTAAAAGATCTGCTGGTATTCTGATGCTAATTGTTCTTACAGCTTGCACCGTCACTTTCACATGCGCACTGCAGATATGAAATACTGCCAAATCGTCCTGTTCGCGTTTGCCCGCTCTTTGCAAAGTTTTATGTGCCTGCAGATGATGCAGAACAGAGGAGATATGGGCCTGTTCCTAGCAGGATCCATTCATTGCCCTGTAATGGATTTTTATTAGTTTGTAATGAAATGTGAAGAATTAATCATGGCTCAATTACACTTACAAATACATTGCTGTATTTTAACGTGTGCATGCATGTTTGTCTGTTTTTAATTACCCAGCAAATGTGAAGTTAGGATACTAAGATCAAAGAATTCAGATTTGTCCCTTGGTGAACAGCGTCGCTGCCTTGCCACACAAAGCCAGGCTGGGAGTGAGCACAAAGAAGCAGGGAACGGGGCACTTCCCAGTTGGCAAGCAGGAGGATCCAAGAGGCCAGAAAATCTGATGAAAAACTGATCCCCTTCCTCCCTTCTTGTTTTTTACTCCCACTCGCTCAGCCTGAAATTCACTGTGCTTGTTTCCAGCAAGTGCCCGCCTTGACCACCCCATCATACTTTTGGGGTGGGGTAGGTGATCCTGTGCTTCATCCTCACCAGCCAGGGAGCGCTGCTTCGAGTCCGGGCATCTCTGTCCTCTCAGATTTATCCCAGGGTTCTCTTTCTTTCTTTTTCTTTTTTTTTTTTTTTTTTTTTTTTTTTTAATCTGGATCAGTAATACTGGCTAGCCCAGTTTACTTTTGGCCTTGCCTACTGGGAATGTTCAAGCGAGGATAAAATTAAACTGTGGGTAGACAAAACGTAAGGATGTTTCTACAGCGAAATGTGATACATATTAAAATCAACTCATTCACTCATTCATTAGCATTCATGTTGTGAACTTATTAAACGCTGTTAGTTAACAGAGTTCCTAGTTTAATGTCTAGTGCTGCAAACAGCTGCTTTCTGTTTACAAAATAAGTGGCGTCCTCCACAGAATAAAGAAAGAGAAATATTAATTTTTATTTCTTTCCAACAAAATTCATAAAAAAGTCCTTTGGTACCTTACACATACAGCAGCTACACAGTCTGCCCTGAATAACTGTGTTCGCTAAAGGGCACTCTTGTACAAACACTGTTTAACGTATAGTATCACGCCTTTCCACTTCTGCGTATTAATTTATGCTGACATCAAAAGCATTTGAACAGTATTTCTTAGAATCTCCTTAAATCCTTAACTGAGATTCCTGTGCAGCGCTGAGGTCTGTATCCAGCGCTAGACTGTGATGAAAGTTGCGTAAGCAGTAACAGTATTGAAATAAGGCACGGAAGCGCATCACTGGATTCCAGAGAGGAACCAAGGGTCACTCGGGATCCTGCGGACGCAGGGGGAACACGTGAGCAGGTTCCCTGCGGGGGACTGCACCAGGCGGGTGGCAGAAGCAAGCACAGTTTGAATGGACTTATTGTAGTGATGCAAATAAAGGTCTGTCGTGGAGATACTGAACATTTGGTCTCAGAAGGCACCTCCAGTGGCCTGAGATGGCTCTTGAGCCCTCTCTCCTCTCTTTGACCATCTGAGATATCCAGAGCACTTAGAGGAAGACACCCCAAACCCCAACAAAACCCCCACGCACCTCTGTGAGTTCTTGTCTAGCCCTTTTCTCCGACACAGATCATTGTACCTGCTCACGCTTCTGCCTCCCAGTAGTCCCTACCCTCTCCTTTCCCCACAGGTCCCAAGGCCCACTGTTTGAGGAGTCCATAGGATTACCTCTCTGGTGAGTCCCCCTCCCTTCTGGGCCTCTTCCCCCTTCGGTGGGCGATATGGATTCAGTCCTACTCCACCTCCTTGCTCCCAAATTTGCACAGCCCCCCAGGGCGTGGGCCTGCACGCGCATATGCCTTCGGCAGAGGCTCTCCTGACCCCCTGCCACCATTACTCAGCGGTCCCTCCCTTCCCGTTGCTGGTTTTAAATACAGACGTACGAACCAATAATGGGGGATTTTGAAAACAAATTGCTGCTAATTTACACTGAATGAACTTTACTTGGAGAAGTTTTCCGCGTGCCCTGACGAAAGACCAGCCGGTCGGGTGCCGTGCTGGGTTGCAGCGTTCGCCTGTGAGCACGGTCGCGTAGAGCTGGTTGGGCAGTAAAGCGCAGGACCCTATGGCCGGCCGCCCCAATCCGACCAAAACACCTTCTGGCCTGGTTTCAAAGTGTCATTTAGAACTACTCAACCATAAAGAGAAACACGACAAATTCTTTAAAAAAGTAGTAAAATTAAAAAGCTAAATTGCTTCCGCTCTTTAGGTGAAAAAACCTAAAACAGGCAGCAAAGTGCAGCAGAGGAGGGAGAGAGGGGATGTACCGGGAGCGTGGTGTGATCCAGGGAGGCAGCTGCATCCACGGGCTTCAGCGGGGCACCCCCGAAAGGTGGGTACCCTTATGCAAACGGGTACCACGTACATCAGGAGACAGGCAAAAAGCTGTAAACACCTGCACCGAGCTGGAAGATTTCTGCAGTTTCTTATTCATTGTTACCAAAGGTAGATTGTTGTTTTTCTAAATATAGAAAAAACACACTGTAGAAATTACTACAAAGCACTCTCGATTACTTGGCTATAAATGAGGGCAAATTATGTTCCACTTTTTATTGCAAATGCTATTTACTGCATCATCCCCTGCACTAATTTTCATAGTTACACAATACGTTACTGTTACGTCAAGTCAAGAGGACTTTGGAAGTGTAAATGAGGAAAGATCTCAATCACAGTGACAAATTAAACGACCGTAGGCAATTATTGTGAAATCAGAAAAAGCGTATTTATACCACACATAAAATTGAGCTAGTCTATCTTTTATGATGATAGTCAAAGAAAATAAGTGCGAATAGATCCTTTAGAAGACAGGGTAATAATTACTGATTACACTGTAGTTAGGCGGTTTATGTCTAAAGTATTAAGTACAGTTCCACAAGGTCTTAAGCCATGTTTTATAGCAGCTTTTCATTGATCTTGCTACTGTAAAACATTGTGGTTTCTAAGTTACCAAACACTACTCTCTTTTTTTTCTTTTTTTTTCTTTTTTTTTTTTCCACCGTGTTCACTTCCATTTATTTTGATTTGGAAAAGAAACATTTTTTCAGCACTGTGCGCATTATATCAATTTCCTTCATAGTGATCCTAGAGTAACCTCTACACTAATGGCATCTGAATTAAGAACAACAGAGCAAAAGATTTTTCACTTGCAACCTCCCAGCAGGTGAATAGATCAATAATCCAGAATTATTTGGCTCTTTTCTAATTCCCCCTGTAAAATAACTGCTTTATGCTTGATGTAAGAATAAGATGACTAATCCTGGCTGTTGTGGAAAGCAGCTGTTTGCTAAACCCATCTTCAACTTACTGCAAATGAAAATGTCATCTGTAAAGGTCTGTGATTTTTTAGGACAATTCATCACAGTGATTAGGCACCTCCTGAAGCAAACCATTATCGACTCCTGGTTTGGAAGAGTTAATTCACTGTGCTGCAAACTGAGTGAAATGGAGGACTTGCAGGGAAAGGAAGTTTTAGCTTTGATATGAAAAATGAGCAGAATGAAACAGAGAGAGATCAAAAGGGAGCTTTTTATAGAAAACACACTATAAAGCTGAAATTCTGTTCCAGTCTCCCTTTTTGCTCCCAGCACTCCGGTCAGCAGAAACACTGACCGACGACCGGTTTTTGTGCACTTCTTGGTCCCTTCTTACAGCAGGGTAACCTCCAGCTAAGCTACCCACCTCCGCGGCATCAGAACTCTGCAGAATGTTACCGTTCACCGGTTACTGGCTTTCCTTCCTGTGAATCCTCAAGATGATACATCTTTATTCAAAGGTATAGCTATATCCCATAGACCCTGAATTAATAAACAGAACGCAGTTTTGATTGGGACAATGCCTAATTAAAAGTACCGCTGCTTCTTCCTGTAGGTAAGGGGGTAAGCTCGGCCTCCAGAAATTTTTTTTCCGGCAGATTTGTATTTCCAGAGATTCAAAATCTTGTAGGCAGTCTCTCCATACGTACAGCCTTTAAACTGAACTGAAATAGATGGCAGAACTGAAAATTAAGACTGACACAGTAAATCACAATGATTTATGAGCATTTAGGAATATGGGAAAATTGACTCTTTCCCATGTATTTAAAAATAAATACATTACTTATTTATAGTCTTCATTCTCATGCAGCATAGAATACTTTGGGATTGTCTTGCCAAATTGAAGTCATTGGATTTTACCAATTACAGGATCAAATTCTGGTATCCCTTGCGTGCATGAATATGTAGTTTCAATTTCCTGGAGGCAGTACAGATTTTAGATATTAAAACCCTATTTTATTAGTCATCCTAATACCTCCAACCAATACAGAATTAATCACTGATTTTTCCATGTCTTTTCCTATCTAGTTCTAAATGTTCAAAGCCATAATTTATGCTGCCATGTAGACATCAGTAACTAAATGTTTGCTAATAATTAGTCTGAATCTTAGATTTTTAAATTACAAATATTTTCTTTCATTTTATGTAATGAGTTGCACTCTAGTTCCCTTCTTGCTTCCTCAGCTTATATATTTCAATTGTATATTGATCCTGAATATTTAAACCTGTTATAGAAGACCACACAAGCATCTGGCAAATTTTAGGCATGGGATAATCAGGAAGCACAATAAACATGATCAATATTCCTTTTTTTTTCTGACAATTTTAATCTCTGAAATTGTAAACACACATCGTCAAACTTTGGGATTCAAACCTTAGGGAGCTCACTAACTCCACTCCCTGAGAGATTGTTAATTAGGATAATCAGTAACAGTTTCATCTGTTTGGGTTTTTTACATCTTGCTGTTTAAATCATAACTTTTAATCTCCCTGTCAGTTTTCTGTTCTTTTGTAAATCCCCTAGTTATTTTTCTGCTACCGAGAGGAAACAGAAATCAGTATTTCAAATGTGATTGCAAAAGTCTAGTGAAAAGAAGGCAAAACACGTTGGTCTTTCAGGTCCTATCTCGGCTATCCAAAATTGTGTTGGCCTTTTGCTGGACATTCTTGCCCGGTACCGCTTCCAGGTGTCACCCAGGTTTGTCCCTCCCGGAACAGCGCGGTTCTGGATCACGTTGCCTTAGCCGCACTCAGTCGCGCTTGGCCGAGAGTTCCGTCATTTGTTGTTTTCAGCCCTCCATTTGCATGATTGCATTTCTCTCTGCATGTTAGAATTCATGCTAAATGATAGTGATCAACTTCCTTCCTTCTTTTCTAAACTACTCGTTGAGATACCAAATGGGAGAGAACGGCGCTCCATGTCCCCCAGCGTTCCTTCCAGCCTCAGACATTTATCTTCATCCTTGGCGTTTGCATTCCGGGTAACCCTTAGTAAGCCACATAAAACTGAATGACACATTGTCAAATGTTCCACTGAAGTCTCAGTGATATTTCACTTGCCACATTCGCTTCACTGACTAATCCTGTGTTTCTCTATTCGGTAGTCATGTAACTGGATAGGCTTACTCAGTTTTTCAAGTTTGTTTTCTTCTGTTGAAATCATTACAAAACTAGCTATGCAAGGGACACATAACTGGGAATACAAAATTGTATGCAAAACTATTTATTGATTACACAAATAAGTCTGAATTACAAAAAGTCCACAGAAAGACACTAGGAAGATAGTCAGACTTAAAAAAGCAGCAACGAACATTTCAACTAAAAACCCTCAAACTTAGACATAAATATAATAATCTCAAGGCCAGGTTGGATGAGGCTTTGGGCAATCTGGTCTAGTGGAGGGTGTCCCTGCCCATGGCAGGGGGGTTGGAACTAGATGACCTTTAAAGGTCCCTTCCAACCCAAACCATTCTATGATTCTAAGATAATTTGGGATTCCAGACATCTACTGTAAAGAAAACACCAAAGAGCGTGTTAATACAATAGGAAGAAAACAATAAAGACTTTACTAAAATTCTTGAAATGAAGATGTTTCAGTAACATCAGAATCTGGAGTCTGGCCTTCACCCAACAAAGTCTGGTTTTTATCACTTAGTTGAGATAGCAGAAAGAACTTACTCTGTTTTAATTAAATAAGATACAGGCATTTGGGACCATTATTGGTTTGTTTGGCTGAAAGTAACAGAGAGATTTTGAAACCTGTGAAAGCAAATTAAGGATATGAGGTTCAGATATTTCCACGGTTATGTTGACTTATGGGAATATCTGGGGAATAAACCCAGCTTTTTTCCTCCTCCGGTCACCACACGAGGAAGCTACTTAGCTTTTGCACAGTTATTAATGGTATTTTTCTTATTTTGTATTTCTTGATTTCACAAAAATGGATGTGGCGCAAAAGATAATGAGACATATAAACATAAATGTGAGACTATTTTTCTAGATGTAGTAGCAAAAGACCAACGAGAAATAATTTTATAGAAGATCCTATAAATGTTTAATATATTTGCAGGCTTGACAACAAACAAAAAATGGATAAAACGTTAAAAGTATCTACATCATTGACCAAGTAATAATAAAAATGCTTGGGGTTTTTAAATAACTTTCACGCACTGTACTTTATGATGTACTGAGTTAGGCCTGTTGATGGTCCTCAACCCTGCTTGAAAGCTTCTGCGCTGCAATGCGTACTTAAATAGCCATTCAGTCAGAGAACAACCACTTCTAGTTCATTCTACATCCTGCTCAACCTTTCGTGCTTTAAACATGATTTTCTTTAGCCTTTTCCAGCTGCATTTATTTTGGAAAAATGTAATAATGTGCCTTTGCATCTTCTCCACAAGACTCAGTCTGTTTGTTTTGGTTTTCATGAAATAAAATACCTCAGCAGCAGGGCATTTTGTGATCTCAGTTCTTATCGTATTGAATTTAAATATCTTGCAGATGTTGATTCACAGCTTGGAAACTGTGCTGTGTGAACAATAGCTGACACTGTTTGCCCTAGCAATTATCACAAGATGAATAATTTTTTTCTTTCCTGTGCCACTCGTCAGGCGGATCAGCAAGCTGATCTTGCTTTCTGCGCAGCCACACGATGACTAGGCCCGCACGAAAGATGCAACCAGAAATATGCCCACCGGCGGAAGCAAGAACGTGAGTTCCCCTTTTGGCAACAGCACGGTTCTAGATCAGCTTCAGGATGCAGCAGTACTCTTCCCCCGTCCTCTGGCAGCTGGTTCCTGATCCCAGTGAAGTTAGGGGAAAATGTTTCACCGATTTCAGTACAACCAGAATTTCTCTCTGATCAAAACACAATTAACACGGGGGAAAAAACAATTTCCAAATAACTTAAATGCCCAAAACACTACATCAGTTTTGACGTATCACTCTGATGCAAAGATAGGTCACTAATAAAATATTAACCTCACAGCATACCTATTTGGAAAAAACAACAGTACCATCTGAATTTGGAAAGTTCCACCAGCTGAACTGTGATACAGCAATGCAAGCATGGTTTATCATTTTATTTTCATTGTAGGGGAACGGGGTACTTCCAAATAACTGGTGTTTGTACACTG
This sequence comes from Grus americana, assembly GCF_028858705.1. Taxonomy (NCBI): domain Eukaryota; kingdom Metazoa; phylum Chordata; class Aves; order Gruiformes; family Gruidae; genus Grus; species Grus americana. The sequence continues at coordinate 123,346,597 of NC_072852.1, read as the reverse complement.
CATTACATGCCATCATGTCACAAATGCGCAGTCCTCAAATATTGTTGTTCACAAGCTGCCACATGGAGAAGCCAACTGGCATGTTGTTTAGATACTAATTTCTGACATGTGCTTTGTATACAGAAAAATCTGATTTATGAAATGCGAGATAGTAACTTGTCATTTTTTTCCAACATATAAAAAAATAACTGACTGCACATAAATCATGACTACTTCCACAATACATTTCAAAAAGCTTAAACTGCTTAAAATTGTCTATGATTTTGAAAAAAAAAAATTAGTCGAAATGGGCTCAAAATTCTTGTGATTATAATTTATACAAAACCATTTGCTTTATTGACAAAAAAGGGCTGGTAATCTAAGTCTGATGCAGTAAGGTTGTGAGTGAAATATGACAGTGGGGAGACAGAGAGGAAGGCTAAAGGCTACAGCCCTTCAGTCTGGAAACTGAGATACCATATGCACATCTTGTCAACTCGGATGAAGTATTTTAAAACATATTAAGTATGGGCTAATACAGTGGCTAAAATTTGTGTAACTTGTCCTCAATTGACCTTGGTGGAACTATGTTGATTTACGTTAGAAATGGCAGAGATTTTTTTTAAAAAAAAGACAAAATTACTGTTATTCCATATAGAATAACTGTAAACCCTTTAAATAGGATATTTTTTCAGTTTAAAAGTTTCAATGAAAAAGCATCAAAACTTTTTAAATTTTCTCCTTGGTTTTGCTTTTCTTTTACCCTTTCCTTCCCTCCTTTCACTCTCAGCCTTCTCTTTCCCCCTCTTCTGTTTTGCCTCAGAAAAAAGAAGAAATACAGAAGAACAAATAAGGAGGATAAATAAAGATGAATATGGCAACAGTTTTTAATTTTTTAGTTTCACTGAAGATAAAGGAAATGAATAAAACAAGAAAGCTCCACAATAATTTGTTAGGTTGTATTTCCACTAAAAATGACAACAGAATAACAGGTTGATGTAGACGTAAGATGTAACAATCTAAAATCATGTCCTACACATTTTATTTTGTAATTTCTAGCAAGTGATTCAGAACACATGAAGCTCAAAATAAATTTCATCAATTGAATCTAATGGCTTAGCCTATCTGAAAAGGAAAACATCTCCTGCATCAGGAAAAGCACTGAAAAAAAGACTCTGGAAGAGGCAGTGTAACGGAGCACTGCCGGTGGCATTAACCATCAAGGGACAGGTAAGTTCCAATGAGACTTGGTTAACTAATTAGGGGCAGAATTAAGAAGAATTTGAAAGCTGAGATTGCCCATGTTACAAACACCTTTCTTTAAGTGCTGAATAATCTTTAAAGTTGCCAGCCTTCTTATATGACCCGGTCTTGTTTATTCTTGCAAAATCATGGCTTTTATTGCTATTATTGCCAACAATAGCAATAAGTAGGGTAACGAATTTACTATTTGTTAATTACATACCAAAATGCATGAAAAAAACCTTATTTCCTTTCCAAGAAGCCACAATTATTGCTTAAATTTTATGTGCAAATCAGTATGGGAGACAAATTAAGCCAGATTAAAAGCAGGCACACTATGCAGCCTCAGACTGATACCATCTAGCAGCACCACAAAAGCCGACAAAAACCTGGGCTTTAGTCCTCTGAGCACTTTGGAAATGATTACTACCGTCATTACACATCACACTCAGACATTTCTCTACAGAAACAAGTCTACTTTTAACGGACAAAGAAAAATGAAAAATGTCAGTGAAGCAGAATTGGGAGATGTAAAACCAGGAGCTGTGAAAGCTCTGCAGAGCAGTCACCGTATCGTGCCAGGAAACACCTCTGCCCAAGGACAGCGCCGTTTTTCCAGGTATAGCAAAACAGCACTAAGAACTTCTCTAGCTTTTAAAAATTGTTCCAAGTAAAGCATTTAGTGTACGGACCTTTGTGCCTCACGAACCTCTTCTGTAAGGGGTACGATGCTGAGCACTCCTTCCCTTTTCCTATGCACTACATCCTTCAGCGTGAGGTTCCTAATGCTTCCTAAACATACGTGAACATACTGCTGTTTGCCCGTACGTACTCTTAGTTGATGACTTCTAGCAAGTATTTATTTTTCTATATTTTTGTCACAAGAGAATAACCCATGTTCTGAAGCCAACTACTTCCCCTGTAAAAATGTGAAGTAACTTTTCTAGCATCCAGTAGGGTATTTCACTGCAGTAAATGTATTATTTTCCCAATAAATTAATCTGGAAGTTATAATTTCTCTCTCTGAATGATATAGCTGTTACTGACAGATTATCTGACAGCCTAGATGTCAAAATATTTTTCTTCAGTGTGTACTTGCAAATGTTAGAAATGACTGTCAGGATTTTGAGCTTGGATGAAGTTAGCTTGATTTCAGAAAACGAACTGATTTTTAGCTATTATATTCAATTTCTTCATTATTGGAGACTAAATTAAAATAAAGCGAGGGCAAACACCCACAAGAAAAACACATAGATGTTATCTGCCTTTTTTGAGACCAAAACACTTTTCATTAAAACGTAAGATTACCTATGGATAGGACTTAATAACACTGGATTGTAGACAGGTCAAGTGGCAATGAAGCATCTGTTGTGGAGACACTACACAATTCCTCCCTCTGCTTAGAAAAATGACAGGACATGCTTTGCATCAATTTTACAGGGTGACAAGGAGGAAGGCCAGAAAAACACACTTGTGGAGCACACACATATTTCCCCCACAAGGAATGATAAATTTGAGTTAGAAATCCAAAGGCCGAGTGGAGAACGAGAGCTGTGCAGTGATTTCCATTAGAAGGCTGCGGAGGAAGGCCAAGAAAGGACAAAAGAACAAGCATCAAGTGAGAACATGAGAATAGGTTCAGCTGAAAAGTTACTTTTTAAATACTGATATCTATGTGTAAAAGTAGGCAATGGTACCTTTAGGTACCAGTCTGGGATACAGGCTATCTAATTGTTTCTATTCCCCCCGCATTTCTCGTATGTACAGGAAAGAAAGACTCCCTCAATAAGCTGCTGGAGGACTATTCTGTCCAGACTTTAACTGTAAAAAGAGTTGCTATTGGATTGTGCCCCAGACTATCAGGTCACTATCACACACAAAATCATATGAAAGCAAAAGAAATATTCTACAAGCAGCTGAGAGAAGTCTCACAATCGCTAGACCTTGTTCTCATGGGGGACTGCAACTTACCAGACGTCTGCTGGAAATACAGCAGAGAGGAAACAGTGTAGGAGGTTCCTGGAGCATGTGGAAGATAACTTCCTGACACAGCTGGTGAGTGAGACAACTAGCGAAGGTGCCCCATGGGACCTGTTGTTTGTGAACAGAGAAGGACTTGTGGGTAATGTGATGGTTGGAGGCTGTCTTGGGCACAGCGATCATGAAATAACAGAGTTTTTGATTCTCAGAGAAGTAAGGAGGGGGGTCAGCAGAACTGCTACCTTGGACTTCTGGAGGGCAGATGTTGGCCTGTTTAGGGGCCTGGTTGGCAGAGTCCCTTGGGAGGCAGTCCTGAAGGGCAGAGGAGTCCAGGAAGGCTGGGAATCCTTCAAGAAGAAAATCTGAAAGGCACAGGAGCAGGCCATCCCCATGTGCCGAAAGACGAGCCAGTGCCTGAGCTGGAAGACAGGGATGGGGAGCAGGGTGAAGCCCCCATAATCCAAGGGGAAATGGTTAGTGACCTGCTACACCCCTTAGACACGCACAAGTCTATCTGGATCCAGACTGGATCCACCCAAGGGTACTGAGGAAGCTGGTGGAAGTGCTCACCAAGCCACTTTCCATCATTTACAACAGTCATGGCTAACTGAGGAGGTCCCAGTTGACTGGAGGTTAGCCAATGTGACACCCACCTACCAGAAGGGCCAGAAGGAGGATCTGGGGAACTACAGGCCTGTCAGTCTGACCTCGGTGCCGGGGAAGGTTATGGAGCAGATCATCTTGAGTGCCATCACGTGGCACATACAGGACAACCAGGGGATCAGGCCCAGTCAGCATGGATTTACAAAAGGCGGGTCCTGCTTGACAAACCTGATCTCCTTCTATGACAAGGTGACCCACTGGGTGGATGAGGGAAAGGTTGTGGATGTCGTTTACCTGGACTTTAGTAAAGCCTTTGACACCATTTCCCACAGCATTCTCCTGGAGAAACTGGCTGCTCATGGCTTGGATGAGCATATGCTTCGCTGGGTAAAAAACTGGCTGGGTGACCAGGCCCAAAGGGTTGTGGCGAATGGAGTTAAATCCGGTTGGCGGCTGCTCACAAGTGGTGTTCCTCAGGGCTCAGTACTGGGGCCAGTTCTCTTTAGTATCTTTATGAACAATCTGGACAAGGGGATCGAGTGCACCCTCAGTCAGTTTACAGACAACACCAAGTTGGGTGGGAGTGTTGATCTGGCTCTACAAAGGGGTCTGGACAGGCTGGATTGATGGACCAAGGCCAACTGTATGAGGTTCAACCAGGCCAAGTGCCAGGTCCTGCACTTGGGTCACAACAACCCCAGGCAATGCTACAGGCTTGGGGAAGAGTGGCTGGAAAGCTGCCTGGCAGAAAAGGACCTGGGGGTGCTGGTCGACAGCCGGCTGAAATATGAGCCAGCAGTGTGCCCAGGTGGCCAATGCAGCCAACAGCATCCTGGCTTGTGTCAGAAACGGTGTGGCCAGCAGGACTAGGGAAGTGATGGTCCCCCTGTATTTGGCACTGGTGAGGCCGCACCTTGAGTCCTGTGTTCAGTTTTGGGCTTCTCACTACAAGGACATCGAGCTGCTGGAGCATGTCCAGAGAAGGGCAACAAAGCTGGTGAAGGGTCCAGAGCACAAGTCTTACGAGGAGCAGCTGAGGGAACTGGGGGTGTTTAGGGACATGGTTTAGTGGTGGGCTTGGTGGTGCTGGGTAAATGATCTTAAAGGTCTTTTCCAACCTAAGTGATTCTTTGATTCTATTCTATGATGGTGTTGACAGAAAGACTTTGAGAAACTTCTCATATGGTGCCAGCCCTTCTGTTCCCTATATTAACTGTTACAGGTAATTTCTATGAGTTCCCCAGGAATTTGAGACTATGTTACACCAGCAGTACCCAAACTTGCTGCTATGGCAAAACTCACGGCTCAACTTTGCGCTGCGATGACTTCCCTGATACATTCAGAAGTTTGTCTGCACATGCGTAACAGATCAGATCAAAATTTTGAGCCTATGTTGTGTAGCATGATGAGGAAAATGAGGAAAGCAGCAATCAGAGCAGACTGCTATTGCAAGAACTATTCATGCAGGCTATTATTATTCCCCAGCTGTATGTCAGAAGACAGGGTGGCTGGGAGTAGGCCAAATGAATTGTTCTGGTAGGTCTCAATCTCCTCCTGAGGAGAGGGTAATAGATTTTCCTGAAAAGAAATAATGAAGAAGTATAACAGGAAGCCTCTAATGATCTGCTTAAGAGATAAGACAAAACATTGCTGGGTATCTTTTTACAACTAAATATCTTTTGTAATTGTTGGACTCTGTCCTAATTAGCTTTGATATATCAGAGGACTGCTTTGTGAGCTGTTTGGTTAAAACATGTTCTGTTCTACTTCCTTTCAGATGTTCTACGGATAACATTATTAGGCTTAACTTTTTGTTCATTCACTATACTATTTCTATGGTAGTAGAACATATACACACGCTCTTGATTTGATTCAATCTCTGAATAAACTGTCCAACTTTAAAAATGAGATTTATCTCATTATATTTTAGCACTCATGCATCCACTGATTGCCTGAAAGTTGTATCTGGTTCATTGAAGCATGGGTGTATTTGAATCTGCATCTCTCTTTTTTAACACTTTTCAAATGCCCAGTATTTTACTACAAATTGTCCAACTAATTCTGTTAATTAACAAATAAATAAATAAACTAATTACTTAACTAATTCCATTTTTCAAGTTCCCTATCTTCACTAGGAAGTCCAAAATACTGATCCTATTTTCATCTTGAACGTCTGTTCTTTACGATTACTATCAAGGTCCAAGATGCTCTATCTCCTACCTTTCACAGCAATAAGTTATTTATAGCACCTGACAGTTTAGATTAAGCAAAACTTTTCTGAAGTTGGAGGATGCAGTTACACCACATATTGAGGATAAAAGTGAGAAGCAGTGCTACTTCTTGGAGTAATTAAAATAAAACCTATGGTAGAAATCATAGCTGATGATATCAAGCCAGATGATAAATGCAAAGGAATTTTGGCAGGGCCTGAACTGTAGAGCCTACTGACATCACCCAGCGTAATAAACTGGGTATTCTTTCTAGTAAGTGTATGTATCTTTGAGCAGAAGAGGATGTTACAAAGTTGAAAAGCAATGGAGTATTTTTCTAGAAAACACTTGGCACTTTGAACAGAAACTCTTCTAGTTTCCTTCTGTATTTCAAAACAACTCAGTTCTTTCTGCAGAGGAATAAGCCTCTGTGTACTCCTGGTAAAGAAATATGTTTGCTTGTGAAGAAACAACAAGTTCCATAAATTTAATTTACTAAAGAAACCATTTGCAAGCCCATGCAACTGTTTATGTCAAAAGAAGTAACAATGTTTCAGAAAAATAATCAGAAATTTCCATAAAGCAGAACTTTGTTTCTCTCTCAAATAAAAAGTTAACCAATTTCCACACATTGCAACAAATAAGCCTGTACACTTTCATTTCCTCAATATATGCTTGGTTTCATTAAATTTTAGTGAGCTAAATCTTATATATTTCTCATCAATATAAATTTGGCCAATCTGCAAAATCTGAAATACTCTCCCTGATGTAATTTTACTAGTAACATTGAAGTCATTAGCTGGTATTATTCTTCAATTTTAAATACCCATAGGCATGATTCTAATTTCGCATACAACAGTTAAGCTTCTAATACAAACAATTACATGTTCATGGTGAAAAACCTTCAGAATGTTAATGTAGAGCAGGAATCCTAGCCCATGTATTTAAGGCTGCAAAGGAAGCAGATAATAGTTAAAAGTTTAATTTTTACTCTTTAACCCTTATGGTATTCATTGTTTATTTATCATTATCGCTAAACACTTTCTGGATTGACATCTTAGCTATGATTCCTATACTTTTGAAGAAGTGTAATGGAAACATTTTACAGCTGGGCCTAAGAAGGAGGGATTAGTTCAATAGGATAATCTTTATACTTCTGAACTTAAGAAATAAGACACAAGTTTTTTCCTAAAAGCTTCTGTAAATAATGACATGATTTGTAAAACGCACTACATGGAAAAAACCTGAGGTGTATGAACAGTAATCAGATGAGAAAACCCTGTAAGAGTTTTCTTTAGAATGAAAGAAGAACGTGGGTCATTTTCCTGTATAATCTGCCAATTGTATCATTTAGTAGATGCCGTTTCCTTTTTAGTCTTGCCAACTGTGCAGAATTGCACTCCTTTTTGGCCATGCTCTATTAGGAAAGAGACGTGTACACAGGTAACACAGCATTCAAGTGTGCTATCTTGAAAAAAGTTATTCCTCTTCGTGTGTGAATCAGGGTTTTGATTCCCAGTGACAGCTGCTGCATCAATACAGGAACAGTACAAAAAGAGAGCTCATGATAAAGACCAACAGCATTTGTCCAACTCTCCCAACTTAACATCTGACTAACTGGCAACCAAATTAACAATTACTAAGAGGTAGTAATGAGTAAGGTAGTAGGTCATTTCTATGGCTCATAAGCTTTTAGAGGTTCCAGGGTTTTGTAATTTTTAACTTGGTGTTTATTCCTGTGATAGCAATCTCCAGTCAACCTCACAAGATGCAATCATTTTACTGTGTTGTGCATCAGTCAACCAGCTCCTGAGGCGCTGTTATGAACAGGCTGGACCTCCTCACAAAAGAATCTCAGGATTCTTCACAGCAGCAGCCAGCAATGATGTAAGATTTATTAACAAGACAAGTTTTAATTGAATTCAGCATGCTACCAAATAATACAACACTGTATCATCAGTTCTGGCATTTAATTTCATATTAAAATGATGTTATTCTTAAATATTTTTCAGTGTGCTACACAATATTGCATGTGAATAATTACCATAAAAGTTGTCTGGAAGTGGCTTTCACCTCCATCTGGAAGTTTGGGGATTTTTTGTTGTTGCTATGGTGCTTGGGGTTTTTTTTTGGGGGGGGTGGGGTGTGTGGGGGGGGTGGAGCTGGTTGGTTTTTTGTTGTTTTTTTTAAACTGAGGTTACTTCAGTGACTTTGCCTCAGTTTCCGGCATGGCATTGTAAACAGTTAAATCAGTATTGTTAAGGGACAGCTGGGGCAAACTGCAGCGGAGGGTCGTCAGGGTTGGTAGCAGTGACTGGGAAGGGACCTCCAGAGGCAGGGGTTGCTGTTACAGAACAATGCCACGTGGCCACATTCTGAAGCACCTGCATGTTGGTTGCACAGCTCTGTAATTTTTGACAAAGTGCTGTCATAGCCATTGGTTTGACTAAGACTGGGGAAAAAATCCAAACAAAACCCAAACCATCTGATCATTTCTGCTTTTTTGCAAGACACTGTAATTTTAACAGAATGTTCACGTTTTACCCAACTAGTGGAAAACTAGGACAGCAACGGAAAGAAGAGTTGAAGTGGCTAGTCAAGAATTCGGCCACAGAAAAGGCCTCTATTCAAGCAGGGGGCAAATCCACCCCATGCGCTTGGCTCTCTCCTCTCCTCTCCTCACCTGCTTGTTCGTGACACTCCAGCTGCTGCAGTCATCTCCATTTCTTGCACACTGCCAAACCACCCCCACGCACAGCAGTATTCGAAACCAAACCCCTCCAGCTGGGAGACAGAGATTGTAATCATCCTGCTTGTGTCTTCCCTGTATTTTTTTGCAGACCAGTGACAGTTAGCATTTACACTGAAAAATTAATAACCCTCAATAGAAATACAGTTGAAAAAATTCAGTTGATTGATAAAAGTGGCCTAACAGCAGATATGTAAGAATTGTTCTTCACTACTGATGCATATTGCATTTAATTATGTTTTCAGAGAGAACAGAAGGATAAACAGTGCTGGATGTCTCCTTTAGCATAGGCTGATGTAACAGAAACCAGGAACAACACTGAATTTGCAAGAAAACCTATTTCTTGCCCAATTTCCTGAATAAAGGAGTTGTGATAAGCATTCAAACTTTGCAAGCTGATCTGGGATTTGATCCTGCCAAGTACTGAGCAGAAAGTCTCTTCTCAGATGGCATTCTGTAACTTGCAGGTTCAGCTCCTTCACAAGGTGGTATTATTCATTTCTAATGTGCCTGCATTGAAGGAACATGTAATAAACACAAACTCAATCACTCATTTAAAAAAGTACCAATGACATGATTGGCAACAATAGCATTTAAATTTTATAATAAAACATTTGTCCTCCTTTTTGTACAGGGAACAACTATAACCTGAACAGGACCAATGCCCCAGTCATGTTTATACAGACTAACCTGGAGAAGAAATGTATCCATCTACTTTCAAAACTGTGATGTTTTTAAAATAGTGCCAGTTGCATTGATACTTCTGTGATATCTAGACAGCTACTGAGATTCTAGTAAAGTGGTAAACTTGGATGCTTACATGTAAGCATGTGAATTCAATAGGGGATGAGGATTTTTGTTTTGGTTTTGTTTGTTTTTGTTAATTGAGAGGGAGGAATATTAGGGGGACTCTCTTTTCTTTGATACTAAGAAGCCACTGGAGAAACACTGATTTTGTTGTGTGAAGATTTAAATCCACACCTGAAAGTAAAATTTTGTGTATACACTACTGGCAAAAAAAGGACTGATTTAAACATATCAAGGAAAATATTGCCCATGCTTAGTGAGCTGCCCTTTGCTGCTCCCTTTCCCAAGAGGCTACGCTCCCATTGAGACCAATGGCAATTTCCTTACTCTCACTTGGCTTTCAGTTTGGGACTAGGTATCCATGGAAAGAAAGACTATGCTTTAGCTTTTCTCACAAGAGTAAACCACGACAGGCCTCATTTACAGACCAAAAAACAAAACAACATAACACTAGAAAAGAACTGCTCACAAACTGACTTTAGTAGTACTGAGTGTATTTATACAAATACACAACTACACAACTGCAAACATTCAAACAGAAACTGAACTGTACCTTGAGAAATTTTAAGGTGGGAAATTCTCCGAGCCGTTCCTAAACTAGCAATTTCCTGTTTCACGGGTTCTCAAGTGAAATGCAGCTGATGGGTGGGGGAAGCAAGGGAAAATGTATACTTAAAGTCAGGGCTGGCTTTTGGTTTTATGAACATTGGGTTTAGGGTAGAAACTACTTGTCTTCCTTCCTCACATCCTCCTGATGTTCTCAGCTCTGTCAGAGGCCTGATCCAGCTCTTACTGACATGCAGAAGACACAGTGGAACGTGAACCACTAGAGAGCTTCCAAATAGGATCTACCTCTTGATAGCAGCAATTTTGTGGGGAAAAAAAAAAATCAAACTTCAGTTTGATGTTTTAGTATAGGACTTCTTTTATCTTCCGGTCACACATGATGAACAAGTTTACATGCTTTGGGTACAACCCTGTTCCTTATTCATTGAGTCCTATACATCAAATTGGGGGGATGCCATCTTATTTTGATAAAATTCTAAAATGTAAGAGAAGAAATAAAGTTTCATGCCTTACAGCAACAGTCTTCAAATTTAAGCATCATGTTTTATTTTATTTGAAATGCCCCGACTCACCAATTGCTCTAAGGGAAGCCTGAACTGTGTTTAGACACGGATGCAGAATTGTCATTGTCTGTGTCTAATAAGAGTATGATGGAGCTTCTTGAGCCACTGCCTTAACTTTGGACAAGACAAACCCGATGTCACAGAGCCTCTTCTGCTATTTGCAGCTTTAAAACTCTCATCTCTACACGATTCCAAGATTTAATATATACCATTACTTGTGCAAAGTACCACATTTTAAAAGTTGCTGCATAGGCAGATGTAGTAGGAAATGGATGGGAAAGACTTGGGGACTACAACCAAAATAGTTTTTCAGTTTGGTTACTGATGTTATCGTTTTAGACATCCACAAGAATGTTAACAAAAAGCAACATACACAACAGTTGAGGCTTTTAAAATACATCATTCTCAGGTACTTTCTTGAAAAGATTTGTCTATAAAGCACTAAATTAAATCCAGTAAGAGCATGTGACAATCTCTGCTTTAGGAGAAAAACAAACATGTCAGATAATAATGTATCTTGGATAATACTGCATTCCCTTCCAGGATTTACAAAAGTAAACAAGATACCCATTCATCTAATTTGCTGAGCATCATGAACAGCTCCTTTCAAATGTTTACACAAAAAACCTTAACTTAATTTCAGAGCTGTTTCAGAAATGTTATCTACGTGTTTTTACTTACAAGCCAAAAAACCAGCAGGCTACAAAGGTATTAGTCTAGCATCTTATGTTAAGTCAATAGAAACACAAAGCTGTTTTTTTTTTTCTTCACCTCCAGCATTTGCCAAATTTTATAAACTTACAGGGGAGCTATGATTGTCAATCTGAGGATGAAGATAAGTTAATATAAATACAGTATTTTTATTACCAGCTTCTCAACAGTTGTATTAAATTCCTGCTTAGTCACAAAGGCAAGAAATCGCACTTCCTTTGCACTGTGTTTGAAGAGCGGAGATAGTTGTTCATGATCATTTTCTGTCAAATGGGTGACTTCTTTGGAAGGTGCTATGTCATAAGCTGCCACATCCAGTTACTAGTGGGAGGGCGGACACTTAACCTACTTACCTTCTGAAACTATCACCATAAATGAAAGCATGCCCACATCTGGAATATACATGAATGGACACGGGCAAAACTGCTGGGGGGTGGGGGGGTGGGGGAAGGAATGGATGTAATTAAAAACAAAAATTAAAATCTACTAACAGCAGCACTGTAAAGGACCCACTTCCTGGACAAGTTTAATTTTTCATATTATTTATTTCTCCAAGTCTGCAAAAATTGTCAGTTAATATTAGAGATCAATAGAGCACAAAAAAATATGATACAGTAGTATCTCTTCTAACAGTCACTTCTACTGGTAGAACTTAAGCAAACAGGTGAGTGTGTTCATGCTAGCATGCAGAGAACGAGTCTCTCTAACACAGCAAATCTATAGAATATAAAAAAATATTTCTGAATTTCATGAAACAGCTCAAAATACAGTTAAGTTTATGTATACACATTCATGGTTTTCCATGTTTAGATTCAATTGTTGACATGTTGTTTGTTACTTTTAAATAATAATTCCTTTGAAGTTTCTATTCCTCAAGAGAAATTTTCTGATTTCTACTGACACACTGCACAGTGATAGAAATCGCTGCTTAACTGATAGCTGTGTGTACTTCTGATGACTATGAATTACCACTTAAATTCCAGATGAATTCAAGCATTAAGCCCTTCAGATACAATCCAGGTTTAAAAAAAATCAAGCTGACCAAGGGGAGAAGGCAAGATACAAAAATGACTCTATGATTTAAGCAAGACAGAATGATACTAAGTAAGGTCTACAATTAAAGCATTTAGTAATTACCAGTTTTTAACGCTTTCATAAAGAAAAAATATCTTCATGATAATAATGCATTTCCTAGATTAGCTCACTTTTACTCCCCTCACCGCTCAAAGTTAGTAAAGTATTTCTGAGACTGAAGAGGAATTTGTTCATCAACATAATGATAAAGAGTATCAGAAAGACTTTTTTCCAAACATTTTCTAGTTTCAATAATTACTTCTACACACGTATTGTTTTTTCTTATAGCTAGCAAAAGCATTTCACTTTTTTGGGCATTTTGGAGAAAAAAACCCCAAATCACCTCTTGGGTTTTAGATCAGTTTCCCCTACTTTCTTGACCACCATCCACTGTCAAAATATAACATGGATCATTGCACACCACTCATCAGAACTTTAATGAGGGTAGCAAGGGAACATGCAAATTGCAGATCATTTTATTATGACCTCCGGGACAATACAGGAGCTACTGCTAAAATACAAAAATGAAGTACTGCAGGTTTTTTTGTTCCTGATTTCAGGAACAACGTAACAGTAATTTAAGCTTTTCTGCTTTTACCTTGGAGTAAAGAGCAATAAGAAAAAAGATGCAGAAAAAAACCTGTCAATGAATATGGAACGTTAAACAAAGGGGCTACTTTCTCCCTGACTAACTTATTGTCAGGTTGTACTAGTTTTTGCTGCTGTCCCTTATATGCCCAATAGTCACATATTTCAGGCAGCTTGACTAAAATCTGGCAAGGTGGCAATAATGCAAGTGTTACATTTATATTTTGTAAGACACAAAATGGCATCCTGTGGGTTCTTTTGGTTTGCTTGCATTTCTTCTTTACTGTTTTTCAGTACATATACCTTGTCACACAAATCCAAGATTGTTGTCTTGTCGCGTTTCTCCTGGGCTACTGCAAAAGGATTTACCTTATAGTTAGAGGTCCTCTGAGCTATTGTAAGCATAATGTTGACTCCAGACCTGGAAAACACTTCCCCCCACCCGCTTTAAACAGCAGTGCCAGCAGACATCACATGCGCATCCTGAGCTGCTTCATACTCCTGTGTGACAGCATAAGGAGGTGACTGTTAACCTCACTTCCCTACCAGCTCATAGCTTGCAGCTGCAAAGAACTTCAAAATGCAGGAATGAAAGATCAATTTGAACTGACACGCCTAACTTCAAGCACCATAGTTTTTCTAGGGGCTGAAATAATTAATCTCACTGTAGGTGACTAGCAAGTATGTCTTGGACTAGAGAAGACCATGAGATTTCAATTGTATCCAGCAGGGATTGATATATTGCTCATTCAAATTTGCCACATGACTTGGAAGTCACACCAAATATGTTAATAATAATCAATAGGTTCTGTTAATTGCTATTCTTGAAAATAAGCATATATCTGAGAATGGATGTGATGAGATCAGATAGTAAGAAAATAGCAGTTGTCCATGGAAACACAGTAACCCATATAATCTTCATGGAGCAAGTCTGGCTTTTCAATACACTTGATATGACCACAGAAGTGTTGCACAGAACTTCTGCCCTTCTGGAGAGCAAGAGCTATAGAGACACAGAAAACAAAGCCAGATTTCTCCAGCAAAGAATATGGTTTTGAGAAAGTGAGCTGCCTTCTACAGGAAGAATTCGATGTCAACGGAAGCCAGGGAGAGGGGTTCCTCCACCAGGAGGATGTATATGAAAGATATATAAGGAACTTCAGTCTACAGACAACATACTGAAGTAACTATCTTTAGGAAAAAAAATATATTCTTTTTGTATGATACTATACAGAACATTCAGAGAGTTAAAAAACAAAGGGAGCTTTTTCTTGAAGTCCAAAAGCAAGCACAAAGTCGTCACGTGGGCAGCTCTACAATCTGAGTTGTGAGAAGATTAGGTATAGCTAAAATGAACCAGTGTGCTCCCACCAGGTGACCCTTTTGAGTTTAAATCCACAGCTGTCTTTTTTTAAGGAGATTTACACATTAAAACTTTTCGATGAGTCCATTTGCCTCCCCATATTTTATATATAAGCAGCCCAAAACATTTTATATTTTGAAGATCAAGTCTTTTTTGAAGGTATAATTGTGTCCAGAAAAAAATCTACTGAAGTTGCAGAGCTCCAATCTCTAATGAACTGCTACTTTGTCTTGTCCCAGATCACGACAGAGGAAAAAGGAGATCAGGCCGCGTGTGTTTGTCATTCAGGAGACCTGCACCAAGGAGCTTTGTAAGAAGCAGCATTCCTGACTAGACACTATTGTAGCAAACAAGCCTCCAGTCGGGACTTCCTATCAACAGATTTACGGTGAATGTGGTGAACGTTCGTGACCGACTACCATACTCTTGCTCATAAAAAACCCCAAAACAGTAAGATCATCAGCATCTCCAAAAAGGTCCTCCCTCAATTGACAATGGCAATCTGAGCGCTTGATTGATGGAGTTGATGGCAGTGAAAAGTAATATTGGTGTGAGAGTGAAAAGAAAAAGTAGGTCTGGAGCAGGTCAGCATTCCCATGTTCCATGCTACATGAAATTATTTTCCTGAGACTGAGTTTCTATATATGTGCTCAGGCTTGTGCTATTTGCCAATGAACCTGGATGCTTGAGATACCACAACTACCTTTGACATCAAGTGAGACGACAGCTTGAATCTCAATGTTCAAGTCGAATCCTTCTTCCATATCAACTTTTTGGAAGTAATTTCAGGAGTTGCTTTTCAGTTCAACAAGGCATCAGGTGATGTGTATTTATTTATAAGGAGAACTCTAGAATCAACTTTTGGTGTTTCTAACATTACTTTTCAAAAAGTGGCGCATCAACTTTGCATCTCACTTTCAATCTGCAGAGAATGACCAGCACACCAAATACCTACTTGGAACACAGGGTTCTTTCTGGCATAAACTACTTTGCAATTGTACACATACTAACAGCATTCAGTCTCTTAACAGATTGAGGCAAGTCTTGCAGCATGACCGGACACAGTGACACAGTTTACAGGAATACACAAAGAAACTCTGCATGGAAAATTAATGGGGGTGAAAATATACAGGAAAGGGGATCCAAAGAGTACTGTTCAGTCCAAGAGTTTTATCAGTCCACAAATTTCACACAGAAAGTAGCAAACAGTTTCTGGAGACTCAGAGATTACTCAGAATTTAAATGAAGCTAAAATCTAACAAGTTAACTGATATTTGATAGATACAGAGCAATACTGCCGTTTTCTTCTTTCTTCTTAAGAATTTAAGGACGTATTCCTCCTGAAGTCAGCTTCCAGGGCGTATCTCAGAGTGGAAGGCCAGCATCACACTTGTCTGAAGCAGTCTCTCTCCTTTCATACAGGTGATAGTGTATCAATGTTAGCTCCCAAAATTGTCATCTGACTGTTAGCAAAGGCAGGGACTGTTTGTTTCAGCATGCGTTTTCAAGCTTTTCTTGCTATTATTGAAGAAGTTGAGGTTTGAATACATCTTGAAGAGTTGAAACTGTACATAGGCCTTTATGGTACCTCTTAAGTCATCCACACAGTAGTTCAAATAACAAAAAAAAAAAAGGCAACTGGAAATTCAATTCAAGCAATACAGACAGGATGCAAGGGGGTAGGAGTGGTGTTGACACTACTAGAGGAGTGTTGTAACTTTAGGTACATGGAAGTTTCTCATTATACTTTCAGTTGAACTAAGACTCACTTACGCTTCTTATGAAGTCTCCTGAATTGCTTTGTAATTTAGAAGTTACCTTCCTTGTACTGAGATACAGTTTCATCTACTATCCTTTCCATTGACTTATACTTAGAACACTGCAAAATGGAAACATAAGACCTCAGAGTCAAGATCCTCAGAAATCATCTGTGCTGAAATACGTTATTCTTGGACCATTATCAGTCAGTAGAGTCCTCTGCCCTGAGTTAGGCACCTAAGGAAGCGCTGCTGAGAAAATTTGTGACTGAGAAGCCATGTAAAATACTGATGAAGACAGATGTTTGATCATAGCTGTTTTCACTATTAATTGACTATGGCTCATTCCCAGAACCAAAAGTAACTTGTTTTTTATGTGGACTCCAAACTCAAAAGACTTTAAACACAAATGCCTATCTCTTATACCAATACTCTAATCTAAGGCTGCTGGCTATTTTATAAAGATACGCACCCTCAGTAAACTCAGGTGCTTTTTTGTTCTAACTGCATTTGCCTCAGAAAGCACAGTTACATTACAAGATTTTTCTTCTAAGAGGAGCAAGGACACAATAATTTGAGTCTTCTTTTGCATTATTCAAGACTTTGTCTTGACCAGATCTCTAATCGGGGTGCTAGGAAGCAGAACAGGCCTCGCACGCTTCTGCCAGTGTCTCTGCACTGTGCTACAGACATCATCAGGACCAGAAAACATTTGATGATCTATTTGGAAAACGTCACTGACACATAAATGTTAGCTGTAACACCTATAGAGGCAGAAACGTGCTTCGATTTCATGACTACATGATTTGATGGTGGCAATTAAAAAAAGAGAGGATAGAACTGGCAAGCAGCAGCACTGTTATTGAACATCCCTTGCCTAGTTTGGTCTTTGACCTTATTAATCTAATTCCCAAAGGTAGTTAATAGCTTCACTGATGCTTTAGTGCACCTGGCAGTCATAAAACAGACCCCTCTCTGAGGAGAGGAAATTCAACTGGCAGAGAAAAGTCTGCCCGGTTATGGGGCTTCTGCTAGACGTTGAAGAAGTGATACAGTGGTGTTATAGAAGATTTTCAGCAAAATGGGTATGAGCAGCAAGCTGTGCCACCACACACCTGCAGAAGGCTGATCTTCTCATAAGCATCACAGCAGAGGCAAGATCTAATGATTTTCAAAAACTGCTGAGAAAACCCTACAGCTTCCTGGCCGTTTGGGCAAATTAATGGGAATGTAAAGAGAAAACAGGACCCTGGAGTTCCTGGGCCGAGGAACCATGGATGCCCAGGTAACATTCAAGCCACAAGGAAGACTGTCGGTAGGCTTGGCCTTACAGACGAGGGGAAGCAAGCAGAGCATGCAAAGCCCCTTCCCCGCAATGTCCAAAGAAATTCAGAGATTTACTCACACGTGCGACTTTCCCGGAAGCCCGACTGCGGTCCTTCCCGCCTTCCTAGGAACCAGCCCTCCTCCAACCCGCCGCTCCGCACCCCCGGGCCGCAGCCGAGCCGCTTCACGCAACGCCCGGCGGGGTCGAAGGAAGCCGGCGGCCATGCCCAGCCCCGGCGGCCTCCCCGCCCCGCCCTCACGCCTGCGGGCCGCCGCGGCCTCGCGAGATCTCTCTCGCGCGGCGCCCGCCCCGCGCTCCTCCGCCGCGCGGCGCCCGCCCCGCCCCCCGCCACGTGACGGCCACGGGGCTCGCGCTGGCGGGCGCCGCTCCACCTGTCACTGGCTCTCGGGGAGGGGCGGTGTTCCCTCGGGCGTCCCCCTCCTCCTTCCCCATCCGCAGCACGCCTCGAGCCCCGCCACGCGCTCGTCCGTTGGCGGGGCGGCCCGCGGGGGCGGGCTAACAGCCGCTCCCCCGTGGCTGGCAGGAAAGTCCCTGCCCCGCTGCGAGCGGGCGGCGAAAGCCGCAAACTGGACACTGGGCGCCTCTACGCCTCCGCTTCCCAGGGCGGGTGAAGCCAGCTGCCGCGCCACGGGGGCTACCCTCGCTTCTGCCGCTGCCGCCGCCCTTCCGCACGGGCGTTACCCGCCACCCAACCACCCCCTCGAGCGGCGGCTTCTCCTTCTCGAGGCCCAAGCGCCCGGAGCCCGAGCCGGCACCATGCCTGCTCCCCGCGTGAGGAAGCCGTTATCCAGTTGTGCCAAGAGCGCCACGCCCCGCGCCCAAGCCAAGGCAAAGCAGGGCGGGCGAGCGCGGCCTTCCCCAGTCGGTGCGGTGTGGTGCAGTACAGTATGGCCCCCCCTCGAGCCGTTAGCGAGGCCCGCTTTCTCAGCGCTGTCCACTCCCCCAGCCCGGAGCCCCCGTTACGCAACTCCGCCCGTGAGCGGAGCGGAGCGGAGCGGAGCGGAGCGGAGCGGAGCGGAGCGCTGCCTGCCTGCCTGCCTGCCCGCCCGCCCCCCTCCTCCTCCTCCTCCTCCTCCTCCTCCTCCTCCTCCTCCTCCTCCTCCTCCTCCTCCCCCCACCCCCGAGAACCGCCGCTCCCGAAAACTCCCCCCTCTCCCGCCTTCGCGTCCTCCGGTTTTTAAAGGCGCACGCCAAACCTGCTGGCGCTGGGTAATCGAAAAAGCTCCTCTGACTGACGGCCCTTCCGACCTCTCAGAAGCCGCAAATCCCTGAAACCCCGCCCCCTCCCTTAGACGACGACCAATGGAATGAGGCCGCCGAGGGAGGCGGGCGCCGAAGGCCAACCAAGCCGAAGCGCAGCGGTAGAAGAGCGCTATGACTGACGTAAGTCAACAAAGGTCACGTGCGGCCCCGCGGAGGCGGCGATTGGCTGCGTGGGCCCGGGCGGGCGGGGAGGGGGGGTCACGGTGGCGGCGTGGGGTTCGCTGTGTGACACAATTACAACAACTTTGGGCAGCTGCTGGGGAAGTTTGTACAGGCAGCAAACACACCCCGCGCGGCAGGGCGGGCGGGGCCCCTGTCACCCCGGCTCCGCGCACCCCTCGCCGCCGGGGCGAGCGGCGCCGCGGCGATGTAAACACCGCTCCGCCGCCATCCGCCGCCGCAGCAGCAGCCGCCTCCTCCTCCTCCTCCTCCCCCCCCTCCTCCCCCGAGTCTCCAGCGCTGGGGCTCCCTCCCTCCCCCCTCCCTCCTCCTCCGAGCAGCGGGGCTTCCCCCCGCCTCCCTCCCTCTCCCCTCCCTCCCTCCCTCCCCCTCCCTGCCGGCTGTTGTTGTTGTAATAAAAGTTGTGGTGTGTGTGTGTGTCGGGCACCCCGCCCCGCCCGGCGCTGGGGGGTGTTGGGGGCGCGCGGGGGGGGGGTTGCGATCGTGAGTTAATTACGCTGCGTTTCCATGAAATCGTGCGGAGTGTCGCTCGCCGCTGCCGCCGCCTCTACTGCTCCTTTCGGTGATGAGGAAAAGAAAATGGCGGCGGGGAAAGCGAGCGGCCAGAGCGAGGAGGACTTCGCCAGCTTGACAGCCGAGGAGAGAGAAGCCCTATCCGGCCTCGACAGGTACCTGCTCCCCACTCCGCCCCGGCCGCCTCCGTGTCCCGGCTCGGCCCGCGCTCCCTCCGTGTCCCCCCCCTCCCCTGCCCGCGGCTCCCCGCTCGGGAGTGCGTGTGTGCCCGTGTGCGGGCTCCCGGCCCCCGCCGCGCTCTGCCCTTGCCCGCCGGGAGCGAGCCTGCCTTGCCTGCCCGTGCGGGGGGCTGACTCTCGCTAACGCTTGTGCCTCTCTCCCCTCCCTCCCGCCCGCTCCCCTTCTGCAGCCGACTCTTCGGATTTCTGAGGCTTCATGAAGATGGCGCCAGAACGAAGGCCTTGCTGTTAAAGGTAAGCGCGAGGGTGGATGTGGAGCGGGGCTGGAGGGGGAAGGGGGGGGAGGGGAAGGAGCCGGCCCGGCCCAGCCGCCCCCTCCCTCCGGTCCCCCGGGTCCACACGGTGAGTGTGTGCGTGCGAGTGTGCATCTGGGTGCGTGTGTGTGTCTGTGTGTGCGTGCGTGTGGGGCACCGCCACATCCGCGGGTGCACGTCCCTGCAGGCGGCAGGGCGCTCCGCCTCGCCCCCCGCCGCGGTCTCCCCACGCGTTGCTGCCGCCTTTGCCCCTTCTCCCTCACCCCCCCCCATCCCCCTCCCCCCGCGTAGTCAGCGCGGGCCCCCCCCCGCGCGGGAGGGGGCCGAGCGGGGCCGGGTGTGGGACGAAGGGAGCGCGGCCGTGCGGGCTCCGCTCCGGACACTTTGAAGGGGGTCCGTTCGGCCCCGGGACGGGAAAGTGCCCGCGCGCCGGGGCCGGAGCCCGGGGCCGGGAGCAAACGCCAAGCGGCGGGGCGGGGGAGGGGGCGCGGGAGGGAGGGGGAGGAGGAGGAGGAGGCGGCCGGGGGGGGGGGGGGAGGAGGGCGCGCGCGAGGCGCTGCTGACGTTGGCCTCTCCCCGGACCCTCCCTCGTGATTTTCGCCCCGCGCGGCGGGGGCCGGCGGCTGCGCGCGCCCTGCCTGGGCGGCGGGTGCGCCTCGCGGCGCGGCGGGGGGAGGAAGATGACCCGGAGTCAGAGGGAGCGGGGGGCCCGGGGCGGGCCGCGGCGGGGCGGGCGCGGCGCTGAGCGGCTCCCGGAGCCCTTCGCCGAGTGACTTGTTTACTCTGCGGGCCCGGCTGCCTCCAGCGTGCCAGGTCCTCGCCGAGAGCCGTGTCCCGCCCGTCGGGCCCCCCGCCGCCGGGCCGCTTGACAGGGAGCGGGACGGCCCGCAGGTTGCTGGAGCCTGCCCGGCCTTTTGAGAGAGATGTTTGTTTCTGTGAAAAGTTGTTGGCCCTGTCATTTAGTTAAGTAATGGCTGCTCCTGTCGGCCCAAGATGGCCGGACAGGGAGGAGAAAGAGAAGGGGCGGGGGGGGGGGGGGGGGGGAGGTAAACACGAAACAAATACCGGGAACGAATATGCACGTCGCCTGGAGCCTGAAGCCCCCGGTGAACGTTGAGGGAAACTCTTCCTGCGCATTGCAAGTTCTTTCTGGGTGCTTTCCTGCTGCAGGCAGGGCGTTTGCAGCACCGGCGTCCTCCTTATCAACCTGTAGCACATTCTGCTGCCCATCCGTAAGCTGTTGACAAAGGCTGTGCAGGCTGTGTCTGCCAGCCGTATTTAAAGACTAAACGCGAAGAAAACATTTGTGTAACAATACGTCGAACTGTTTTTAAAATATCACGCGGTTGAAGCAGGGGACTCTGTTCTTCTGGTTCCTGCTTTCAGACTTGTTCCTGTCAGAAGCGTCGCATTTGACACTTTGTTCATCCTATTGTTGTGCCCGTGCTGTACGCTGATATTTTCATGTGAAGAATTTTTTTTTTTCTGTTGCTGGTCTTGGTTGATCTGAAGACCTGACTATAAAGTGTGTTGAATTCAGCAGCCTAGGCCCTCACTTGTGTTTGGATGTTTATTTCTGGCATGATTGGAAAAGCTCAATGTCAGGACGTGGGGGGGAGGGGGGAGGGATGGAAGGAAAAACAAGTACACTTTTCTTTGTGCTTATATTTTTAAAAATCTTGTGGTTTCCTTTGGATTTTCAGAGTTATTTATAAAAGTACTTCATCCGATAAATCAAAAAGGTAGGGGAGTGATATGTCAGACCAGTTAAATAATGTATGTTAACTGTTAGTGGACCAGAATTAACGTCTGCTCTGTGAATGCTGTTGACGCTATCAGAAATATTAGAATCATATATGGGATAGAGCTTAAGGATGCCAGATAGAAAATAAAAGCATCATATGTAGTTAGATCATCTGTCGCATAACATCACTACGTTAGGTTTTATTTTATGTACTGTAAAAATAAGTAATGCAGGCAGCAATTTAGTGTATTAGTTGAGTTTTGACTCCTTTCTTGCATATAATGCATTTTCTTTTTTATGCCAGTTGATTAAAGTTTTGGTATATAGTCTGAGACAAATGAAGTTGTGGGGTGTTTTGATAGTTTTGAAGTATATTTCTAGAAATATCGTTGTATGTTCTCCTATCAATGTATGAATCCATGCAGTGAATACTAAAAAAAAAAATAAAATCCAACAACAAAATATATTTTACTATTTCACCTCAGTTTTCTGATAGTGTTTTGGATGTTTATGAATTGCACGCTAACTCACAAAGCACGTTCTTTGTAAAACTTGTCTTAGAGAAAAGTAGATTGTTAAGGAAGTAGAAAGATTAAGATTAAAATGTTCAGTGCAGAGATGTTTGAGAGGAATTTCTTGGCTTGAACCAGCTTCAGTTTTGTTTGTGCTTTTTACTTTCAGGGAATGTGCACGTGTTTCAATTACTGTTATCCATAAGTAAGAAGTTGTTATTTTTAAGATGTTTGTTACTTAATTCCTTTTCTGTGTGTGTGAAGCTGCATACAGTCTATACCGTACAGGAAGGTTTAGAGTAATTAATCTAGCAAATCACTTTAATTTTATGTAACACTTAATTTTTATTGTAGAAAGTGTGGCCATATGTATGTGCATTTAATTAATAGGTTTTACAGTAATAGTAACAAAATCTTCCCTTTTGTGTATGGAGCAACAACAGCTAACAAAGACCCTAGACTCCATAATTATGAAATCCTAACTGACTGATTTCAGAATCTACAAGCCAGCGCATTATAAAGTAACATGAGATTTATGTGCAAGTATAGCAGGTAAGGAAAGCCATTGAGTTGTGTTTCCAGAGGAATCCTTCACAAAGGCAAAAATTTATTGGCCCTCCCCTTGATGTGAGAATTGTACACCCACTATTGCACCTTTTAAAAAAGGCAGGCTGTAGCAGTGTCTCTTCTGTTGAGTGCCTGACAGTGTTCCGTGGTTACCTGTGGTTAAGGTGGTAGGACACTGACTCGGGGGGGAAGGTGAGGTCCTGGGTTGGAAGCGTTGAGGGAACCGCTCTGTTATCCGCATGGGTACTTATGCAGCAGCAGGATTCTGTTGTGGGCTTAAATTTGGTGCCTCTATACAAGGAGGTACTACTATTGTTTTTACTGAGGCTCACTCATCGGGAGGCAGTGTGTTGGCTTAAGCCACTTGCAGGCCGACCTGCAGATTTCATGAAGCCTTTGCAGTGGGAACTCTGGTTTAATGAAGCCACACCCTGACAGAGCTTAATAAGAAGAAATCTGGGATGTCTTTCAGGGATGGAGGAAGCTTCGTGTTTGGAGCTTTAACATGGTTGTGGGTTTTATTCATGCTCCAGGTCTGGACTCCCCCTTTTTTGGTAGCTTTTGCTTTGTAGGATGTATGGGTGTAGTATTGTGAACTAAACTGAGTCCTGCTGCTGGGCGTAGCAAATCAAAAGAGCAGATAAGACATCAGATCTATACGATTTTATGAATTATTGAAGATATAGACTAAAGGTCAGGAATATTGTATTGTTGCTCCATGTATTGGATGTGTGATAAGCCAGAAGAAATCAAACTTTCCTGTAATGGTGTACATGTTGTTAGTATGCATGACAGAGGAATAGAATTTTCTGTTGTCAAAAATTTTGTTTATTTTGCAGAAAAGGAGCTTGGGAATCATAGTTTGCAGCTAGTGTGTGGTTTTGAGGGAGAGGAGAGTGAAAATGAAAGAGAGGTCACCTTTCAAACTGGTTGAAATGCTGAAAATCCAATGTAGCCAGTCTTGTATAGGAAAAAGTGCTCACTATCATGCTTCTGTAGTTGACAAGAACATTCATGTGAAGGAGCAAAAAACCCCAAACCAAAACCAAGAACCCTGCTGTTATCTTGATGTCTTTTTCTCCCAGGAAGATGTTTCAGGAGGTGAAGCTTAAAGATTACTTGGGGCGGGGGGGGGAGGGGGAGAACATCCATTGTATTGGAAGTGAATTGCAAAGCATTTCCTTTTTCTTTCTTTCTTTCTTCCTTCCTTCTTTTTTCTTTTCTTTTTTTATTGATACTTCCAGTGTTTAGCCAAAGTTGACTTACTTTCAGTGATAAACCTTGGTTTCATAAGCTATAATTATTTGGCTTCTCTACAGATTTAGGTTGGTGTAGCCGATCTAATGTATTGTGTAAAAGATGCTTGTTAATTCTTATTCATTGAGTTTAATCATTTTGTCATATCCTGTAGTAAAAATTTGAAGCATTTTTCCGTTTAAAAGTAATTGATATTGAAGTTGATTTAAAGAGAAATGAAGTAGTTGCATGTGATATGCCAGTTTTTGCTCTCTGTGTTACCTTTTGTGGTTTTGCAGCCCTTTTGTTTTCCAGTTGATTTTAAAAATGATATTTCTTTTGTGTAAAGGCCACATGTATTGACAAAATTAACAAAGTGGTTATCTGTGCTTTTATTAAGGATACAAAATAAGTGCACAGTGACAATATTCTTTCATCTTGCTTATAATTGTAGGTGTTGCTTGTTTAAAAATAGTTCCGGACAGTGTGAATTAGTATATATTGACTTTGTCCCTTTAGTGTTGACATTAATGTTAATTTTCTACTAATCTATAATTAAATATCCTCAGTTTTAATTAGACTGCTTGAAAAATAATTATGCAGGAAAACATTTAGCAGATTAGTCTAAGTGTAGTAAAGTTACCTTTTTGTAAAATAACTTTGGAAATGTTTTGGCTTAATTTATTTTCATCAAAATAAATATTGCTTTAAAAGGAATTATAGTGTTTGCCTTTATATAATGGCAGTGCTGGGAATTGAGAAACTGGGAATTGGTACCATGAGACATTTGTAAAGCATTCCAGGAAGTGGGCAGCCTCTCCAATTTCTGTAAATTTATCTGAGCTCTTCCTTTATGTGGTTTCTTTTTAATATGTTCTGCATTTATTTTTATTTATTATCTAGCATACTGTCTGTTAATGTGGAACAAGTTGAAATTGGTTAAAGTTTTGTAAATTGTGTTATGGGTAGAGCTGGTTTTCTAGCCATTTTTGAAGGTGTCTGGAAGTAGAAAGATTGAAGTAAAATTGCTAAGAATTGAAGAAAAATTGTTACGTGTGTTTATTGGATAATTGGGGCAGATGTGTAGATTTTTTTTTAAGATCGGTATTTTTCTGTATGCAATTTGGGGTTTATGTTAATAGGGTAGGGTTTTTTAGGATCCAATTAAGGTGTAATAGATTACACATTCTATACTTCACGGTTGTACCATGTTTATACTTCAAAATGACAATTCCGGTCTATATGATGTTTATGTATCCTGGTACTTAAAGACTTGGTACTTCATCTGGTATTAAACCCAATTATTTTCTTTTTTTTTTTTTTTAAATGGACATCACACAGTACTTTTTGCTAACAGATGAGATACTTGGCATGTTTTGATATTTTCAAAACTACTGTTGAAGGCATATTTCTTTAAAATAGGTTTTTTTATTGTTCAGAATATACATTCTTGAATGTTTTGGATGTTTAAGTTTAAAGTGCAGTGTTTTTACTACTTCCCAAAGGCAAGGAAATCAATGAAGTTACAAATGTTACAGTTGTCATTTTAATATGTTAATAAAAAGGCAAGGATGGACCTCATCTTTACAAACAATGTGCTTCTGTAGAAGTGCAGTTAAGATTTCGGGACAGCTAACATTGGTATTTGCATTTCTGTAAACTTTATGTTCTCTATCAGGAGACTATTAATAGGGAATACAATATAAGATTTTTCTTTGTTATAGGAGCTTTTCACGTTTCTTATGGAATAAATGTTACATATTGTGGTTTCTAAGAACTGGTCTACTGAGTGTGGAGGCTGAAGTCATCCATTTCTTTAAGTGATACATATGCATAGACTTAAGATAATCCATGCCCTACTGACTTAATAATCAAACAGACACAGCGGACAGCAATTTGTGATGAAGAAGAGAGAAATATTACTGTATTTTAGCAGCTAAGGAATAGAAGTTCTGATAAATAATTTAATTTTTGAAAGTGTGAAGAAAACCTGTGTCAAATATAGGACACAATTTTTTTCCTTCCATTTCAATGATTTAACCACTGAAATCCTTCCATTGATCCATTTGTGGATCACGATACTTGTGGACTCTAGCTTTCAAATTTCTACACAGGTAATCTCGGGTTCTGTATGTGAAGAAGAAATAGGCAAACTAAAGCTTTTGTTTATACATAGCATTCAGGTGTGCTTTTTGCTCGTGAAAAGCATGGTGCTCTGTCTCTTGCCAGCCTTTATAGCTGTTTGTTCACTATAGTGGGTTGAGTGGACTTGATAATTACAGAGGTAAGCCTGTATGCAAGTGTTGATACCATCTGAAGTAAGTGTTGAGAGCGTCATCTAAAAGCTATACCATATGTTTGTTATACCATTTTAGAAAAGAGTAGATGTTTCATACTTGGATAACTCTGTACGTGTAGAACCATTTGTTTTCATTACATTAGTAAGATGATAGAAAATTAAGGAGACTCACGGAAAATGTTTATAGCTATAAAGTGATTTTATGCTGATTAACATTTGTCACAAGACTTTTCAGCACCAGAACTATATGCCATAGCCCACTACTGTTCTTTATCCCACTGAGAATCAGGCAAAGTTACGTTCTGTGGAGAAATGAAGCTTTGGTTTCCAGCCTTAAAGATTCATGAGTTAAACTTCAGATTGATCTCTGATTAGTGAACAAATACTGTTGCTCTTGGTCTTCAACTGATATGATTTTTGGGTAATGTGGGGGATTTCACAATATTTTCAACTGACTGAAAGGGAAGAAAATGTGTGTATTAGTAGTTTGAGAATACTAAAATATTTGTGTAAAAAAAACTAGTTACTGCTGTAAAGGACTTAGCTTCTGCAGAAATGAATTAAGCAGATGGGCTGTGAGTCTGAGGTGAATACATACCTGAGCTAGGCTGCAGGTTTTAGTATTGGTTCAGATAATTCCAGAAGCTGATGCATTATTGTGCTCACTCTGAATGCATACAGGTATATGTATACAACTTCCAGTCCTGTAGTTTCACACCTATCTTGTATTTTACATCTACAACTCACATAAGTTACTTTTTGTTTTAACCTCCCTTTTTGGTGATGTTCTGCAGCTATGGTGTGTGAAGTGTGACATTTGAATAATATATCTTCACAATTAAAAACTGAAGTGATGCTCTTTAAACTTCAGGTGTCCTTATAGAGACCAGTTGATTGTCTTTTTTGCAAATGTTAACAATGTTAATCTTGTTCACCAGCAGAATACTTCTTTGTAGTTAAAAACAGACAAAATTGAACTCAGTGATCCTGTTTGGAACCCTATAGAAGGCTGCCAGGATTTGTATAGATGTACCTGAGAGGATAATCTTGGTACCGCGCAGAACTTTTTGGTATGAGGAGAGAGAGGAACTGTTTGATAGAGTCTAATCTGAGTTTATTGAACCAGGGAAGTTCTGTAAAGTAAGAGAAAATAATTAAACATGTCATTATATGTTTCTGTTTTACAGATTAAAGAAATAGCTGTAGTAGTTGTAATTCCTCTTGTGGAAAGGCTGTTTTCAAGACTGGTCTGTTGAAAGCGTGTTTTCAAGACTAGTTCTATTGACACTGTCAAAAGTAGTATGTGCTATTTGATAGTTTGCTTGTGAACCTAACAGTTTGTTGAATGGTACATTTTTAAAAGGAGCCTCAGTTTGTCAGCATTGTGCAGAGGATCAGGTATTATTCTTGATACTGAATACTATTCTTTGTATCTAAAGAATGATAGGAAATTATTCTTTATGTAAATAAAATACCGTGTTAATGAACAGAAAGCCCCTTAAGTGTGTTTGGGAGTTGAAGAACATTCTTTCTTGGTTACTTTCACTTTAGAGTATAAGAGGACGCATGGATTACCGTTAGAGCTGTTTTGACAAACTAGCTTCCTTTATGGTTCTTGCATTTGCTTCGTAGTGTTCACGGAAGAAGCTTGTTTAATTAAGATGTAGAATTAAGAGCTCATTTATAGTTTTGTAAAGGGAGTGAGTAAAAGTGTGTTATGAATTACAACCAGAACGCTATATGTCTACATACGAATTTCCTTTGTGGTAAGTTGTTAAATTAATTGTTGTTTGTTAAAATGGCTTTAAGTCATTTCCTTTTCTCACAGTGGTGTTTTGAGGATTATGATTCACTTCTCAATATAGATCAGTTATTAAAGTCTAAAGCAGATTGAATTGTGAATATGCCTTTCATTAAAATTCTCCTTGCATTTTGAGAATTCAAAAATTTGGAACAATTTCAGGATATCATTTTCACCATTAGTCAAAAGATCCAGTGCAGCAGCTTTTAAAATAGAGCCAATAGGTCTCTTCTTTGGGTAGTATTATGTTACTTCAATTGCAGTTGCCATTTTCACTTTTTATTTAAGCACTATTTTTGTTATCTTATGATTGGAAAACTTACTTGCACAAGGACCTAGAGTAGAATAATGAATTGAAGTTAAGGCTTTAGTTTTATGTATTTTTCCTCTAGGTAACAGAATTTTAAGCACTCTGCTTCTCATCTGTGGTAGTGAAACCATTTTTTGGTCTGTGCGATGAATCAGGCTGGATAACTGATTTAGATAAAAAATAATTAGTAAAAATGGAAAACTCATTAGTTTTAAATAACCAGTACAGTTTATTATGCAGACTCAAAAAAGGCTGTATGGGTGCTTTAAGAGAGACAGATTTGGGAGGCTATGGTGGGTCCTGCTTAGTGTGACACTGTTTCTGTAAGGAATATTTATAACCAGAAAGGTTGGCTACCTTATTTTCTTATGGGAGGTGGAATTACATATATTTTGGATGCACAGGTTGTCAGGAGTATAGTTCTTTTTGGAGAGGAGGGATGGAATGAGTGCAGTGGCCTAGGTTCATTACTCTCTGAAGGAAGACCTAGTATTTTGTGAAGTTAGTCTGCCACAAGGAGACGTAGGACAGGTTCTGATCTGAACATATGTGCAGTAGCAGAGAATGCCAGAATATACGTAACAAGGACTGTAGAAGAAGACTCAGTCTTTTTCATGAAGCTGTTTTATGTGATTGTGGATGTGGCTCTGAATGAAAGAAAGGTGCTGAGGGATCTAGGTTGAGTACTTAATGAATTATGTTTGAACTGATGCCTACTGAAAATCGGGCTTCCATTTGATTTTGGGGAAATGAACCAGTCTTCTGGGAAGGTTTTTCAGAATACAGTGTTACAATACAAGGAAGAGATTTTCAGTTAAAGGAAGTGGAGGAAAAGTTGAAAAAGGATATTTATAAGATCAGATATGAGGAAGAGTGGAAAACCAAGGAATTACATGGGTGACATAGTGATGCAGACAAAATGGGAGGTGGAGGGGTGGGAGTGGCAGTGGAAATCATAGTATATTTATTCTTTCCAGCAGCTACCTGAATCTTGTTCCTGTGTGCCATCTAACTGTTGCTGCTAACTTAAAGTAGCATTTAAGCTCTTGATGGTGCTGGTCCCTGCCTCAAAAGGTTCTAAACCCAAGGTAAACAGGAACAAAATAGAAGAAAATTGAGGAGGGTTTGTGGAGGGTATGAAAAAGCTTAATAAGAGTTACTCACAGCATGTAAGTCCTGAGTATAACAGTGCCTCTGCTCGCTCCCATTTTTGAAGTAAAAGTAAGACATGATAGAGAACGCTGCTTCTTTAACAGAAGCATTGGCTGCATCGTCTGTCTTTTATTTTGTACTGCTGCTTCCCTTTTCCCTCCTTACCCCCTAGGACAGGAAGAGTAAAGAAACCTACTGCTTCTGCTCTTTCCTCAAGGTGAAAATGAAGGCCAACAACTATCATGTGTCTGTTCTCATGTCGTGTTTTGCTGCCTTTAGATTTGAAGCATAAAGAAAGCTGAGCAAGTATGGAAGATGTAGATGGATATGTTAAAAGGGCAAGAAATAGTTTAAAGTATGGAATTGAAAGCCTGTGTAAGGGAGAATGATGCTGATCTAGAGAATGTAACAGTATAGTTTAATGCAGCAAAGTGTAGAAAGAGTGTAAGATAAAGTGGAAGAATAAGAGAAATGGATATCATCCATTATATAACATCATACAGCATGTCATAAGCAATCTTTGGTGGGAAAGAAAAAGTGGGATGATATTGGGAAGAGTAAAGAAGTACAACAATTGAGTACATTGATTGGTAAACTAATGGGGCTTCTGGGCATGTTACAAGTATAATAACTAAAGGTAGATTATACACAGCATGGTTCATAAAGACTAAGAATGCATAAAGTTTTGGTGTTTTTCTGAATATTTTTAATCTCCTGGGTTTTACTGGTTGGAAGGGCAGAGCCTTTGAATTTGTGATTTCATTAACACTTGAACATTACAAATTTAAAAGATGAGGGACTACAAAACTCGTTGAAGAACTATCTGATTTCAAGTATTAGCTGTTAAAAAAGATGAACAAATTAGGCTTAAGGGTCTCTTTTGCTTCTTAACCAAATTTTTTTTGCTTGTTTTTAAGAAGAAATGAGTGTTTATTTGTTCCTTTCTTAATTCAAAGGAAAGGGTGAGTATAGCTTTTTATAATTTCTGAAAAAGAATCCCTAGTTAGAAACTGTTCAGCTGATTTTGAATCAGGACAGTACATACTCCTCTATTCCTTGCTTAAGAGATGGGGAAATAAATTTAAAAAAAAAATTATGCATGAAAACAAAACTCTGAGCATTAGATGGTATGAGAGAGATGCATATCTGAGCCAGCCTCTTCTGGCATCTTCATGAAAGTCCTCCAGTATACCTTTAGCATAGGAGCACATGTAAATTAGCAAGTTAAGGTTTTGTAGTGGAGGGCTTTCTTAACTGTAGTTACTATGTGGAGGGAATTAATGATTGAAATGGCTTTAATGCCTCTTCTGGTTATATGTGGGGAGGATTTAGAGGTGCTTATAGCAGAGTTAGTTTTTGTTGCCCAAGTAAGATGAGATCACAGAGACCATCAGAGTCAGTGTTAACTAATGAGCAGAATAAGGTCTCATTTTCAACTTTAAGAGGGCTCTGCTA
Source organism: Grus americana (assembly GCF_028858705.1). NCBI lineage: Eukaryota > Metazoa > Chordata > Aves > Gruiformes > Gruidae > Grus > Grus americana. The sequence continues at coordinate 123,315,531 of NC_072852.1, read as the reverse complement.
ACTTACAAGTTCATGTGTAAAAAAACTTACTAGTTTTTACAGTTTTCTGGGATTAGTTATACGCTGTCCATCTTTGCTGTCTTGCTGGGATTTTTTTTTCTATGTGTAGTCTCAATACAGGACATTTTTAGAAGTGTTTTTGATATAAGTAATTGAAAAAAAGTATTAATGGTTGAATGGGACCTGGAAAGGAGACACTTGTTATGTTAAAAAAAAAAATAAATTGAAAGCACGGCAAAAGCTGTATTGTAGTATGGAAATCTGTTTTAAGGGAGGCAGATGTATTTGGGACAGTTGGAAGAATTGTGGAAGGTTGTGTAAGGATTCCTTAGGTAATTGTGTGTGGTAGGGATACGATTGTTGTGTAGGACTGTGATACCTAATCTTGAATCGTAGAATCATTTTGGTTCGAGAAGACCTTTAAGATCATAAAGTCCAACTGTTAACCCAGTACTGCCAAGTCACCACTAAAGGCACATCCCTAAGCGCCACATCTACAATTGTACAAATCTACAATTGAAGATTGTGTTCAGTTAATCTGGGAATGTAGATGTGCTCCAAAATGTATGAGGAAAAAGCTGGAATTGGAATATCGCAATCTATTTATTCCTTGTCAGTAAAAATGCTGTCATCTTAAGTTGTATTTTTCTTTATTAGTTGATTTTCTTCCCCCATGGCAGCTTGTTTTTTTGCTTTTGAATGGTAGGATGTTTTTCTGTAATGCCAGTTGCAAACTTCAAGCTTGCTTGCATTGTGGCCAAAAATCTGAGAACAGTGATGACTCCATTATATCCAGTGAGAAAGGAATCTTTTGTACTACTTACTTTTAATTGCTAATTAAGCTAAGTCCTTGGTCGTTTGAAAGAATGGAATAGTTTATGCCCTCCACTTTAGACCAGTATTTGGTACTCAGTTGTGGAGAATGATGGAAGGAGTGATTTTTATTATGATTTCGAGATGAAAGTGACCTTCCTGAGAAAGTGAAAATGGGTAAGAGCACTCATTTAGCACAAAAAGCTCTCAGGATTCAGCAAACATGTGGTGCCTGTGGAACTGAGGAGCAGCTTAGGACTTTGGTGCTGCTTGAAGGCCTAAGCAACACCTGCCCCCTCCCAAGCACTCTATGGGTTTTGCCTCACTGCTCTGCTTCAGTTTTTGTATTTAGTGATTAAAGGTATTTTAGATTGTCCAGACAAGCAGCAGGGATCTTCTAGAGAAAGCTTGTTGATATTCAGAGATTATTTTAATTTGCTCTCGATTTTTTTAATCTAATTTTTTTTTTTTTTAAGCAATCAGATTAGAGTGAAGCTTTCTTAATAGTGCAGCACTGGTTCCAATGCATTAGAACTCACTTATTTTAAAGATTTTTCAGCACAAGGAGGTAGGAATTTTCTAAAACCAGGAAACTGTGCCTCAAGAGGGGTGGGTAAGCAGATACGCAGATTTACTGACTGAAACAGGAAAACAGTTCCAGCTACAGGTCATTTCACAACTTTTTCCTCAGGGCTTTCTCACTTCCACAATCAGAACCCAAAAATGGAACAAACTGATTCAAAGCAATTCATTAATGACTAGCTTAAGGTCTGTCAGGCTTCAGACAGCTGGAAAGGAGAAGGAACACATTTCTGCTCCAATGACTTCATTTTCATGATTTTTCTGTAGTATTTGAGAACCTTTCCAGGTTTTTGTCATGTCATTGCTGAAATTGATTAACTCGTATGTTCTCATAAGCAGATTACCTATTTCATTTAGCACATTGCCAGTGATTCCCTTTTCTAAATAAAAAATAAAATACTGAAGAGTAGTAGTTATCGGTACCTGTATACGTTGGTACCTGGGTTTAAGAACGAGTGTGCTGTCAAATTCAGATAACCTCTGTGTTTATGTTCACAGTTGGATCTCAGTTGGACAGTAGTCTCTGCTGCTATAGCTGTTCTGGCATTTTCTCTGCCTCGGCAATCCCTACACAGTGTATGCTGACAGAAGTTATTTTGTTAGCATCATCGCACTGTTATGTGCAATGTCAGAATCAAAACTTATTAGAGCTGGGTACTGTTACCCTAGTTGGAGTTTTGAACCAAGGTGTATGATTTTTTTCTGCTCGTACACTCCCTAGCGTATGAGCAGACAGAATGTGGTAGAGCTGATTTTTGTAAAACAGCAATGCTGTATGTAGCTGAGGCCTTCGTGTGCTCTTGTGATACTACTTGTATTAATTTTGGCTTTCAGTATCTTCCATGTTTTTTGAGGAGTGAAAAACTCCATTCAGTCTTAAATCTTGTTGCAAGTAATGTAATTTAAAGCCCAGGTCATTGTGATCTTGCTATCTGTTATCTCAAATGACCAGAAAAACTATGTCATGTTATACTATACCATGAGTGCACAGGATTCAGCTCTGGTTAGGATGGAATATTCTCTTGATGAAAACTATACTGAAGTGATAGTTTTTAAGGAAAGAAACATTTTTATAGAGTTGTTGCTTTTTGTCTTTAATAAAAGGTGTATCACAAGTTATGTAAGTCCTTTACTCTGTTGCAACTGCTGTATCAACTTACATTTTAATTATAAGCTACTATGTTTTTCCTTGTTTTTAACTTGGTTTGAACAAAACATTTGTGGATTAAATCTGCAATGTGGGAGGAATGACTAGTGTTACTTAGATGGCAGTTAGAAGAATATTATTAAACAACAGATACATTCTTAAAATCATGCAATGTTTTTGTAACTTCATATTGCTCGTTAAATTGGTAATTCATTTAAGTAGAATGAAATCACATTGTTTTGAAATTAAAGGACAGTAAATGAGTAGGGCGGGTACCATGATACTGCCTCTCCTTCCACAGTCAGATGAGAGAATTAAATTAAATTGCTACTTCTGAATAATTTTGGCTCTTGGTGTAAAGGTGAGTTGTATTACTCCTTGAAATGCACATCAAAAATTAAATGTTAGGTTTTCTTCCTTCACATATATCAAAATCTTTGCATTTGATTATCTCTCTGTTTGGATCTCTTGCTTTGCATGTAGAGCTTAAAGGAAGATTCCCTTAGCTTTGGAGAAGGGATACCACTTGGGAGACACTATTGCACAGCACTTGCTCAGGGGATTGAGCTGAAATGAGAGGTGAAGTTTCCACTGCCAAGTGGCATTTAGTGCAGAAAAGTGCCCATGAAGTTGCACTTATATGTCTGTAGGAAGCTGTAGAGCTGTATAAGTTGTCTTTGGCTGGTTAGAAACAGTTAGAGCTTAAACCTCCATTGCTTGTGTAATGTTGGCCTCTGAATCTCTCCAGCAAGTTAACAGATTCATTTTTTTATGTGCTTGTCCTCATTGTTTCCCTTCCCGCTGCAGAATTTCTAGCTCTGCTTGTCTTGAATTCTGCATGCACCTAGGCCACTGTCACATAAATGTTGTGATGTGTGAGGTGTCGGTCATAAGTTTGCATGTAGCGATATGAAAGGATGTGGGTGAAGGGGGAGGCACATACTCATTAATTTTAGAAAAAAATAGTTTCAAACAATGTTTGTTTTCAGTATTATTCATCTAATTCTCCACTTTTCCTTAAGTCTACTGCTATACTTTTCAAGTAATACACAAATAAACATGCAATAAGAACCTAACTAATTGTGGTAATAGCACTTTTTAATACACACATATATTTTGGAATGGTCCTCAACAGTTTTCTCTTAGCTGCTATCATAGAAGTATTTAGTGGTTTATTTCTATGCATGTAGCCTGTGTTATCTGTGGGGAAATATCTTAATTTTAGTATCAGCTACTTCTATGCAGGCAATATGTAAAAGCCTTCAGTTTTTGACTGGTTATGCCTGAGCTCTTAGCGGTCTGAGTTGTGTTCTGTGTTCTCAGTGAATGAAATGTTGACCCCTCATGCCCTTTAAGCATATGTCTGAACCACTACAAAAGCTTTGTAGATATGGTTACCCAGAACTTTCTCCAGTGAGCTGAATTTAACTATCCTGTGAGACTTTGCCATATGTAACGGATGTAAGCCTTGGAAGTAGTTTTGGGTTTGCTTTCTGGAATGAAAAATAACAAAAAGTGTGTGACTGGAATGGGAGGAGGGAAGAAAGGGCAGATGGATAACAGCACACTGTGAGTAGTGAGGTTTCTAACACAGGAAAGAGTAAATAACCAAATAGTGTTTCTGGAGATGTCTCAACAGTGTAGAGAAGGCAGCCCAGGTATGCAGCGGGGTCGGAGGTAGCGTATAGCTTGGGCCACATGATAAAATCAGGAAGTTACATGTTTATCTTCTCTCACGTGTTTAAAACCACTATAACCAGTAGAAGGAGGAGCTCCCAAGGTTTTGGGGTGTAGCCCACATTTGGGACGTAAATGTCCCTGTTAATTGTGCACTCTAAGTAGAGGTCTCTGAAAATGAAAGGTTTTGCTTCTATCAGGCTATATGGTAGGTGAAGGAAAGGAGATCACAGGACAGAGAAGGCTTGCAATGCTGAGCTTGAGTTAAGAAGTACACCTAGTGGCATTGTGTTTTGGTCTTCAGGTGACACTAAATTGCAAACCTGCTATTGTAGCAGAGCAGTATGTGATACTTGCCTCGCCTGCAACCCTGTATGTCACACGCAAACCGACCAGTGAGTTCCATCTGGCACATGAGGCCATGGAGTACCAGTGCTTGTAAATGAGTCCTGGAAATGAATGAGATACAAGCCTAGCTTTTTGGGGGGAGTTTTGAATGCACAACCCATAAATCCTCTTAAACTATAGCAGAATTTTCAAGAGGGGGGAGGGATATTTGTGAATCGCACAGTATCCTTTAGCTAGCGATGGCTTTGCCATATGCAGTTCCCCTGGAACACAACTACTCAGATCGTTGTAGTAAGAGAAAGAATCCTTTCTTTTGTCCTTCCCCTCCCCTGCAAATTCAGTGTCAACAGCACAAACTTTTTGTTTATGCAGTGAACTTTGTTCTGTGGTACCTTGTGTCCTTCCACACTGGTTTAGCAAGACTTTTAAAACCAGGGAATGAAATTGTTGTGCCTATGGACATAACTGTAACTCTTACTTCCATGAGTGACACTCCCTCATTTCACATCTGTAATGTGCATGTGCTCATTTTGCCACTGTCTGCAACTGAAGAGGAGCTGCCCGTGGCACTCCTATGGCTCAGTTCTTAGGCTACTTTCCAGCTCTGCTTTTTTCTAAACTTGTTTTTTTCCCATACTCAATTATCTACCTCTCTACACCGACTTTGAGACTTGCATGTCATCCTTGTCTTAAGCAACTGTTGATGGTCATAGTGGCTTAGGTGTCCCTGAGCTTTCCTCCTGCCTGTACAAGGCAGTGCTAAATAAGTCATAGTGGTTTTCTTGAGGCACAGAAGTGTTCTTTCGTTTGATCATGTTAGCAGTCAGGCTCATGACATTTCTCAAGGGAAAGTCTTTCTGCATGCATCACTACTAACACAACAATTCATGCTTTTTTGCTTAATACCTTGACTGTGGAGTACAGCTACCCCTGATGCAGCTAGAGTACTAACAGCTGCTTCCCAGTGACTGTTGTCAGATCTTTGTGGACAGAACTGTGGTTACATGTATTTCCTGTTTTCAGGATATTATTTAGTTGCTCTAAGCCTTCTGGAAGGCCTCACACAAGATTCCACTTGTTAACAAACTGTGTTAAATTTTATTGACAAAGGTCTTTTCACTTAATATTTTTATACTTTAGCATGTTACTCTGAAAACTTGTTTCACCAACCTAGAGTTACAGTTTCTATTTAAAAGATATATTTTCAGATAAACTTTACAAAAATAGTGAGATCACTATCTGTAGCTTTCACTATAGTCATATAGCTATAGCTTTAGACAATAGTAGCTTTTTAATAGTGAAAACAAGTAGTAGCATTAGGACGTGGATACTGAAAATAGCACTTTTCAAATTTTAAAATACCATGCCAGATTTAGACTTGGGTTGATGAAAATGAGTAATAAGTTATTTGATTCTTGAGACCTGAACAAAAATGATAGTAGAATCCAACTGTAATGCTGCATTTTGCTGGATCTGTTTCTTCTTTTGTCATTTGCTTCTGGTATTGTTGGTAACATTTCTGTTTTGGAGAGAAAAATTGGCATTGATGAGCTTTGTGAGAACTAAGAACATTTCAAAATAATAGGTGACAGTTGCTGCTTATATGTATTTTGGAAAAAAGAGGAAGTCTGAGTTAGAAACCTACCAACTAGATAAATGGTGCAGCAGAAAGCAAATTGCATGCTTCTACTCTTTTGAATGTGGGTGGGGGGAACATCTTTGGAAAAAAAATAATGCTTTGAACAATTACTTGGAACATACTACTTTGGGAGAACTTGAGATGGTAGCTTAGCACTATAAAACTTTTTAAAATAATCCTTCTCATGTAAAACCGTCATGATTCCTGAATGCCTGTTTTTCTTATAGCATATTATTGATAGCTCTTGATGTCAGAGAGCTGTTCATCCTTTTGGTGCTATGCTACGGGTGGCAATGGATGTTGGGCATGAGACATCGAAAGTTATTTAAAAAGTGATATCCAGTCTCATTTCTGTTGGTGTTTGGGTTTGGTGGGGGAGAGTGTGTGGGTTGTTTGTTTGTTACCTCTTTAAATGGTTTGTTAACAAAGTTATGAATAACAATTTACTTTTTTGCTTCAAAACCATTTTATTTTTCTACATAAAGTTTTGGAAGCATGTAACAGAACATGTAATGCTACTGTCTTTTTGTGAATATTCTTATTCTCTCCTACTTTTAAACTTTTCTGGGGAGTTGATAAACTAACTTTTCTTAAAATTTAGGAGAAAATTATTTCACAAGTGAATTTTGAAAAGCAGTTACCTCTGTGTAAAGGAAAGCTAGTTCATGTGAGGATAGGCAGCATCAGTTGTTATGTTAAGTGATAATGACATACCTGCAGTGTTAGTACTTGTCTTGTTAGAGTAATGTTGAAATTAAAGCCAAAATATAATCTAAAAGACCATAATAGGTGGGCTTGGTTCTTAATAAATTAAATAAATCTTCTAAAAAATTGCATTCCTTCATTAATTAAAACTTAAAGTTGAGATTCTTTAGAGAGAATCCAAGCGCTGAATCCCACATGTATTTATGTTGTTGAAGCTGGCCAGATTTCAAATATTGTCTGTGGGTTTTGGGTCTGTAGTTATACTATCCACTTGCAGGCAATATGTTTGCCTCCTGTCTGGACAGTAGGGATGTGGTAGTTCAAAATTTTAAGAAGTTAGTTCAATCTCTTACCCAAGCTTTCCCAAATACTTTCATCCAGAAGTTCCTCAAGAGCATAAGCCCTTTGTTTCACAGTTCAGCACTTTATAGTAAGTAATTGGTATTGGTCTGTCGCACCCAGGTAGAAATTGCATTCAGAAATCCTGTCCAGTCCCTTTTAGAGAGAACACAAAAGAATACATAGGTTTACATGAGAGTTTCCAGCTGTTTTTGAAGCCTGTCCCTTCATGTTGCAAGCAGTTATGTCATGTAATGTCATTACATTTATGAAGATTGCTGTCTAAAAAGTGATCAAAAAAAGTACTTAAAAGTGCCCTTTTGCCTCTACTGTTTCCATTCAGATGCTATGCAAATTCCTAATTTTCTGATTCTTCAAAATCTGTTTCTAATTTTCAATCTAAATTTGAAATACACATTTGTTTGTCAGTCAACATTGTTGTTTGGCTGAAATACCTCTTCTCTTTCGCTAGTGTTTGTCCTGTTTGTACTAGTAGAAATCGTCATACTAGCTTTTGATTTGCTAAGGTAAATAATTTGAGCTGTCCTGAGTTCCTTTTGCAAGAGAGACTCTTCTTCTTTCCTCTTATCCCTGCAGTTCTCTTCTGAATTTATTTAAGTTTATCTTTTCTCAACACAGGGAAGTTGTCTGGAATGCTGTAGGTCAAATCTGCTGAGAAGGTATTAAAATTCCTGCTTTTTAGAAAAGGTTGTTCCCTGTCTCTTCTATTGGAAGAGCTTGGGAGCATCAACTGAAACTACTAGGTAGCAAATTCGAAACAAACAGAAGATGGTTCCTTGCACTTAATCTGTGGAACTGCTCGCTGCTGAATATTACTCATGTTAAATGAGTGGACGTGGTTTTAAAAAGTGGTGGGGGCAAATCAATGGAAGGAAAATCCATTAAGAGCTGTTAAGAACAGCAGTACCACCTGTGCCCAGGAAGTTCCTGAACTTAAATTGCTGCAGTCTAGGAAAGTATTAGGAAAAAATTTTATTATATGCTAACCTTTTTCTTTTGTTTCTTTTTCAAGAATGTGTGTGCATGTAAAAGCTGTGCTGATTTCTTATTGTTGCTATTTTAGTAAACATGAAGACCGGATGCTACACTAGGCTGACTATTGGTCTGACTTATCATGGTTATCTTATTTTATCTTTGTTGGAAATTTACCCTCTGTTGAACTTGAGAATCGTGTATGTTTTTTTTCATCTGCCTTATGTTGGCAGCATATACTCGTCTTGCTTTGTTGCCTCATAATCCAATAATTAATGTACTTGAGGTTTTTTTGAGTAGTTTTAATAAGCCTGTTGCAGACTTCAGGATCTTATATGGTTATATAATGTTTTACTACTACATGCCTCCTAGATTGCCACAGATGATTTTTCAAAGGTATTCTGATGGGTGTGTTTTATAGTTGTAATGTCCTCATCTCATTTACAGCTGATAGACCTAAAATAATATTGTAAATTCAGTCCAAAGGGCAATAATCGTTTGACTGCAAATTGTGGAGATAATGATAGGCTACCACTAATAAGTGTACTCAATAGTACAGCAGTTCACCTTTTATGTTGAATTTTGTGCTGCTTGGACACCGGTGAAAATGAATTTTAGGTAAAGCTTGCTCTGACTCACAGGAAAAACAAAAGCATGTGGAAGTGTATGTGAAACAAGTGCAGGAAACTGTGATCCAGAGTTTCAAATCTCATTCCATTACTACACAACAGTAACAAATTTTGACAAATTTATTTATGCTTGCTGCACCTTGTACAGTGTAACTGTGCTGTTAAGCGGCAATAAGGAGAATGAAATTGAGGTTTTGCTCCTTTTAGTCTGCCTGGGTGTGAGAGGGACTAGCATAAAGTTAGCAGTGAAGAATTTACGTCTGGAGAGGCAGGGAAATAACAAGAGCTGGAAACTTGATTTTAATACTCTACAAAGACTTTCAGTTGTTCAAGTTATCTCACAGCAAAAAAAGTTTCAAACATTTTCAGTGTACTGTATTTATTTTTTTTCTTATTAACATAAATTAAGAGTCAGGTCTGTGTGGTTTGTCCTATTAGTCTGCAAATAGACTAACAAATTTAAATCTTATGCCTACAACTTATAAAACTTTGTTCTTTCCCGTCTCTGCTCTGATTCTAGGAATCCTTGTCATCTCCTTGGCTTACTTGCATGCCTCCTGGTTCTGCTTTTTCTGCAGGGCTGGGCCTTCCTGTCTTCAGCTGTCAAAGGCTTCACTTAAGGAGCTGTTCCACCTGCTCAGCATGTGGAGAGGAAGGAACAACAGATGAGAGGAAGCCCTGTACCTCTGGCCCCCCAGTCAGCGCCGCCAGGCCCTGACTGTGCTGGCTGGGGGAGCTTGTTCTCCCGTAGCTCTTCAGTGCTAATTGGCCAAGAAGTTGAAAGCAGTTGCAGCCATTCCATGCACTGAACAGCAATGCAGACCTCGATAGTTAGGAGTTTTTCCCTGTAAGCCACATGTACCTCATGAGATGCCCATTCTCCATCTGTGGTCTACAGACAACATAAATAATCTCTTGCACATGCAAGCATTATTCACATTTCCGAGTTTAAGTATAAGCTTACATGCCTCCTGTTGCTTGTACAGGACAGGCTGCAGGCAGTCCAGAATGATGGGTTTTCCTTTTTTTGGGTATAAATAAAATCTGTGACCGCAGAAAGCTATGAAAAATGAACCTTTTGTACTACAGTTGACACTTTAAAATAAAGGGATTAAAAAGATTGACGTTTAGGACTGACTTGCTTGCTACCCTTTGCCTTTTATGCTTACTTGAAAATGTCTTTTAATTAAGTTTGATGCATTTTAAATGTTCACCTTTGTATGTTTTCGTCCTCCCCAAAAATTCTCTGCAAAGGGCTAATCACTTGTTCTCTGAGTGACTGGCATGATTGAAATGATTATTATGTGGAGATGCTGTGTATTGGGTGAGTAATAATGGGGAGGCTGTTGTGCTGCCAGATGGAGTAGGGATGGAATGATAATGCTGTGAAGATGGTGCTGTCGTTCAGGGCTTGAGTAAATTGTGATCTGTCGACTTCTCTGCCATTCCCCCCTGGCGAAGGTTTCATCTCTAAGTTGCGTGTTCCCTCTTGCTCGCTCCTTTATTCTGTCTGAGCTTTTATTTGCTGCTTCTGTGGTTGTACCCAATGTGCTTTTTAGAACTTTATTCAGTGTCTGGCTCTGTCATGCTTGGTTCATAGATTTTTGTTTTGTTTTGCTGTTTTCCTTGTTTCCTCTCTAGGGGAATTGCTTGTTCATGGTGACATACTGTTTTGACAGGGATTTTTCTACAGTGTATGGTGGAGTTTTTATGTATATTAATGAAGGGGACTATAAAAGTGTGTGCACCTTTCCACATACCTTGTGTTGATGACATACTTTTTCTAACAATGACTAGTTCCACTCTTTGGGACCAGTACTTGAAAAAATCCAGTCTTCAGTGGAAATAAGGTTTTCTTGCATTGAGAAGTGTTCTTGTTGACTGTCCTTTTCACACTGGTGTATTCTGGCAATTTAAAGATCTATTATGATCAGGCCATTGAGTCCTTCCAAGGCGAGAGCAGAGCTGCTTTGAAGGTGAATTTAATCTTTAAACAAACATAGATTACATTAGTGACAGTGAAATGGAAGACATGGGTGTGCCCCATTCATCCAAAACCTTAAAAAAAAAAAGTCAATTTTTAGTGTTAAGATACTATCTTTTTAATGATAAACTCTTGAGTGACTTTATGCCCTGGGTCACTGTGTCAGCGCATTTTTGCAGTCTCAGGTTGGTTGCATTTTGGAAACTATATTGCCTGTAAAACTAATCAAATTCCTTCTAAGGTTTTGCATTAATGTATGCTTGAAATTGATGATGCCTGCCCCTGTAAACAATACAGGAATTGATCCTTCACCTAAAGGCCTGAGCTATTACAGCTTCAGTTGGAGAGTCAGATACTTAACTTTAACTTAGCAAAACACCTCATCTTCTGTGGAGTGAATACTGTGGAGTACAGTATGCTCATCAAAAATAAAAGCTTCTCAACAATTGTATGAAATGTATATAATCAGTTACTTCTATAATTATTTAATTTTGTGCAATTCTTAATTTTGAGTCTACAAATATACTTTTTTTTTTTTTAAAGAAATAAAATGTCCATTAGCTGTTTTCAGTGAATTTTAGGACTGGTAAATGAAATCAACAGTGTAAGGGTAGTGAACTGTGTGTAAACTTTTTTTTTTTTTTTTTAAATCTGAAAATTTTAGCTGGTTCAGAGGACTGGCCTCTGCACATAGGTATGTTGGAGATATGTATTGCTTTTTCTGAAGTGTAGTGACTCTTGAGGCAATTTTGTGATAAACTCATAAAACGCTGTTAATCATGGTTTGAAGATGAGGATGCTATTATTGTTTTTTCAGTTATTTCACAATTTTTAACTTATACTGTAAAAATTGAAATCTAACACAACTTTAACCATTATTAATAGTTTTTTTTTAAATTAGAGTTACATATTAAGGAGTTATGTGTAGTTGTAGAAGCCCTTGTTACTGAGCACTGTTTTATGTATGGTTTGAATTGGTGGCTTCTTGTTCACAAGTATTGGAGTGTTGTTCGTTGAGTAGTCAGAGTATGTGGTAACTGAAAGTTAGTTCCAACAGAAGGGGATATTGTACCTTTTCCAGCTGGGCACAGTAGAAAAGACTATTTGCAAATCCTTCTGTTAGAAGGAATGTAGCAGCATGATGGAATTGAGAAGAACTTGTAATTTAGGCTATGTTTGTTAGTGTTCAACCAAGACAAATGTGTGTGGCTCCATTCCTCTCATGGATTTCATTCTTCTTTATCCAATTCTTTGTTTTTTAAATCACAAAATCCACCTTGTCTACACAGGTCATATACAGGCAAAACAGAGATCTCCAGGTATAGGTGGAAGCTTCAGTCTGTGTCTTGCTGTGAATCATAATGGTGACTTTGGCTTAAAAGTGAGGTTGACTCTGGAATCTGATACTTAAGGCACTTGATATGAGTGTGGACAACTCAAATTTAAATCTTTGTTTCAAATTAGGCAAAGCCTAGGTCTTTCATATCCTGGATAAATGTCCTTTTTAGATGGTTTTAATGCTTTTTGGTGAAATTTTTGAGCGTTTTTCTCTTCTCCCCCATACCCTCAATAATGGAATTAGTTTCTGACCTGCTGGGCATACCAGGAGCTGTGTCCTTTGAAGCAGACTCTATTTTCTATTCAGTAGTATCCCTGTGAATACATAGAGGTACATGGAGAATTGGCATTAAGCTTGATACATGCATGTTTTTCTGCTTGGTATTTGTTATTGTTCATCTGTATATTGGATGTCAAATTTGATAGGGCTTGGGAAGCATTATCCAAGAAGGAGGTCTTCTATCCAGCTCCAGGGGAATGTTAATGAAAACAGTCTGTGTTGACAACCTGCATGGCTATTTACCCCGCAGCTACGGGATTTTTCAGGATGTGTTGTCTGTGAAAACTCAGTATGAAGTTTTACTTGTCAGAAGACTCTGGCAGGATCCTGAGCAATGTTTGAGTGTATTGTCATTTTACTTGGTGTTTAGTGCATATTATGATGCAAATGCACACTAGTAGCTAAAATAATTTGGACTTGCACTTTGTGGTGCATAAATACCAATTCTGAAATCTATATGAATGTAACCCCCACACCTGTTATTGCTACATAGCGCAAGTAGACATCATTTCTTTCCTGAAATGAGGTACACCAGCTTTTCCATTCATTAGTTGTGTGACTGTATTCCTCATATTTCCTCATTGCATTTCTTTTTTTTGCGTTCAGACTGCCACGTGAGGTGGGAAGGGTGAACGATAAGACTGGGCGTTTGCAGATGCTGGCAAAGAAGAGCTACAGCTCTTGATGGGAATTATTGTGGTACTTTTCAAGGTGTCTTTTGGGCATAAAGTTCTTCTCCAAAACGTTTTTCTGTGTGAGCTGGTTTTCATGCACATTTGGTTATGTTCCAGTGTTGCTCACTTTTATACGTGAGTGGCATCCCCATTGTTTAAGCATAATTAAGCAGCCACAAGGGCAGTATATATGAATGATAGTGGAAAAAGGAACATATGTGGAGTGGTACCTGTATGTGAGATTTCGGTGATGTGATGGAAAATCTTTATGGGGCACCCTTTCTGGTATACTGGCTATGCTAACTTTAGAAGTACCAGCATTCTGAGACTCTTTGAAATAATGGTATTTCAGTATCTGAAACCAGGTTCCTTCCATTTAGATGGGATTTTTTTTTTATCCACTGTGTCTTAATGTACCTTTACCAATTTTATGTCTCCTGTGGTGCTGAAAACTCCATAATTCTCACTTTATTAGCGTTAGTTTTTACAATTTCTTCGTAAACAGCTTCTGACCCATTTTCATCTCTATTCTTGGCAGTAGTTTTTTAATATTTTTATAATAGTTGCTCTTCTATGTCACCTGGTATTCCAACAACAGCACAGAAAATCATTCTCTTTAGTCTGAAACTAAGTATTTTCACAAATACATATTTGTTGTGTCAGTCTTTGTGGACATTTTCTTATGCATAAGTATGTACACTGTTCTCTGCTTAATACTTTTTTGATGCTTCTTTATTCATTGCTTCAGTGTCATCTTTATGCTTTGTAGCTAATAGTCAGTGTTACATTTCCAAGGACTCGTGCTTGTGTCTGGATCAGGAGATCTTTGTATAAATAACAATTATTCAGATTTAAACTTTTTGTTTTTTTTTCCTTGGGTAAACCAGACAGCTATTAACACAGACTCTGGCTTTAATTGATCTTTTTTTTTTCCCTCTCTCTTTCTGTGTTGATTTTAATTGTATCTCCAAAGTTATTTACCCAATGAAATTGAAAACAGCTATTTATTTCATGTATGATATCTTACTAAAATCTATATGAATATCTGTAGCTTCCTAGATACAACTGGTTTAACATTTTCAAAAAAGATAAGTTTATCAAAGTTAACTGTCTAAATGTTCTGAGGCATGACATGCTTTCACCTCAGTTGTGATATTCTATGTTAATATAGTTAAGAATAGCTAGAATAAAATCAGATTTAGTAGTCTTAAATTTCAGTGTGTGGTGAACTATTTCATTAGCTCTAGAACAATTGCTAAATTTAGGTGCTGCAATTCTACTTGAAATAAAATTATTTGGTAAAAAACCAAAAACAGTTCCTGTATTTTCAGATAAAAATCAGCCATTTCAATTGCCTATGAAAAATCTATTGCTACTTTAAAAAAAAAAAAAAAGGTGGTGGTTGTGTGGCGTTGTTTTTGTTGTTGGTTGTTGTTGTGGTTTTGTGTTGGTTCCCCCCACCCCCCCCCCACCCCAACTGTGCAGACTTTGGAATGATGAAATTCCATACAAAATTTGTCATAGTTTCGTGAGTCTTCAGATTATGAAACATTTTCAGGGACAGAATAGACACCATTATGTTTACTTATAGTTTAGAATTTGTTTTAATTTCCTGTATAATGTAAGTGTGTCTATACATACTTACACATCTATATTTTTAAGTATGTCTTACTGTATTTAAAGGAAGTAGGGGGGTGGTTTGCATTCTAAAGGTTCTCTCAGAATTAATGCAGAGTGATTCACTACATTAAATCCAGTCAAAAAATTTTTCACCAAAATGCAATTGGTTGTGGACACTGTCAGCTGAAAACAACTAAGCTTCCTGTATTTTTCTTTGAGAAGCTTACACTATTGAGTTTACATCTGTCTGACAGAAAACACTTGTAAAGAGTGTTTTAGAGTTCTAATACGTGTTCTTTATTCAGTGGTGGCAAGTTCCTGGCACCCCCCACCCCCCCGCCCTGTTAAAATGTCACTTTTCTCCATTTATCATTGCTTTGCATATATTCTATTTTGTATTTTGTTTTGCAGTTCTGTGCTTTTTATGAAGCAGTATCCCTCATTTTTCAGTGATAATTGGTTCGGGAAGAATCACTTTTAAGTTACTAGTGTCTCCTATTCTCCATCTCATTGTAGCATTTGCTTTGCTGATACTAATTTTCCACTGTAGCTTTCTAAATTGTGTTGTGGGGTTTTTTAATTTTATTTTATTGTTTGTTTCTTATGGTGATAGTGTGCTTCTTTCACTCTAGAACATTTTTTTGTTTATGCTGTTTACCTTTCAATTAGTTTTTGGGTTAATTTTCACTTGTAAACTTAGTAACCTTGACCTTACCTGTACTGTTTGCTGCTTCATCTCCTCTCTTCTACTTCCAGATTATATGGAAGATGTAACAGATATTTTTTTCAAATGATTCCTATGGTAGATAAGTCCTAGACTACAGTAGTGGCTCTTAAAGAAAATTAATCTTAATTGTTATCATCAAGCTATGCATAATGTGCACAACTGCTTTTCTTCTTTATTTCTTGCGCTGTTTATTCTTGTGTCCTGTTTCATGAAGCAGTAATCATGGGAAAACAAATTGGCCAAAATTGATGATAGATTTCTTGAGAAATGCATGAGGAGGATCAGTTTCCATTGTTCTATACTATTTATTGTCCCTGAAAAGATAAGGATTTTTGATGATCTTAAATATTATTAGCAGATTAGAGTACCTTCCTGACATTCCAATATACCATAGAAATTTTGCAGAAACAAAATTCTCAGAGCCTAGTTCGTGTTCTTCTTTCTTGAGGCCTGAGTCTTTTGGGACATGAGCACGTTTGTGCTTTTAACACTTATTGAGGCTTTTATGTAATATATTCCATACTTGAAATACAAGGAGAGTAAACTCGTGCTAAGTTGAGAGAGAAGTTTCGTAACACAGTATGAGCTTCACAGAAAGAGTATATAAAGATGCTTTGAAAGCTGTAATGGGAATTGATAGAGTAAGAAAGTAAGGGAAGTTGAGTGTTGTGCCATCCGTAAATAATACGAGAGCCTTCAGTGGAGGATCTGTTGAATTAATATAGGTTATCTTCAATCAAATATGAATTGTATGCTTTTCTCTGCAGAAGTAAATGAGATGTTCTTTTAAGTAATTTACAGTCCAGGAGGTGGGTATTTATCCAGTCAGTCACTGATGGGGGGAAAAATAGTTTAACTTCTGAAGAATCTGAGCTAGTCTTTTTTCTCCTTGCTTAGCTGAAGGGAGCCTTGTTCATGCTGCTGTTGCTGCAGAGCAGGAGCTAGAACTGAATCAGGAGGTTCTCAGGATGGTAACTGTTGTCATTGTTACTAGAAAATCACGTGTGTGATGGCGAATTGTGGAGAAAGGAATGGAAGAGAAGCCTTTCAGAACATCCTCTTTCGATCCTGAGATGGGGAGGATGAGCTCAGCACATACATAAGCTTCTGCTTTCATGGTCTGTAGGTACCCTTCAGGCTGACTGGTAGTAAATAGTGTGATCATCACTTCAGTGTCCAGCACTATCTACGTAATTACTTTCATTTCCAGAAGGGTAAAACATCCCTTAAGAGCTAACTAACACTTCATTTCTAAGCATTAGTGTAGTATGTATTTTATTTGTGAAGAGTCCGCCGGTGTCTTTCAAATTTTTTTTCATGCTTCCAGTTCTCAGTACCTGCTTGCAAAGCCCATCCATTCTGATTATTGCTTTCTAGAGAAACAAGAAAAAAGAAGCAGGGACTGTGTGTGGTGTTGTCTGTCCCTGTGTCCCCTTGTCCCCCTGATGGAATGCTTATCTACATATACTATAATGTTTTTTATTATGAAACTTAAGGTTCTGGGAACATCTTGAGGTTTTGAATTTGTTACTTTACACTATATTGTCTGCATTAAAACACTGTCTTTTTCTTGAACAGTTAATTTACCATCCAGACTCAATTTATTTCACTGTACATTACTGCCCAGCTGTTGCCATGTTAACAATTTATATTGTTAGTTTTTTTTTGGTTTTCTGTAGTTGTTAGTGTTTTTTCTGTGTTTTAAGTAAAAATTTGCTGACTCAATGCATTCCTCTGTTTTCATATCATTAATATATTAAAGACTTAATAATTAACATCTTGTCATGTTTGGCCATTTAGTCCTGCTACTTTCATCTTAGTCAGTCATACTTGTCAAGAATAAGAGAGGGCATCATTACATCATCTTCTTTATAAACTATTCCAAAAAGCTTTATTGATTTCTATGGTTTTTTTAGTAAAATTGTTTAACAGTAATTTGAATTTGTGCTGAATTGCAACCAGTGATAATGGTAAACTTCTTTCCTTCGTATTAGTTGAAGTAGAAATTTTCCTTCCATCTCCTTTATGAAGTATAGCTGTAATGTGTATCAGTGACTTCTGCAAACAATATTTGCAATTCTGCTTTTATCTGTTGGATTTTTTTAAAAATTTTTTTTTTTTTTGGTTACAGTATATTCCCAACTCTAGGGTCTTTTCGTGAAAAGAAATCATGTTAATGATAGCCATGATGGTGTTTGGTTTGCGGTTTTTTTGGGGGGATGGAGGCGGGGGGAAGGTTCTTTTCTCAACAGAGGGGGGAAAAAAATATTCCAATTCCTTTCCCTTTGGAATAATAAGTAGTGAACAAATGGGGATTTAGTAGTGCATTTTAAAGATTATAATAGAATTATTTTTTTCCTTTTGTGAACACCTATGAATGCTTTGCTAGCTTTTTTCAAGTTGACAAATACCCTAAGCCTTTTTCTTCACTATATTGTGTTTAAATGTGTCCTAAGAACTGGTGGTTGAATTTGTGAAATCAGATTGCTCCCAGTCATGAACTATGATGTCATAAGAGGGGCTTGTAACTCTTATATCAGCAGCGTTGACAATGGTGTATTACTTCAGTTTGCTTTTAATTAAGCAGGTGGCAAAAAACATAAGTAGTATTATTTTTTGTATCATACCAACCAACTTATTTTACTGCAGCCATTACTGTATTTTACTGTATTTGTTTCCTGCCTCTGCTTTAGTTGCCACACTGCGAAGCAGCTGCAGGTGATTATCTTGCCAAGTTCCTAAATTCTTCAGGTTTCTCTTTTATATTCATGCAGCCTTGAACAAAGGGAAGAAAGTATACGACATTGTGTAGCAATCTTCCTTTTCATTTCAGGGTCTTTCTCTTTCTTGTTAATTTGTCAATACTAGCAATTCTCAAGGCTGGCTCCATTGAGTGCCCTTAAAAATCCATACGATGTGGAGAAATAACAATACTTAAAATCCTGAGGGGTTTTGAACTTCCTTAGAATTCTTAGTGTCTCAGGATGATTTAAATTGGTTGCACAAGTGGTGCCATAGATGGCCTTTGCAGTTACAGATCCACTGAAATGAGATCTTTTGATTATTCCTTCAAGGAAACCATATACAGATATGCATAGTTGTGATCTCCCTCTTCAAAATGCTTTGCATCTGTTCATTCAACTAAGAGACAAATTCTTATCTATGCAGAAAAAGAACTTGTTCCTTTCTAAAGATGTTTATGGAGGGATTTGATGGGGAAAAATGTTTCTCCACCAAAACCAAAGTCTAGTGGAGGGTGTCCCTTCCTGCAGCAGGGGGGTTGGAACTAGATGATCTTTAAGGTCCCTTCCAACCCAAACCATTCTGTGATTCTATGATAAATGAGTTTATCTAGATAAATCTGCTCTGGCTACTAGGAAGAACAAGGGCCATGCACTGACCAGTCTGCTCATTCCTCGGAGACTCAGAGGTTGACTGGTGTTCCTGCTGAGGAAGTAAATCTTGCTTGTAGTTTCTGTTTCATTTTGTTAGAATGCGCTAGAAGAATTTTAAAAATTCATATGAAACAACCTTCACAATTTAAGTTGGCATAAATATGTTTTCCTGGTAATGTTGCAAACAGGCTAGAGATCAACTGAGAGGATGTACTTAATGGTGTAGTTGAATTGCTCTTACGGTAACAGTTAACAGAGTTAACTAGACTTAACTGTAAGTTAACTGTTACTTAAAGGGAAAGCTCTGCTGCCCTATGCCTTGCCTTGTGCTGGTGTTAGTAAGATGGCTTAGCGGTATCTTCAAAATGTATTCCAAGGCAAAAGGAAAATCTGCTTTGAGAATTGATCTGAGTTGTGTGACAGACTTGGGCATACCTTTTTGTATGTCTATTATATATAATTCTTCAGGTACTTGAGATACATCTTTAAATGAGGATTTTCTTAAAAAGGGGCTGGGGAAATGTTAAGGGTTCCCAGATGCTTAGCTGTTCAAGTGCATGTGGTTTATAATTTCTTTGAACATCTGTATAGAAAAGTCCTGTTGATATTTGTTCATAAAGTCAAGTTCCTTTTAAATACCTGTAGCCATCTAATTCAGGAAATAAACTACCCTAACTTCCTCTCCAACAGTTTTTGTAAGCTACCTGTTGTGGTAGCAGTTTTTATATGCTCTGAACAGTGACTGAATTGTAGAATACAAAAATATTAAGACAATGTCACCCTGTGAATATTCTCTTCAATAGCTGCAGCAGATATTGCATATCATGAGAAAATGGAAGGCCTATCTGCAAATTAATGTGACAGTTAACATTAGGGGCACCAGCAAGAATTGTGTTATGATTTGTACAAATCAAGAGATGAGACCAAAAAGTAGGGAGAGGAAGCAAGGTGCAAACCCCAAGATTCTGCATTAAAACACTTGCAGATGGGAATAGGTTCAGCTGATGAGCCTGAATGTTGAGAATTGCTTTATGCACACATAGTAATTTTAAGAAACCCACTTTGGACTTCTATGCTTTGCTTCTGATTCCAAGGATCATATTCTTTAGATTGTGAATACCTCCTGGAGTCAGCAAACTCTCAGTGGTGTGAATTAAAATTAAAGGAGTAGTAGCTTTGATTGTCAACAGAATTCCAGTCACAGAATCACAGAATGGTTTGGGTTAGAAGGGACCTCAAAGATCATCCAGTTCCAACCCCCTGCCATGGGCAGGCACACCCTCCATTGTTGCCCAGAGCCCCATCCAACCTGGTCTTGAACACTTCCAGGGATGGGGCATCCACAACCTCTCTGGGCAACCTGTTCCAGTGCCTCACCACCCTCGCAGGGAAGAATTTCTTCCTGATATCTAATCTAAACCTACCCTCTTTTAGTTTAAAGCTATTACCCCTTGTCCTGTCACTACATGCCCTTGTAAACAGTCCCTCTCCAGCTTTCCTGTAGGCCCCCTTCAGGTACTGGAAGGCTGCTACAAGGTCTCCCCAGAGCCTTCTCTTCTCCAGGCTGAACAATCCCAGTTCTCTCAGCCTGTCTTCATAGGAGAGGTGCTCCAGCCCTCTGACCATCTTTGTGGCCCTCCTCTGGACTCGCTCCAACAGTTCCATGTGCTTCTCGTAGTGGGGACCCCAGAGCTGAACCCAGTACTCCAAGCGGGGTCTCACAAGAGCAGAGTAGAGGGGGAGAGTCCCCTCCCTCAACCTGCTCGTCATGCTTCTTTTGATGCAGCCCAGGATATGGTTGGCTTTGTGGGCTGCAAATGCACATTGTTGAACTTCTCATCCACCAACACCCCCAAGTCCTTCTCCTCAGGGCTGTTCTCAATCCATTCCTTGCCCAGCCTGTAGTTGTGCTTGGGATTGCGCTGACCCATGTGCAGGACCTTGCACTTGGCCTTGCTGAATTTCACGTTGTTCGCACAGGCCCACCTCTCCAGCCTGTCAAGGTCCCTCTGGATGGCATCCCTTCCCTCCAGTGTGTTGACCCCACCACACAGCTTGATGTCATCGGCAAACTTGCTGAGGGTGCACTAGATCCCACTGTCCATGTCGCTGACAAAGATGTTAAACAGTGCCAGTCCCAGTACCGACCCCTGAGGAACACCACTCGTCACCGGTCTCCACTTAGACATCAAGCCGTTGACCACAACTCTTTGAGTGTGACCATCCAGCCAATTCTTCTAGTGCAGTTTGCTAAGGCAAAACTTGCAACATGAATGAAAAATTCTGCAGCAATTCTTTGATGTAGAGGCAAACACACATCTCAATATTTTCAGAATATGGCCAAATAGCTACAAATTGAAATGTGTAATTTAAATGGTTTTATTAAATCATTTTAATACCACACATACACCTAATAGATTTAATATAGAAGTTACCCATTTTACTGCAGTTTTGCAGGAGCATAGCTTTGTTTTAATCCATCAGAACTTTTTTTCTGAAAACAGCCATAAAATAAGCCTATTCTGCACTTGGAAGTAGGTGAAAGCATATGTGATACATCTCAGATTTGGGATGCTGAGACCCACTCATCTGGTCACATACATGGCTTTGTGTTCATTAAGTACAGTAAGGCCTATTGTGCTGGTTTTGGCTGGGATAGAGTTAATTTTCTTCATAATAGCTGGTATGGAGCTGTGGTTTGGATTTGTGCTGCAAAGAGTGTTGGTAGCACAGGGATGTTTTAGTTCCTCCTGAGCAGTGCTTACACAGAGCCAAGGCCTTTTCTGCTTCTCGCCCCACCCCACCAGTGAGTAGGCTGGGGGTGCACAGGGAGTTGGGAGGGGACACAGCCAGGATAGCTGGCCCCAGCTGACCAAAGGGATATTCCATACCATATGACGTCATGCTCAACATAAAACTGGGGAAGCTACCTGGGAGGTGGGATCACTACTCAGAAACAGACTGTGCATCAGAGTTGGTGGGTTTTTTCCCCTCCTGCCTAGGTGGTGAGCAATTGCATTCGTGTGTGACTTGTTTATATGTATATTTATGCACACACGTATATATAAATAATAATTATTATTTTCCTTTGTTACCCTATTAAACTGTCTTTATCTCAACCTACTTTTTTTTGTGGGGTTTTTTTTTTCCGTTTTCCTCCTCATCCCACTTGAGGGTGGGGAGGAAGTGAGTGAGTGGTATGTGGTGCTTAGTTATCGGCTGGGTTTAAACCATGACACTTGTCTTACTACGGCTTACCATTTAAAAAACAATTTTCAAACTAGCGTAGCATGGTAAAAATGTAAAATTAAAGTGCAGATTAGATCAGTAATTTGGATTCTCCACAGGTGTTTTTAAACTTTTTTTAACATTTCTTTATTTTATTGTTGGCATTTTTCATTTCAATGATTAATACAAGTGTACATGAAGTAAATCATAAATACGGGCGAGACTGCTAATTAGTATTCGGACTTAAGTATTACAGGTTGGATTGATCTTTTTTCCCCTTTTGAATTTCCAGTTTTAATAAAATGACTTAATGAAGCTTGTCATTTCAGATTAAGTATTAAGGTTTTTGATCACTGCAGTGTATTAAAATCAAGCAGTTCGTAATTGCAACCAAATTTGAAACATAGTCAAACCATGGGTTGGTGAAAGTCATGGATTAACCAGCTGGAATTAGAATTTCTTAGAAGTCTGTTGAGCTTTTGAGAACTGTGAAGTCTTCTGCTGGTGCAAAGAACCTTTCCTCTGTTTAAGTTTATTCACCTACTTCATTTTAATGGCTACTATGTTCAAAATCAAGAAACTGAAAGTTCAAAAAGTTGAGAAACAGATTTCATCTATTCGTTCATTCCCAAAGTGTAAACAGGGTCATGAGACAAGTGTAACAGGTTAAAGATCGTGACCACTGTGGTGAATAGAAGGTATCAGTTCAGTTTATTAAAAATGAGTGTTTGCAGTGCAGAACACAGTTTGATTCTGTGTGCTACTTAAAAAACTTGTAGGGCAGCTGTTCTCAGAATTCTTTTCTAGTTTGATTCATGTTTCTAACTTTAGCTCTACTTAGTCTAGAGTAGCTTTACTTAGTCTACAGTAACTGTAGTAAGTACAAAGTAGTAAACTGCATTTTATGACATGATAGAGGTGTGTGTAAAGAATCAGATCTTGGGAGATATATGCTAAGATATATAAATGGCATAAGCAAGTATGTTGAGGTAGTGTATTTGTCACTTTAGCAAAAACTAGAATTAAATCTGAATTCTTCAGAAAAAAAAACAGAATGAGAATAAAATCAGGTTTCTTTCTTGCAGATTGGAAAGAATAAATAAAATCAATCCTTTTGCATTTCATTGATTTTTAAATGAAAAATCATCAGGTATGTTAGAAGTTTGGTTTGTGTTTGGGAAAGAGAATGTTTCTGGAGTCAACAGATAAATCAGAGAAAATTTTTATTGTTCATCTGCTGTCAATTTGCATTATAATCAGTGAACTTCTAAGTCAGTTGTGTCTTAAATGTTACATTTCTTCTTTGAAAAGTAATGCTAACTATGTTACCAAGTCTGTCGACTTCTTGCCTTGTGGACTAACAAGAACCTTTGTTATTTCTGAGAACATGTACAGAAATTGTATTATTTGCTTCGGTTAATACAGAATTTTGAAAACCTTGTATTTCTTTTTCCCAGGCTGTTCGCTGCTATGAATCGCTAATTTTGAAAGCTGAAGGAAAGGTCGAGTCTGATTTCTTTTGTCAGTTAGGTCACTTCAACCTCTTATTGGAAGATTATCCAAAAGGTAAGGGTTTTTAGTACTTCTGATAAATGTCATTGGGGGATTGACATTTGATGTAGGTGATGCAGTAGAATGAAAAACATTTGGATAACTCACTGTTTTCTCGGTTTGTACTGTATTTCAAAGCCCATAACAGAGTAAGACTGATGATGTCTTTACAAAAACAGTTGTATTCTAACTTCTCATTCTTTTTTTTCTTCTCTTTTTTAATTGAAAAAAACAAACTAAACCACTGCTGCTTCAAATATGAATATGAAGTTTCTTTAGTTTATACAGTAGTACCACACTGCCTACTTCATTTTTTTGGTTTGTTAGTACATGACTGTAATGGCAGTTGAACCCGTGCTGTTGAAGGTTTCCTATGGGTGGGGAGGGTCGGAGACACAGGTGCATAGGACGAGAGCCTGTCTTAGTGCTTCCATGTATGTCCACAATCTCAACAGGTCAGGCTAGGCTGAAAGTGTTGATTCAAAAGCAACAGTCTGCACTTAGTGTGTTTCCAGTTCTGTTTCAAATACTGAGTGGAAGAATGGTTGTAGAGGTTTGGGAGGAGCTGGGGGTGAATTTTTTGGGTCTCTGCTTCATCAGTCTTTGAAATTACTTAAGCGATTTTTGCCATCATTGCACCTAGTAAACATGGAACTTTATGTACACTGGTGCTTTGTTGCTTTGTTGGTCAGTAGAGTGCTTTTTTGGTAGTGGTGTGGATTCCCAAAGATACTCTGCTGTGTCACTGAGACGTAGGGTTAGATCTTCAGCTTGTCCTGTTTCCGCTTCATGTCACGCTGGGTGTCAGGCCCAGTGTCTGATAGCTGCCTCCTTTCCAGTGGTGGTGGGAGGTATGGATAGAAGAAAGCTTTTTTGGATCTTACTCTACCTAGCTAATTAGAACAGGTCAGAATATTGAATTTTTTTCATGGGATGTCTTTTTTTCATTGTTGTTGCTTTTTAGTTTTAATATGAATGCAGTTCTGCTTGACTTTGTGTAAGGAAACTAGCACCACCCCCACCCTGAAAATGTCTACTTGCACCCCCACCCCTTTTTCCAAATACACAAAAATACTAGTTTACAGTTACCTTGGGATGTAGAAACAGGGAAATGAATTACAGCTGATAGTAGTTCAAAAGCAGTGCATAGTGATTCAGGATAGCTGTGGACCATTTCATAACAGTGTGTCTCTGTGTCCGCTTGTTCACTGTGTTTGACATAAAACAGTGTGAGTTAAGGCTCCTGGAAGCCTACCTCGCCTTCATGTTTTAGGTGACAAACATTTAGATTTGATATTACTGGGGAGGAATTTGCATTTGTCTAAATTCAGAAGGCTTTGAGTGATTGAGGCATCTGTTTCTTTCTGTTGAATATATGGGTAGCTTAGGGACCTTAGTACCCACAACTTGTACCAACATCTTAAGAACCTGCAACTTGTACGTGCATCCTGTCCAACTGGTGTAATATCACCACTGGTGTTTCCAGTTCCACAGACATGGGAAAACCTGAGGGAAACGTGACAATATGCTGGCTATAGAATTTACTGAAGAATAGTCTGATCCCATGTTTTGTTTTTATGTTATGTTACTTAAAGAAAATTCAACCACCCTTCTGCAAACAACTTACACTGCTGTTTCTGATTAGCCTAATAACAACTTGGTATGATGTGAGTGCAGTATGGCTTATTGGACATATTTTACTTAGCAAAAACAGTGCAGGATTGTGGGCTGAACTGTATTAACTCTGCTGTTGAGTTGATAACAGTTAGAAGTGACAGGACTAGGCATTGCTACGGATCAGAGGCGAGGTTTACTGGTGGGAGTCTGCTTTGTACTGTGCATGTAGCTTTAAGAACAAGCATAAAAAATACAAATGGTAGTTGAAAATACCAGTTCTCCAGAACTGTAAACAAGCACGAGCAGAACTGTGTGGGAAGAAATATTTAGGCATTAAAAACCTGAATTAAATTACTTAGTATTTTCTTAGATGCCTGTTTAAAGTCACATCTCAATGATAAAAGAAGTCTCAAGAAGTAAAAAAACTTTGTTAGTGGAAAAAAAAAAAAAGGTGCATCTGTATTTTCAAAGAAATGGGGTAGCAGTGAAAATAATACTGGAGGAATTTTAATTGATGGGAAAAGGGAAGTTAAAGCGTTTTTAATTAAGTGACAGACGTGTGTTCTTGTGAACTGCAGCTGTTGAACTCCAGTACCAAAGACTGTAAAAGTATCATCTACCACACAAAAAGTCTTAAGTGTTCTGTAATCAATTAACTACTGTTACTTGAGAGAAGTAGAATGTGTTGCATTATAAACTTAAAGTAAAAATAAATTTTATTCCATTCTATAAATTCTGTTACTTTAATGATCGTACATTCTAATTGCAATTATAGTTAAATTTTAAATGCTTGGGAACTGAAAAGTAAAGGGAGTTCAGAAATGTTTTGATGTCACTAATGTATGTTTTATCCAATTTTTAAGTTCTGAAGTTCCAGAACTGTAAAATGCTGAAGCAGGATGATCTTCAGAACTATAAATGTGTCTAGTCTGAAGTTAGTCTTGGACAAAGTTGTAGAGAAGTTAATGTATTTAATAAATTGGATGTAATTAATAAAATATCATAAGATAGTAGCATGACTAATGCTGAAGAACTTTTTTCCTGGGAAGCCTATTATTTATTGAATTAAATATCTTCAATAAATGTGTACACCTTTATATATAATGAGGAAAGGTGTACCTTTATTAAAGGTCAGTGTGATAGTGTTCTTTGTTTAAAAGCGTTGGCAATATAGTTTGTGTGAAGTAGAACAAAATTTAGTTGATTGCACAAGTCCGATCAGTGATCAAGGTGAAGCAATGCTTGGTTGATAGAGAGCTGTTACGTTTCATGTGTGTTGTTTCTTCTGTTTTGATATATCTCATTTTTTCACAAATACGTTGAGAAACGGATCATTCAGTTGAGTGTATTCATTGCGCATTAGTAGTTTCATGTAGCTAATACTTAGAAATCGTAAAAAAGCCTTGTAGGTCATTTCTTTACAAGAATTAGGACTCATACCCCAGAAGAGAGGGACCTTGAGAAAGATTCATGGCAGGTTAGTGCATGTCATTGTTGGAACTAACCAGGCAAATAGTTTCCTCATTGCATGTACGCAGGGAATATCAGTTAGGGGCAGGCTATCTTTGCATGTGGAGTAAGTTGATGGCTGATGTCTTGCTGAAGTCTTAATACATCTAGCATATATATTTATATTTTTAAATGAAACCTGTTAAATGTAGTAATTTCTTCTGAAGTACATTGTTTCCTGTCACTTGCACCACTGAAGTCCAGATTTAGTATGCTTTTTTCATAAAAAAGAAGTACTTGTCTCCAGCAAAAGTTGTGAGTTCACATCAGAAGTTGCTGGATGAGGTTTGTTCTACTCTGCATTATATCTGAAGTTAGACTAGAGTATCATAGTGTTTTTTCCTAGCCTTTAAAATATCTGAAGCTGGTCTGCAGCTTGTGGTTTTTCCAAAATGCAGTATGCTTGAATTGCTGTTGTTAGCTAAAGGGTTTTCAGCCAGGAAATTGAGTTGTCTTGTTAATTGCATGCTGCTACTCTTAGGAGAAAGTCCTAGGCAAGGTATCAACCTTTTTGCAGATTGTGAATACTGTGAGCCACTGACTTGTATTCAGATGATTATAACCAAGGCAGATAGATTCAGCTTAGCAAGCGTGTTCAAGGTGGTTTCTTTGCCCAGCTTTCGTCATCTTTATGGTTACTGGTTTGGCTTTAGGATTTCCCAAAATGAGAATGTTTGCTCCTCCTAGTCAAAGCTCTTCTGTTTTCTCAGTGGCATTCTCTTAACTCTAATCTGATGTCTTCCTCCTTTTTTTTTTTTCCTTCAAGGAGGCAGCTATTCCCCAGCTGTTTGATTGTTTCAGAGCTTTCCAAACCTGTTGATCCCTGGGCGTGTCTTTAGTGGCACCCCTGTCTGCTTGTTGCTGCTCTCTGCTTTGTGCTGGCACAGCTGAATGTGCAGCTGTGTGGGGAACTGATCCAACTGAAAAAAAAAATAAACCCAGCAGAAAAAAGTGATGCAATTGCCCCAGAATGTGAAACCTCAGCTTCAGGTTTTGCTGGAGGAGATTGATGAGTTGTCATGTAGGTTTTTGGACGCTGGCAGCATTGTGAATCCAGCTAGGACTCCATGGTATATACTTGTGAACTTTGTTTGCTACTGCATTCCTTGGGAGAGATGGGATTTTACCAAAATTATTGTGCTGCTCGTCTTGGAGGAAAGTGATGTTACATCACTAGTTGGAGATTTTTTAATTTTTTTTTTCATGACTCTGGTTTCCATAAGGAGTAGAGCGTGTAGACAGAGGACTTTAAACAGTATTCAACTAGAACCCAAACCTTAATGAGCTCATGAACTCTGATGTCATCTGTGTGTTTTCCTTAGGGATGTTTATATCTGTTTTGTAGAAGGATTATATATATATATTGGCTGTATTCCAGCCTGTGACTTGGAGGAGAACTAACAGTTGCACAAGTGGAGACATACTTTTATCCTTGAATTGCTGTTTTCTAAGCAAAATTCCTGGAGGTAAAAGTAGATAATGCAATTAATGAATGATGTGGAAAAAACCATGCAATTATTTATGACACAGTTACTAAAGCACAATAAATAGCACACTAAAATAATTTTTATTGCTGTACTCAAGTGGTGATCACATTTTTATGTAGTACGTCACAACAGTTTTAGCAATACTTATTTTGTTTGTAGATCGTGACTGCATTGTCAAAGCACTAAAAATTTGCAAGTAATTTATAAGATAAATTTGTAAGTGTTAATTAGTCCACGGGCATTTTTTAGCACTTGTTAGGCTAAAATTTAAAACAAAACTGAAAAAAAATACAGAATGTTTATTGAGGTGCTCATTTATTAAGATACAGCCTAAGCCCAAAGTTTAAACATTTTTTGATTGTTGTTGTGTAAAGTATTTTTGTTGCAAGAACAACTCCCAGATTCAACAATGTACATGTGTTCCTCTGTACTTACAATTCCAGCTCTGTAGAGAATTTCTCTGTAGTGGTTAATGTCTCAGTCTTTAGGACTTTGAAGGAAAGTATTGTCATTAGGAAGCATTTCAATGTGCTGTGTTCTGAGGTACAGAGAAGTAGGAGTCACCTTAAAGAATTTGAGAGAACTTCCCAGCTTAGATAGGATTGTGCTGGTTGCTGCAGGGTAGCTGCTGGGCTGTCTTACTGATGAATCTTGAAGAAGTAGAATGGATTTTAAGTAGCATAGCAATCTGAATGGGTTGAGGAAGAGGCAGCTGTCTTGCACGAGTGTGATTTTTTTGGTTTAAGATTATTTTGTTGTTTGTAATTGTTAATAACTGGCAGAAATTGGGTTACTTCTATTTAGAGCTGTTTATTTCATCTTCAGGATGCTGCTGTTAAATTTTGGGAGGTTTAGTTTCAGACAGTTTGAACCATTGCATGGAATTCCTATAGGATGAAGTAAGAATGCTATCTTAAGCTTAGAACATCAAAATGTTCTTTATAAATAGTGTGTGTGACGGTTGGGGTCCAGACTCTAACTGGACCATGTTTTTTGACTGGTTGTCGGAAAAATTTCATTTTGGGCAGTATTCTAAATAAACGATTGTTAAAAGCCATTTTGCAGAATATGCTCTTTGAAGGATTTCTGAGCATCATGTGATTCCATTGTGTTCCTTCACTGATATTCTCACTATTTTAAGACCTTTCCTAGAGTTCATTATCTAAAGGATTTCTGTAACAGTAAACTCCTTGTCAAACTTGTATACGTCTTACACGTTTAATACTTCTAAGTCTCCTGAGCAGCTCATAGTGGAACATGATCATAGGACAGTGAGCTTCTCACCACTTTGCTGCTGCATTGTATTTCCACATGAGAATGTGTAGTTGTTAACAGAGTTACTTAGAGGACTATTGGGTGAATTTTCTTTATTAAATGTATGAGTGTTGCCTCTGTGTGTCTGCCTTCATTCTGTGTGAAAAGGAAGACATGCTTTAGGCTTCTTTGATAGCCTTTTTGATATTTTCAGCACAAATCTCTGGAGGAAATGGAGAACAACCTCTTTCCTGAGGTTGGAACAAAAGACCTGAGCTGCATTTTGCTGCTCTAGCTTCCATAACACTTTTTTTTGGTCATTATAGAATCATTGGATCTTGGAAAAGATCTTTAAGATCAAATCAAACCACTAACCTAGCACTGCCAAGCCCACCAATAAACCATGTCCCTAAGCACCGTGCCTACACGTCTTTTCAATACCTCCAGGGATAGTGACTCAACCACTTCCCTGGGCAGCCTGTTCCAATGCCTGACCACTCTTTTGGTGAAGAAATTTTTCCTAATATCAAATCTATCCTCACCTGGCACAACTTGAGGCCATTTCCTCTTGTCCTTTGGCTAGTTACTTGGGAGAAGAGACCAACACCCACCTGGCTGCAACCTCCTTTCAGGTAGTTGTAGAGAGCAATAAGGTCTCCTCTCAGCCTCCTTCTCTCCAGGCTAAACACCCCCAGTTCCCTCAGCCGCTCCTCATAAGGCTTGTGCTCTAGACCCCTCACCAGCTTCATTGCCCTTCTTTGGACATGCTCCAGCACCTCAGTGTCTTTCTTGTAGTGAGGGGCCCAAAACTGAATGCAGCACTCAAGGTGCGGCCTCACCAGTGCTGAGTACAGGGGAACAATCGCTTCCCTAGTCCTGCTGGCCACACTGTTTCTGATACAAGCCAGGATGCTGTTGGCCTTCTTGGCCACCTGGGCACACTGCTGGCTCATGTTCAACCGGCTGTCAGCCAACACCCCCAGGTCCTTTTCTGTTGGGCAGCTTTCCATGCCCTGTAGCGTTGCCTGGGGTTGTTGTGACCCAAGTGCAGGACCCAGCACTTGGCCTTGTTGAACCTCATATAGTTGGCCTCGGCCCGTTGATCTAGCCTATCCAGATCCCTCTGTAGAGCCTTCCTACCGTCAAGCAGTTCAGCACTCCCACCCAGCTTGGTGTTGGCTGCAAACTGACTCAGGGTGCATTCGATCTCCTTGTCCAGATTGTTCATGAAGATGTTAAAGAGAACTGGCCCCAGTACTGAGGCCCAGGTAATGCCACTTGTGAGTGGCTGCCAACTGGATTTAACTCCATTTACCATAGCTCTTTGAGCCTGGCCATCCAGCCAGTTTTTTACCCAGCAAAGAGTCAATTCCATTGTCTCAACCTTGGAATTTCCTCAACTTTTGATGCTTTTAATTTTATGGCCCAGCAGTGTTCATCTTGCTAGGTTGAAACGCTATTATGGATAGAACCTGTACTATGTAATAAGCTGTTTCCATAACCTGCATATGTGTCCTAGGTGTTTAATGAAGATTTATTTTTCCTGGAAGCACTGTCAGATTTAAACCAACACATGTACCCTTTCCTTACTTCCCTTGTGCAGTTCTTCAGCTAATTTTCTATCTTACTATTCATTTTCATATCAGATAAACACTAAGAAATATTAATGCTTCTTTAAAAAATAACATTAAAAAAAGAAATTTCTATTTAAGAAAACAAGTATTGATTTACACAGAAGAATATGGAGCTTTGAGTTGTTTTAAAGTTCTCTTTTCAGGGGTATGTCATCAAATTAATGCTTGCTCTTTGCTTTTTAAAGTTCAGCAAGCCAAAAATCTGTTAGTCACACTTAGCCTTGCAAGATGCCACTAGGTGGTGTCAGTATCTAGTTTGCTTTTTCCTTACTCAAGCACTAAAATACTCAAAGTGCTTCATGTTTGCATCACTTTCAAAGTCCTCTTAAATTTTCAGGTATTACAAAGTAGGTTTTTTAGAGCACATCATAAAAGCCATCCTTTTGTGATTGCATGATTTGATGTGCTAAAAATGACAGGTAGGTGGATGTCATTCAGTCTAGATATTTTGCTCTCCATTTTCCCCTTATTTGTTTGTTTAGGTTATGTTTTTAGAGTCTGCATGTGAAAAGAGATTGTCTGTGGTATTTCTGAAACAATTATGTATTCTATAAAGTATCACCATTTTCTCATGAAATAAAGGGAATTTAAAAAAACCCCACAACATCCTGAAACTCCATATGTGTTAATATGTAAAATCTATTTTGTATTCTTTATGTGAAATCAAGTAATCTTAAACAGGGGCAAATAAGAAACCAGTATCATCCCTGTCCTGATTCTGAGATGTCCCTTGACCCCAGTCATAGTAAGAGGGGAAGGCAAACTCTTCGAGGACAAATAATAAAGGCTCTCAGTGTCAAAGTAACTGTAGATGTTGCAAAGTGGGTAGTTCTAGGTGGCTGTAAAAACCTGTAAGAAGAGGAAACAAGTAGACTGACTGTATGAAATCATCGAGGGTCAGCTCTGCAGGAGGTGGCAGAGACTTAAAGACAGATTCCAAAGCCAGCCAGAGCTGAGGAGGTTTCTTGCTGTCCAGTAGTTTTAATTCTTTGAGTGGAAAGATGATGTTTTTCTTTTCAGAGCTATTTTAGGTAAACATTCTTTTATTCTCATCAAGCAATATAGCTGCTGCTGATTGTTCTGAAAAGGTAAATATATCTTTGGGGCATACACCACCCTAGTATTCAGGGTAGGATGGTAAATGCTGTCACTGCCACTCAGTAGGTTTTAGGGTTTTCAAGAGTCTGATCATAAGTATTACCTGTTAGGCAAATAATGTAAATTGCCAGGTTTTGGAGAGCAGTGTTAATAGGAAGAGTGTAAACTGATACAATAAGTAATGAAATCATAGAATCATAGAATGGTTTGGGTTGGAAGGGACCTTAAAGATCATCTAGTTCCACCCCCCCTGCCATGGGCAGGGACACCCTCCACTAGACCAGGTTGCCCAAATACTGTGCAGAAGGATAGAGACAGTTAACTATGAGCACTTTTTTTAGGAATTCTTGAGTCACTTGTCCAATATTGGTTTAGATGTCTGAATGTGGTCTCTCAGGTTTGTACTTCTAAGAGAGTTTTCTGTGGTTGACTAGATAATTTTACAAATATAGTTGAGAGTGAAGCAAGAAACATTGTCCTACTGTTGACACTCAGTCCTGTTCTTTCTGAGTCTGGACATGCATTTTCTAGATGCTCAGGAGTGTTTTGCATGCTGAAAAAAGAATTTTCTGTGTATTTGGCCTCCAACAATTCCATATGTTTAAGAATTTCAGTGACAAACGTTTAGATTGGCAAAGCTCAATATTAAGTTCCTAATCATAAGATTGTCTGCAGAATTCTGCTGGGCCTAAAAGTGGTTTGAAAGCAGTCATTTCAGTATGTTTAAAAAAGGACATCTTAACTGAAACAGGGTAATTCACTTGTATCCGTAAAAATAAGAATTGACCCCATGTTGAAAGAGGGGCAGTAGTTCATAGAAATTTTTTTTTCTGACAAAAATTGTGTCACCTTGGAATGACCAGTCTTGGATGAAAAGTAAAGGTGCAAATGACATTGCAGCCTTTAGTGTCGAGGGGTTTTTTTGGTTGGTTTTGGGTTGGTTGGTTGTTTTAATACTACTAACGTGATGCATGACACAAGTGACTTTCTTTTCGCTTGTTAATAAACCAGAGAACATCATCCTATAATTGGAATCATAGCACTGATGAAGTATAGCCTATGTTTCAGATAAGAACTTGGGTAAAATTTATGTTGCTCAGCTGATTCATTTGCTCTTTTTTTTTCTTCTTAATCTAGAATGAAGTTTGTAATTTGAGGGATTTGCACTTATTTCCTATAGTTATAAACTTAATGTAAGGGAGAAGTTGTTGTTTGTAGTTCCATAATACACTTTTTAGATAAGATACTCTATTTCGACACCATAGAACTGAGGATAAATGTCTGCTCACTGACTCGCTCAGGGCATAGAAAGTGTGGTAGCGTTCAAATTTATGGTGCACGTTCCACTTCTTTAAAAATTGGAAGGTTGGTTTAGCTTTTTAAAAAAATTTTGCTTTCATCATTTGATTTCTTGCCACCTCTTATATGCAAGATTCTTCTTAGGGATGTTTGATTAGGGATGTTTCATGTGGTCTCTGGCAAAAAAATGCTCTCTTTTTTTTTTTTTTTTTTTTTTTCTGTTTTTCTTCCTGGTCCTTCAATGCTTTTCAGCAGAATTTGAGGGCTTGTGGGGCAGATGTTTAATCTAGATGTAAAGGGGGCTGAAATAAACTTTCACAGGGAACTAACTGTAAGTTGAGCACTGTTAAACACTGAAATTGTGCATCGATACTAGTTTCTAGTTGTCGAACTTTAATGAGGAGGAGAGAGACCTTTAGCTCCTATGTAAGGGATACCTCTGTGATTCATTGTTACACATTCTCAGCACAGCACTGAAAATATTAGCATTTCATCTTCAAGATGTTAAGTAGAAGCAGAATACTGTTACCCTAGAAGGGAAGGCTGGATCCCCTAGAAGAGGTTACTGAAGCCCTAAGTAGGATTGGATGCTTCAGACACTTGAGGACTGTAGTGTTGTCTTTGTTCCTCTGGAAGAGTAATGTGACCTTCCTTAGAATGAAGGCCATATCATCTTACCACATAAACATGAAATGCGCTTCAGCAGTTCATGCTTTCCATGTACTTGTTTTTAATTGTAGCATGAGCCTGGCACGTTAAAGCAGTCATTTCAACTGTTTCTGTGGGAAGTTGTTAAACTTTATTGATGAATGGAAGAGTTAAAAAATAAAACGATTTCCAAAGATCAGCACTCTAAGGAAAACTGGTAGAATATCATGGAGCAAAGATGCCTTTCTTTAGTATAAGAACTTTTCCCAGAGTTGAATGGAGGTGCTAAAACTTCTCTGGGCAAGTTTCTTTATAGCAAGTGACATTAGTGGAGCCTAGTTTCCTGTGCCTCCCAGTCTTCCTCCTCCAGGGGGCTTTATCGGATCTGAATGAGTGAATACCTTCAGATGTCTTCTCTCTCTCTCTCTTTTTTTCTTTTTTTTTTTTTCCCCTCCCTCAGTGCTGCTTACCTCTGTTCCACTGATTCTGTTTGGCTGGGTAGCAGGGCTGTGCATGCTCTGACTAGCTAGAGTTATGAGGGAGAAGATAGGATTGAGCTGTACACCTTTTTGCTATACTTGCATAAGGAATGGTTTGGTCACTGAATAGCAGTAAGGTGCCTCTTTCCCCACCCTCTTTTTTTTTCTTTTCAGCTTTTCTGTTGCTTCCCTGTTTTTGTATTTTTTTAAACTGTTGACGTTTTATAAACTTATATGTTTCCCTATAGCAATTAAGGTACTGCTAATATTTCAGCTCTCTTGTATTACAAGATACAAGGATATGCTCATGTGGGTGCTCCTCTATTTTAACCGCTGCACTGAAAAAGTTCTCCCTTTTATTTTCCCAGTATAGATCCTTAGCATTGTATTTAATGTTTTTTTTCATCTTGTTATTTTATTCATACCCCCTGTATAATTGACTGCAATAGTTACTTTTTTAAAAAAATAGATTACAAAAGTTCTCGGTTTCCTAAATATTGCATAATACAGTGCTGTTGACTTAAGTATCTGTAATATGCTTTAACCTTTAAAATTGGGATAGGTACTGCTTGAGTGGAAAAAAAAAATTCCTTTTATTTAAGCGTAATGCATTACAAAACTGCTTCGTAGTGTGTTGTTTGTTTTCCTATTTGGGAAAGGAAAGTCATTCCCATGTTCAAAAGCTAATTATGCCTTTCTGTTGAAATTCATTAATGATACCTGGGAGAAGGTGAATCTAGGAGGAGTATTTGGGGTACGAGGTTATTTTGTGTTATTGTGAAATCCTTCATAACGTAATTACAGAATGTGACTGAAATATGCTTAGTCTTAACATTCTTAAGCTTACATTGTTAGACTGCAGTCATATCCTTCAGTTTGTACCAAGTTTTGGGGGGGCTTGGGGGAGGAATTGTATTCTTAAGTTGTGAAAGACTTAGCCTGATTGACGAGTTTTTTAAGTTATTTTATTCAGCTAAGTTCCATGTAAGTGTTTACGCATATTGGATGTTGGTAGTGTAAGGATGATGAGTGTTCTCCTAATTTTTTTCTACTCTGGGCATTTAAATGAATCAGAATTTAGAGCACCAAAATTAGAAGCTGGCTTCACAAGCAGTTCCAGTGGTGAGGAGCACCTTATGAGCATGATTCAGCATGTATCAGTTAGGCGTTTAAAAATACAAGGATCATGAGTCTCCATAAGACAGATGAGTGCAAAGGTGTATGCTGAAGAAGAAAAAGCTTTGTGCACCTTGTCATTATGTGTATGTTGTTCTTATTTAGCTTAAACTTCAGGACTTTTGTTATGGAAATGAATATGCAGGACAGGCATTGAAGGGTGATAACATTTAGGGACATCGTTTAGCCATGGTAGTTGCAGGAAAAGAACCTGCACATAAAGTATATACTGTTCTTACTGTCTTAATCTGTTTAGAGTTTGTTTAGTGTTTGTAATTTTTCAAAGCAGATTGTCTTCATTTGTTGTTTGGAAAATGCATACTGTTTAGAAACCATTCTTAAATCTTCAGAAGCAAACACTTGAAAAAATCAAAATCTTGTTGTTACTGCAATGAAACATTATTTAAAATTCTCCATTTTTCAGTGGTGCCTAGTCTAATGTTCTTATAAAACCGTAAAGCCTGTTTGCGTTCTAGTCAGATGTGGCCTGTTAGCTGAAGGGCAAGATGAATCAGCCAGAAATTTTAGTGGGGAAGAGGGCTGCAGGCATGGTGATTTGAGAAATTTGTTGTGAAGTAGAGCTAATATTCTAACAACAGAGCTGTTATTAGCACTGTTCCAGGTTAGTCTTGGTCGTAGATGTTGAATAAGATGTAAGCTTTTTTCCGCTTGCTTTTGTTTCTCTAGTTACTGAATGAAAGGGCATGTGAAATTGATTTCTCTTTGTATGTCCCTCCGCACCAGTTCTTTAGAAATTACAGGACATCAGGGAGCATGGTAAATGAGCTACATGATTAAATTTTTAAATCTTACAACAGCTTTGTCCAGGATGAAAATCCCAAAATTTCAAATGATTTCTCTTGTTATAGGTTTTCTTTAAAATATTGCTTGATTTACATTTGTAAGATTAATAATAAATATACTTTTGGGTTGACATTTCATAAAACAAAATTATAATCTTAAGGAATGAATTACCCACAACAGTGTACTTATTGTGGCAGTGTTACTTTTATTAAACCATTTATCATTTTAATGTTGTGTATTCTGACTCTTAAGGTTTTCTATCTTCAAAGAAAATGCAAGAAAACAAATTCAACATTCATTTTTCTTTCCTACAGCATTATCTGCATACCAGAGGTACTACAGTTTACAATCTGACTACTGGAAGGTCTGTATATGCTGCTTTTTTTTTTTTTTAACGTATTGTTTTAAATGATTGAATTTCCAGAATAGATCAATTTCAGTCTTAAGTTTGGAGTATCTACCTGCAATTACTTGGCATATTAATTGGGTCTTAATGAAAATGTTCACCTATATGTACAACTTATTATAAATCTAAGTGGAAATAAATCTTCACAGCATTTGTTGAAATGGCAGATCAATTAACTTGACACACTTTAGATTTTTTTTTTTATTATTATTATCTGTTACTACAGTTTTTCTTAGGAAACAGATATTTGGATATGTATGAATATTGAGGGAATCACCACCACTTGAAAGCTGCTGTGCAGGTGTTGGATTTGTACTAAGAAAAATGTTCTCAGGTTGCTTTTTATTTCTGTAGATGCCAAATAGTTAAAAGTTCCTTTCAGTATTTTAGGTAACATTCTTATGTAAGACGGGGAAAAAATCCTGTCTTATCTGTAAGTCCATATAGAGGTATCAGAACTTTAATAAAATTAAAACATTTCTTATAGTGATATTGTAAAAAGTAGTTAGCATTACTGCATTGTCACATGAAAGAATGTGAAGCTTATGATTGAGACGGAGGTGCAGGAAAGCACATAACACTGTAGATACTTGTGTGGTCTAAAGCAGCTGTTTTCCGTAAAAGCGTGTGTAAATGCGTATTTCAAATAGGGAGGGCTCGTTCTGGAAAAACATCAATACCATGTATATACGAGCATTAGAAAAACATTTTCAGTGTTCTTTGCATTTTGTGGGGACTGTAAGTATGTTCTGAAAAATCCCGTGACAACTCCTCCCATTGGGAGGATGGAAAGAGGGAGAAAGGCAGCGTAAATAAAGGGTAGAAGAGTGAATGGAAATAATGTCTTCTCTTGGCATATGGAAGGAGAGGTCCAATCAGAGGGTCCTAGGAAAATTGTTCCTATTGTCTTGTAAAGCCCCCACTCCAGTAGAAGTCGTATGAATGCCATTTTTGCGCCAAGCCATTTTGAAGTAGGTTTTTTCAGAAATAACTCCTGTAATTTAAAAACTATAACAGTAAAAGCATTCATCTATTCTTACTGCTTACGTGACTTTGGAGAGTTAGTTTGAAGATTGCTGTAAATGAGTGTTGAAATTCATCAATTAATTAAACATATATTGTAATAGTTGCTGTCATTTGTCCTCTTCCCAGGTTAAGGATTTCAGAACAGTTTGTGATGAATTATTCTCTCTGGCTTTTGTTCTAATGACTCATTATTAGAAGAAGTGATAGAGGATTAGTAAATTATTTTCTTTGCATTTTCAGAGAGTTGAGGGTGAAGTGTAAATCATTATATGTATTTCCATAGCTATAGGGTGTTTTAGTGTAGCTCAGAATATTATCTGCAATTAAAATAAACGCAAACTCTGATTGTTTTGCAGTCCTGTTTCAAAAGTATGGATGGCAGTAAAATGTGTGATTTGTGCTTGACTTGCTGAAAGCAATTTCTGTTTACATGCAATGTGCTGATATTCCAGCATACCTTTTTCTTGTGTATATCTGAATTGTTTTACCATGCAGAGATTTACTTCAAACAATTCCAGTTCCAAGCATGAGAACATTGTTTGGAGCTGACAAAAGAGCATTTTGTCTTTTATAAAGGAAAAACAAAAGTCCAGTGATGTTCCTTAAGGTTGGCCTCACCTGGGAAGGATACTATGCTACTTGATCTTATTACGAACTTCATTATAAATGTGTAGTCCAAAGTGGGATTTTTTTCCCAATAATAATTTTGGAGATTGTCTTGATTTTTATATGCATGAAAAGAGCCTAAAAACATTTTTCAGTTTTTTTTTTTTTTTTGGCTGAAACTGATACAGGTGAATCATATTTCATCTTATTAATGGATGATGAAGCTAGTCTGGAGTTGGCAGTGGGAAAGCTGTCTGGATTAAGTCTAGAGAAAGGTTCTCCCCACACACACAAGTGAGAGAATTTCTTGTTGTCCTTCATACCTTGTATGTATAAGAAATCATTTAGTCAAGAATAGTAAGTTTTTTGGCGTATTTTTGATCACCATGTTACATGCTGTTTTGATATACTTTGTAATGAACTTTTTTTGCAGAGAGGTAAGAGATGACTTAAAAAAAGGCAGTCACATTTTGTTGTTTTTAAGATTTTTTTTTTTTTTAGTTCTTTCAAAGTTAGATGTCATCAATTAAGTTGTTGGCATTTGTGATGGTAAAGAAAAGAGGAGAGAGAAGGGTGTGAAGAAAAGGTGGTATTTGAGAGCTATGAGGAGAGCTGTGTGAGAGTACTGAGAAATTGATGGAGAGTGCTGAATCACATGAAGGTTATTATATAAGACAGGTTTGAAACCAGACAGGAACAGTCTTATAAACTTAGGCAGCATATCTGAAATTACTTACTGTGGTACAGTGCAAATTTACGTGGTCGAAATAAGTGTTCTGTATGTTCTTTGTTTTATAAATAGAAAACTTCTAGGATTGTGAGAGATTTTTAGGTTGCTTTGGGTGTAGTTTGTCCTTATATAGTATGTATAGTCCCTGCAACATCGGATTTTCACTGTTGCATGGGGTTGGTAATTGAGCATTATTTTCATGGATTGTTCATTATATGGTATTCATTCTACTATTCATTCTTTTTTCCCCTCTTTTTTTTTTTTCTTTTTTTCCCCTCTCCTTTCAGGAAGAAAAGCATTTTACACGTTTTTTTCATAGATTTTTCTGAAGGTCTGAATTTTTTACCAAGTTGTTTTCTGTCAGAATTTGGTGTATGGATTGTTTTGTTGGTAATACAGTAAGCATTTTCTTGATCCTGGGGAACAAAGAGAAAGAAAAAACACTTTAGAAAATATATTCTGAATATATGTTACAGTGGCAGAAGTGAAAGGTTAGGAAGATGCTGTATTTTGCTGTTTATCAGATCAATATTTCCTCCATTCTGATGAGATATTACTTCCTTTCAAAGAAGTAATACCTGTACAGATAGTTTTGAAAGAACTGGTTGCATTATGCCTCATATTTCTAAATAGACCACTTTTTGCAGTAATGTCTTCGGGCACCCACAGATCAACGTAAAATGTCCAGCAAAATTGCTGAGTTTCTGCAATTTTTGTTCTGCACAGGCAGCGTCACACCTT
Organism: Grus americana; assembly: GCF_028858705.1. Taxonomy (NCBI): domain Eukaryota; kingdom Metazoa; phylum Chordata; class Aves; order Gruiformes; family Gruidae; genus Grus; species Grus americana. Next base: position 123,275,348 of record NC_072852.1, on the reverse strand, counting down.
AACTCTGCATTTAAAAAAATTATTTGACTTGAAATAGTACAAAGTAAATATATCTCAACCTGGATAAAAGCTAAAATAATAGAGTTCTTGCATTCAAGTAGTTTTCTCAACGTTTCTTCTTATACGCCTATGCTAAAATAAATCTCCCTTCTATGCAATGTACTTCATTCTGATTTCTTTTTAAAACTCTCCTGTGTCAACATGTTGGGGGAGGTGAGGAGGATTGTGGGGGATGAATAGATAAGAAGGGCAGTTCAGGAGAGGGAGGCAACAACTAGAACTGCACTTTGTAGATTTTGATGCTACTGAGAATATAAAGATACCAGGTGTAAGTGTCTGCCATGGTTATCGGTTCTTGATGTATTCTGAGGAGGCAGGATTAGAAGCTCAGCAAGGAGTAAGATATTTCTGATTTTAGCCAAACATGATGGCAGATATCTGGCACCTGGAAAAAGTTAATCATCTTATGTGGTTGTATTTTAATGCAGTTGATCATACTGAACTCTTTTTTTTTTTTTTTTTTTTTTTTTTTTTTTAAATGTAATGGCTGGGTTTGGGTAGGGCTGTCGTGACAGAAATTTCAGTACCCGGATGAATTTAGTGTGTGTAAGTGCAAAACATCTGGATCTGTTGCATTGACAAGGTTGTCCAGGGCAGGGGACACCTAGAAACCTTCCTGCACAGATGTGAGGCTGTAAGAGGTTTCAGTGCTCATCCATGGGGGTGGTTTACAGAAGAGCCTGGTTGTCTGGTACTTTGATTACATCTCCTCTGCTTTGGCATGATGTTGCTACTACAGTCCTTATGTGGTTTGATAATCTTGATTAAAATATATTTGCGGTCTTTTGCAGGTAGGTGAGCATTCACTTATTGTGAGTTAGAAACTGTGTCCCTGTAGTTGTTGCAACACAGAATTTGAATAAATAAAACATTTTAGTACAGGTATATTAGGTAACAGCAAGCTCCCATATGCTGATTCTCTGCAGTGTTTCCATAAGCCATCTATTATTAACATCTCTGTGGTTGGGAAATGAATATATAGCTTTCTAGACAGGATTTTAGTCAAATCCAGGGGATTGTGGACAAGTTATGAGGAGTATGAGGACAGCACAGCCATTGTACCTTATTCTGAGTGTGTTAATTCATCAGAGAAGAATCCTGTCTGTCTTCAAGGATTTTTATAAAAAAACCCGTGTTTCATTGGAGTAGCAGAGGGTACACAGATACTTAAACATTTCCATCTATATGTGAATAAGTTGGAGGATTGCCAGGACACTGTATTTAGAAATTCACCGAAGCGAGCATTAAAATGATGGAAGTTACTCCTGTATCAAGGAACACTATTTACCGTGGACTAGGATGCTAGAACTTAGATTGAGGATGCCTTGAAAAGAAACCTCAGTTTATTCAGGTTATACTCAACTGTAGTAGCTCTTTATGGAGAAGTGCTTGGAGTGGATCAGTCAGAAAATCTGAATGTTCCTTGCAATGTTTGAGGAACACTTAATTAGTGAGTTATATCCGCCAACATGAATTCAGAGATAGATTTCTTGTTAGCTGTTGACTTTGGCTGGAAAGTTGTCTAGAAGAAAAGTAAATCTGTCAGGCACTCTTTATCATTGTAATGAAAATGGTCCTAATCACCTTTCTTTTTAATAAATAATTCATTTATGTGGTCAGGGTGAAAACATCAAAGAAGTTTAGTAAACTCCAAGGAGGATTTTCAAAGACCTACTTCTGTGTTCCAGTGGATTTTCAGAATATCTGGGTGCAAGTATGGTACAAACAGAACTTGCAGTTGCAAGACTATACTGTAGAAGACGGAATGGTCTAGTTAAAAAAAAAAAAAAAATTGAAGGGGGGGAGGAATAAATCCCATAGGGGTTTTTTTTGCAGCAAGGTAAGGTATCAATCTAGTTCCGAAAAGCAGCTAATTTATACTCCCTGTCTGTGTTTACTAAACATTAGAACTACTGTCTGAGTTCAGATGTTTACCTCAGACCTTCTTCATATTTGTCTCTTAAAATAAAAAAATCTTAGAAATTTAATTTTGGTTATATATTTGCAAATAACAGGATTTCCTCTCATTTTTCTCAGATAGTCTTTATAAAACTGAGGAGAGTTCAAAACGATGCAGAAGTATTTAAAAACCAAAAAAAAGGCAAACCAAAACCAAACCAACTCCCTAAAATTGTCTTTAGAAAGCCCAGGAAAATATAACTGTGAATGTGTGCTGATCATGGCAGAGGGATGTGATCTTAGTCTATGCTGAGTTGTTGTTTTGTTACAGAAAGCAATTGTGTAATGTTCCTTCTTATGTAGACCTAATTTTTTTTACAATGCTGTTTTATAATTAAAACTATGTAGAAATGTTACTAGGAGTGTTCTCAACCTTATGGCTAAAATACTTTTAATTAGTAGTAAGGCTTTTTTTTCCGAAGAACTAAAGTAAAAAAATACCATGAGCGTTTGTTTTAAAATGTGACCTGTTGCTTGCTAGTTTTAGTATTTTTATGCAGCTTCTTTTCAACTCTTTACCTTTTCCATTTTGATAGGCCAAATGTCTTTTTGGTATGTTTCCTTAATGCTATAAAATAGGAAAACAATTAAATTAATGCTTTAATTTAATATGCTTTGCTGTCTCTTTTTCTCCAGACTATAAGTCTATTTCCCCTTTTTTAAATAGTTGGACAAAAAGCAATTACTAGACATACTGATAACAGCAAATAAGAGAACATTTTGCACCTTAGAGTATCTGTTATAAGACAGCAATTTTCTACTTCATTGACTCACAACTGGTTTTTTTCTGCAGTAACCTCAAAATACCATGTAGTGTTTTTAGACAGAATTCATCAAAACTTCCATTATTTTTTTAATTAGATATAAATGCTTAGTTTAATTGAAACACTACAGTGGTATAGGATCAGTAGAAATTGCTGGAGCAGACACCTTCCTGAAACAAAAGTTGGAAAAGGCAGTAGGATGATTTGTGAACGCTGCTTTTTATTGAAGCCCTTAGGTTTTTGGAACTTTTCTTTTAAGAGAATGGATATCCCATATAAGGAAGCAGATTTCCACATAAGTCCTCTGAGAACAAAATTTTAAAATGACACCAAAAGCCTTTAATATAAATTATTGCCATGTAGCAACGCAGGGCATGTACAGGAAAAGTGGAAAGAAACAATTGCTTTGATCAGAGGAGACTTAATCAGAGAAACATTTAGAAGAAGGCTTGGTCAGGAAAGCAAGTTTCAGAATTCCTCAATGAAAGTGAAATTTGCTGAGATCAAGGGCATTACAGAAGGAATTGGGAGATACGGTAGGTGACCTAAAGATGGGTAAGGTGAAAACCTGCAATTCAGAATATATTTGCAGAATAAAATCAAAATGATAGGGTAGGAATGGAATAAATGGAGATTTCAGAGAAAAGGGAGACTCAGAAAGTGAAAAAACAGAAATTGAATAAAGATTCAGTGGCTCTGGAAGACACTGAGAAGGGAGATACTATTAATACCTTCTATATGCTGTTTACTTCTGTCTGAAAATATAATGGTCATCAGCATAGCCCATGGGATTCTATACCACCCCTCACTTTTGACTAAAACAGCAGTTGTTAGATTGCAGGCCTTTCACTAGAAGGATTTTGACAAAGATAGGTCATGTTCTGAGAAGATATGAAATAAAACTGTTTTAAGACTTAGTGTAGACTAAGAGGGAGAGAGAAGCACGGTAGTATTATGTGTTTTGGAACAGCAAATATAAAATAGAGATAAGTTTGAAAGGAATGACCTGATTTTTAAATACTGAAGACATAGGCCATCATAATGGAGACAAAAAGCATTTTTATGGGATTTAATGGGATAAGCATTTTCAGGAGAGTGTGTTGTGGAAAGCAATCTGGAAATACAGTCTGAGTCTGATACAGCATGATAATACAGGATGGCAAGCTATTATGTCCAGAAAAAGAAAAATAAGAAAAGGGAAGGGAGAAGTCTGAGGAGAGAAAAAACTCTAAGACCGAGTGAGACTGAACAAATAATTTGAGGAAGAGGAAAGTGTGGCTAGAGGAAGAATCACAGGGAAGGAAAATTGTAACCCTGCTGAGAATTTGAATGTAAAGAAGATGAGAGAAGTGAAAACATACTTTAAGGCTAAGAGCATATGGGGAGAAGGGAGGAAGGTATATATAGAATAATACAGGAGTGGATTGTGGGAGGTCTGCAATGAGACTTTTGCCAGTTTTTTCCCCAACAGCAACCTCTGTGTCATAAATTCACCAGGCGTGGTAGGAGAGATTTAAAAAAAAAATAATTAAAAAACCCAACAACCAACAACAACCCAAAGAACCCAAATAAAACAAAAAAACTCCAACAAGCCAAGGAAAGACGGTAACTGTTCAGGTGAGGAGCACAGTATCACTCTCCATCAAAGGACCAAGATCCCTTCTGTCTGAAGGAAGGCAGAAGGTAGAGTGTGGAGCACTGAGGGTCACTTGGGGAGCTAGGTAAATAGATACAAAAATTCACTATCTTTAGAGTGGAGGAAATTACAGTAATGAGTATTCAACTGATAAAAATTACCTTTCTGGCCTGAACTTGCTGGAGAGTCCATGGCAAGGGGAGTGAGTTAGGATGACAGAAACTCCTCTCTTATTAATTAAACAGTGAAGATTTTTAATGTATGTAGCTGTTAACTACAGCTGATGATAACAATTTTCTGTCACAAAAGAAAGGATTTTACAGGAAATTAGGAACAAGGGATCTAGCAGTTGCACAAAATCTTTTACTGAATTGCTGATGAAAAATACCTGAGGACATACTTTCCATAATATTTAGTTTTGTGGAGTGCAATGGGTAAGAGTGAGTAATTCTGTGGATGAAAATTTTTCACTTTGATCCTAAGATATACTGGCAAAACAAAAAAGGGGGGGGGAAGAGGTGGGTACAAAATCATCAAAGGTCATTTTAAAGAAAAATCAGTAAAACTACAACAAAGCCCATAGCTAGCAATGTCTGTTTCTGCAAGGATTTTTAGAGGTTATTAATTCATTTTGATCATGAACTTGTCCCTTCAGTGTGTCAAGATGGATAGAAATTGCATGTGAGAAGTTGTTTGAAAAGCTAGAGAAGTTGTTAAAAGACCAAGACCTAAGAGAAATTTGGATTATGAAGATGGCTAAATTTATGAATTGTGTACCATAGAATCTCTCTTCTGTATCAGAATATTTGTTAGCTTTGGTAACATCGTAAATGGGGTTATTTCAGCGTCCCATAGGTGTGATCAGTTAGCGTGATCACTCAGCAATGTTAAAAAATGCAAACTATGTTTATGAAGACTAACTGGAATTCTGCCTCTTAAGGGTAAAAGAATTAGGTGTATGCTTTCAAAATATTTCAGAGAAAATTTATTAATAAACTCTGGAATTTTTGAAAGGTAATGATGTTTGTGTTACCAATAACACTTGGTTGTCTATAAAACATCCAAAAAATAGAGCGAATGAATAACTGTATTTGGGTTTCAGAAAAAGATCTTTTAATATTGGATGCTAAAAATAAATGTTATTTCTTGTAAATCAGTAAAGCAGACAAGCTGAAAGTAGTACTTTTTTTTTTTTCCTAAAATGTGTTGTTAAATGAATGTTACCTAGAAAGATTAAGGAAAGAATGTGTTGTATTTCACGCTGTTAATTAGAGTAAAGCACAACTGAGCCCTGCTTTAGAAAAGAGGATACATTTATCCAGATATTTCTTAAAGAACAATAAATCTTAGAGTTACAGTTTTGGGTTTTGTGTATTCTGGTGTGCGTGTGTGTGTGCATGTGTAAAATTCTGTCCCTCTGTCGGCTAAAACACAGAGAGTTTGTAGGTAGTCCCATGACAGAGAAAGAAGCAGATGCTGTTTTTTACTATTGTGAATGCAGACAAATGATGCAGCATGTCCAATTTTGTGTACAGCAAAATTGTACAAGGTTCTAATAATTAACTCTTATTAGATGATTTATCTAATGAAATAATGACAGGAGTGTATATTCCCTCTCGTTGAAAGGAATCAAGAGCAGGTGTAAAATCTTAAAAAGAATGAGACTGAACAATTTAACTAATAAGTTTTGACATGTTGCCTTTGACCTCTAGATAAATTTGATAAATTGTGTCTTTTTTTTATGTCTCTATTAACTGTCATCATACAAAACAAAGGAATCCTTCTCTGCACATATAAACCGTGTACCTGTTTAGGTCACAACAAGTATTAGGTCTTTTTAGGGAGCGTGTATGTTGCTATTTGATTATAAATATTTTGTATTTGCACTAAATTAGAAAAAAAGTTTTTTTATTTCAATGTCTGCAGTTCTGATTTTTTTCAGTGTATATTAATTCATTAAGCCATTCGTCCCTTTTAATCAATGGATTTATAAGAACTCAAAACTCTGTCAAATCTGTAATATACTCAGAATGTTAATGGTAAAAGAGGAAGGAATGTGCTTTGGGGAGAAACTTTGCTTGGGTCAGGAGGAGGAGGAGACAAGACAAAAACTTAAGAGGAAACATTCCCTCCTCACCCTAGACATGCTATCTATTTCCAAACAATATTCATAATGTTTTCTAACTGTGATGCTTTGCCCTGGAAATTTGGCAGGAATGCTCTTCTTTGTCCCCCTGTATGTATGATCTCTGTCTAGAAATCCAAATATTCTGGGTGGAAATAAAATAAGTATCATCAAGATTGATGGAAAAGTCTCTTCAGAAGAGCTTTTTATGCATGTTTAATTCTCCTATTGCAGAAGTTTCCTTTGTGCAGAATAAAAAACTGTCATCCTTCATCTAGTAGTACTTATAATAATAGCACGCTTCCTTTCTTCAATCCCTGTGATGAGAATGTCGGGTGCTAAACCGAGACATGCTGAAGTGTGGCAGTGGAGAAACTCATCAATTCAGATTGTTCGGAGAGAGGCGTATTCATTGAGCAGAACAGTTCTGACTTGAATGGAGGACACATCTTCAGTAGGCAAGAATATTATTTGAATGTTGATAATACTGAATGACCAAATGTTTCTTTTCCTAAATATAAATGACTATATTGACCAGGTATGTGATGCTTGCTTTTTCAAAAGTATTCTGTTTGCAGAAGGGGCAGTAATGGTACAATTACTTCATACTCCATATGATTGCTCTTTCGTTGCATAGAAAAGGTTAAAACAAAACACACCACCCTATTTTTGTTTGTAGATTCCTGTTTGATCATAAGCTATAAGTAGATACTGTATCTCATTAATGAGTGGCATTTCTTCAGAAATGAATCTTTTACATTTTAAGGTTCTTTCTTTAAAAGATGAAATATTTGCTTAGGTTTAGAAACAAAGAATTGTTCTGTTTTGCCAATTTTGAGTTTCTGAATTTTGCTCTCTCCAGATCTGACTTTTCAGTTCTAGTTTTTTAAATACTCTTCCAAGCATATACCTAATTAAAGCATTCTGCTGCATTGTTTCCCCCTTTTCCCAGGGATGCAGATTCAGTCATTTCTGGGGGCATGGGGGGGAGTGGTTGAAGTGTGAGTGGATGGAGTACAAATAGATGGAGAAGGTAGCAGGTGGGAGGATGGGGAGACATAGAGCTTGGGGTCTCTTAAAGAACCCACAAGTAGCTTGTGTGAGGCTAATAAGCTCGTGCTTTGAAGAAAAGGCATATCATTCAAAATGTTTTTAGAATAGTGTTTTAGAGTAGTCTTTGAGTATGACTGTGCTCTGCTCTGTGAAGCACCCTTACAAGAACAAGTATTTAGAGGGGAAACAGAAATCAGTTCTGCTTCTCACGTTTACTTACATAAAGGTGTAGCAAGAAGCAATCTCTGGTGTCTGCTTGCCTTCATGGAGCACATCGAGTGAGGACGGTGCTGAAACCACCAAGTCCTCATGGTCTGAGTGCTCGCCTTGAAGGGAAGGCCAGATGCTGAAAAAGTACTGGAGATTCAAATGTTAAAGCATGCTAACAGCAAACAAACAAAACCTTTGAGTTCCAATAATTTCAAGCAAAAGTATTTCTAGATGTATGTTGAGAAGGTCTGCAGCTACCTAGAAAACCTTTATTAGCTTGTCACCTTCAGCCACTTGTCTGGGCTGCTGTATTCAAGTTATTTGGCACTAACTCCTAAGTCACTGTGCAGTATCATTTTGGTTTGTACAAGTTATCCCCCCAACTTCTGAGGCATAACTCGGAGCTTCTGTTCCTCATGCTGTGTCATTTTTCTCATCTCATTTGCTAGAGAAATGGGAGCGATGAGAGATCCAGCATCACAGATAAGGAAGAAATATCAGTCAGCCAGTTAGGGATCTTTCACCCTGTTTTCTTTTTTCCCCAGCCTAGTCTTTGTTCTGCAAGGCTGAAAAGTTCCTTTATTAAATTTTACCTGTTATTACCAGCCAAAATAAGTGTATCTATATTTCCTGGTTTCCTCATTCAGTCTTTCTTCCTGGGTTAGGTTTTTACTTAGTGTTTTTCTTATTGCAGGCATTGTCCTCGCCTCTTCTTTCTGAATTCTCAGGGTCGTCAGAAAAACAGCAATAAAACTGTATTACCAGACATCATAACTACACTGACGCTGCCTAACGTGTTTTCTAAAATTATTTAAGGTATTGTTTTTCTCTCCTCTCCCAAAGAGGATTGGGATCCATTTCATGTATTTACCTGTCAGACTCTGATTCTTGGGATCACACAAAGATCCATTCCCAGCTATCTTATTGATACAATCAGAACTTTGTGAACTTTTTCTGAAAACAAGTAGGCTGAAAAATCTGATTCCAATCCTGGTATACACTGTAGAAGGAGACATAGATCAAACAGGATCCAGTAAGGAGAGTGAGGGGAGGAAGGAGAAAAAAGGAAAGGAGGGGTTCAGTCATCTGTGCAGTTAGCTTGAACTTTCTTTTTGGAAGGGAAAGAAGATAAACTGATTATCATTCCAAATGACTATTTTCATTATAGCTAAGGGATGAAAACCCATAGTGGTGACAGAGAAGAGGGAATCTCTTTAAATGAGCCTAGTGCTGATGGTGATACTTTCTGTGTTTTCTGTTCTCTTAACTGCTGCAGGGAATTCATGCTTACTGCATCTTCCAGAAGTTTTTGTATCACTGGTCGTAGAGAAAGTTGCATCAGTTTTGCAGAATGCTGCAGACTCACAATGTTTTAATGGTTTTAAAAAGCAGCTGGACAAATTCAGGGAAGAAAAATCCATTAAGAGCAATTAAATATGAAGACATTTTGTCTGGCTTCAGAAACCTCTGAACCACAAATCAGGGAGGGTATTCTTGGGAGAAGGCAGCTTAAAATAATGATAGAAAAGTGAATGAAGTTTCTCTTAGCAGTAACTTCAACAGTAACATTTTAAAAGTTAAATGTTACTGCTGATTTGTATGATAGCCTGCACCCTCCCTCCAGGGTCACCTGCTTGGAGTTATGTTTCCATTTAGTGACATAGTCTTTACCTTTTGGAGAGGAAGAATGATTTTCTGATTAAATGCAATCATTGGATGTTATCTAGAGCAGAATTACTCTGTGGAGCTGTACAAGAATTTCAGTACACTTTATCCTGTTCTCTCTCTCTCTCTCTGAAATCCATAAAAATATAATAACATAAATGAAATCATCCATCTAGTTCATAATGGAGCATTATAACTTTGTCTCAGTTCTGTTTCTGATCTCAAAATCTAGGCAAACGGAGCCCTCTATCTGTCTGAAACTTGTAAATAAGTTCTGAAGAAAACCTTGTCTTGAAGGCACTTCCACTTCCCCCAGACAAATATGTCTTTCAGAGGAATGTCAGCCTTTTTCTTTCTTAAACTTTCTTCCCTGTACATTGATGTCAAACGAATTCCTTAGGAGTCTCTCCTTGATCACAAAGGCTGTAACACTGGCTTTCGTCAAGAGAGAACATATAGGTACTCCTTGCTGGTGAATTTTTCTGACCTGGGCTTTGAGTAAAGAGACAACTGAAGAAACAGATGACGAATGTCACTTGTGAGTTCAAGACAAACCCAGATGAGCGATGCCACAGGAAGGCAATTAGTCTTGAACTGAGAACAAATGTTAAGTACTACCTTGGAAAAATAATACAAAATAAAAAATGGCTCTAAAGGAGCACAATTTATATACTTGATTTTTTAAAAATGCTACTGTTCAATGGTTTTGGTAATTCTGGTATTTTGCGTAGATGTGTAACTCCAAATTCATGTGGCATCTTTCAGTGTTCCCTGTTAACTAACCTCTCTAAACCTTGATTTTTATCTTTTCCTGGGATTCTAGTTTTAGTCATATTAGTCTTACAGCCTGTATATATAAACTGGGAGATGATGTGTGTGTCTTGAGATGTTTTGGTGATTCAAGTTCAGGGACCAAGTACCAGGGGTAGGACTTTGCTTTGTTTTTTGGCTGGAACACAGTGAATCACTGAGGTATTGGAGCAGTGTCATGAAGCACTGCTCCTTTTCATGGTAACTCATCTGTTCTGACTGAAAAGAAAGTGGTTGACAGTTTTGTAATTATTGGGAAGAATGTGATCTGCCATATCGACAAAGGATTGCTTTGTCATAAGTGGAACAAAGTTTCCTGTCTGTGTGCTGTGTCAGTCAAGTATGAAAGGAACAGCAATTCATTGGTTGGGGTTATCAAACTGATGTAAATCCAGAAGTGTACCTCTTCTCCTGAGTCACTTTGGCAGACATTGCTTTTAGAAACAGAAATTGAAGGGTGAGTGCCCATGTGTAAGAAAATCGAAGAAGTGGATCTCATAAAGCAAACTACTCAAAATTCTTGGTATAGAACTTCTTGCTTCATTTAAATGCAAGTAAATAAAGAAGATTTTCAGTTTTGTTCCTTTCACCCCATGTGTATTGCACCGTAGAGTTCTCTAAGAGGTTTGGGGAGGGCTGAGACAAGTTGTTAGGCTGAGAATGCTCTTCATTTTTACTGACGATGATCTGAATTTTAGGCCTGGAAAGTATGTATTGGTGGCCAGTTGCACAGTGAAAGCACTAAACAGATTTAAAAGTGATTGAGTGGCACAGCTATCATTCTGTGAAATCTTAAGAGAAATTAGGAAGTAGAATATACCTACCAGTTGAAACAGACTCAGATATTTAATTACCATGTTAAACAATTAAATATAGCCTGGACATCCTAAAGTGGATGTGTTTGTGTTAAGTAGAAAATCAAAGGTAATGTCAAAAGCACATTAGAAAAGAAGTTGTGGAACACTTCCCTCTGTCTTAAATGCTTCCACAAGGCAACAAGCACAAATTAGACCTTCCAGTTCATATTTTCTCCTTTTTCCTGACATTGATTGTGAAGAGACCTTTTTAGGCTCCCTGCCTGTCATATTCCCTGCCTATCAGAGCAGGCCTTCAATGACTATGGTCTATCTACCAAGGAGTAATTTTTTTAAATTTTTTTTTTTTTAATGTTAGGAGTTCTTCCTAGCAGACCAATACCTTAGTCCCCTTGATTAATTCACATAATCTCCACATGTTAGTATTCATTCTCCTGTACATTTGAGAGACAGGTTTCTTCTTTGGTTAAGCAAAGTACTGTAAAGACTATTGATAATTACAAGTTAGGATATTTATGCCTGCCCATGTTGAGATCTGCTAGGTGACCACAAGGCCATGATCACAGGTTTATGAAGCTGTCCATGTCACTGCTTCATGCCTTAGAAATACCTTTGTCTTTCTGTAGGTGTAATATACTTCGGTTTTGATATCTGTAATTAAAGAATGATCCTGTTTATGGAAATTCCATTGTGATAGATAATTGGACCTTAAGACAATGTGTAAGAAAACTGTAACATCTTTTTTGAAAATGTTACTTCAAATAAGAATGTAGAGAAATGCAGATTACACTGGAGAGGAATTGCATATTCAGAAAAGGTGGGAAGTAGCATACAAGATACAAGTTTAAGCAGTCCTTAATATTTTCTGAAATGATAGAAAGGTGTTGTTAATTGTGTTGTGAGGGGAGGAAAAAAACACATCTTTGATCTAGGAAAATAAATCTAAATTGACGAACGTTAGTGTCATATGGAAGAGTTGTAAATGTGGGTCTGGTAATATATATTTTTAATGATTTGGAAATGAAAGTGAGTATTGATATAGAATCATAGTATGGTTTGGGTTGGAAGGGACCTCAAAGCCCATCTAGTTCCAACCCCCCTGCTGCGGGCAGGGACACCCTCCACTAGACCAGGTTGCCCAAAGCCCCATCCAACCTGGCCTTGAACACTTCCTGCTCTTGATCCATTCCCTGCCCAGCCTGTAGTTGTACTTGGGATTGCCTCGACCCACGTGCAGGACCTTGCACTTGGCCTTGTTGAACTTCATGCAGTTTGCACAGGCCTCTCAAGCCTGTCAAGGTCCCTGTGGATGTCATCCCTTCCCTCCAGCGTGTCAACTGCACCACACAGCTTGGTGTTGTCGGCAAATTTGCTGAGGGTGTACCTTATCCCATATTGTAAAACAGAAGATAAATTTTGTAGGCTGAAGGGTAGAAATTTAGAAGTACAAAAAAAGATTATGGAGAATTAAGATAACAGGTGGAATTTCATATGGTATGGTGAGATAGTTGTATCCACCATCTCATGTATACATAACTGATGGTGTTCAGGAAATCAGAAAAAGTAGGGAGTATGAAGAAAAGGTTAGAAGTCCAAACAATATTCAGTTTAATAAAGAACAATATAGAAGCCCATACGGGAAAGCATGGTCTTATATAAAAGATAAGTGTAGTTCAACTTGACATTTGCTAGAATCTACTCATCGTCCTCTCAAATGTAGAGCAACAGACTGAAATTTCAGAGGAATGATAAAAGCATATCCAAGAGCTGTTTGCAGAGGAGACAGACAGGAAGGAGGGTGAATCAACACATACCATGGCTATGGGTTAGAAAGGGATTCCACTGACTTCTAGTACAGGAGTAAGGGGCTATTCACTCACACCGAGGAGCAGCAATTATAATGTAAAATAATTTGTGGAACTCAAGTTAGCAAGGTATCTTTAAATAAGAGCTCCCTAGAGTCTTACAAAAGGATGTCAAATTGACACAGAGGATGAGAAAATCCCCACACTATGGCATTGGTTAATTGGCCCCTCATCCCCTCTCCTCTCTTCTGTCCTCCTTCAGGTGGTCAGCTTAACTGCATGAGCAATGGCATTTAGGGGTGAACTGCCCCAGAGGAAAAAAATGTAAAGCTACCAACTTTGAAAGGTATCTTGTAACCTCTCCTTGTAAGATACGGGAATTGAACGGAGGAGAGACTAGTGGATTTAAAATCGTTCAGGTTCCTGATTCAGGACAGTTGTGATGTTTCCTTTTGCAGTTTTTCAGAGGTTTTTTTTTTTTTTTCCAGAAGTTAAACTGTTGACAGAGGTAATTAAGTGACATCAGGTACAGCAGCAGTGATACAATGGTAGGAAGAAGAGGGTTTATTGAGGGAAAGAAAGCTGAGCTCCAGTGTAGATGAAGAAAGCTGAATAGAGCAGTGCAGAATTAGCAGAGAAGAGATGATGGAGAGTGAAAAAAGGGTCCTATGGTTTGCCTTGTTGGTATTTTTTTTCTTTGTTTGTTTTGCCTTTAGAAATTGAAGGCTCTTAAACTCACTAGTATATATATTCACAGAGTGGGCTGAAAATTTACTGATGTACGGTTATCTGTTAAGAAATGATGATTTGATGGAACTGAAAGATTCAGTGGGAATGGTTGGTGGGCTGCCCAGCTGCTTTGCTTTGCTCTTGGCTGCTGGCCATCTTGTCTGCTCCCCCAGCTGCCTGTCATGTGGGCCTGCTGCCTTGTCTGTTGTATCCTATTTTAAGTATTTGTACATTCTAACAAATAAAATGGCAAATCACCAATTAGAACACCAATTAGTGATTACTACTAAACCAACTATGGTCTTAATTGGAAAATCATTTTCAATAATAATTGATATCTAACTAGCAACCATTAATCTATGATCTTGCATTTTCATACTTAAAAAATTAAACCTTTAAAAAATGAAAAGATTCTTACTTTAATATTTGATATAACAATACATAAAATATATACCCCAAATATGCTATCCAGTAACATTTTCCATTTTCAGATGTTACTAATTTAAAAATTGAGTCAAAATTGAAGTGATAGTGAGACTTTTTTCTAAAGCTGATACTCAGAATTTTGTTCCAAATGTGGGATTTTTTTCAGTTTGTGGTTTACAGAACAAACTGTTTTTATGCTAGAACTAACGAAGCCTGGGTAGTGATGGGCTGGTGTCTGTTGTCCTTTCGCACCTCCTGTCCTTCCTTCTCCCACTTCTCTTTGTAAGCACACACAAACTGAAATTCCTCTAGTTTTCCTGGTGAAGCATCCTGAATAACATGTTGTTTCCTATGACATCTCTGAGCAGGAAAAGCACGTGCTTGATTTAAATCTGGGCTAATGGGCGAAGTGTCTCTTCCCAAAGAAGAGAGAGTAATTAAACTCTATCTGTTTTCTGACAGTAGACCTTGGTTCAGTGGTTCTTTTTTCTACCCAGCAGGTATTTTCAGTGACTTTCCTCAAACTTTTAGTCTTTGAGATGTCTTGCTTTCTGTAAAATTCATTTGAAGGCAGCTAGCAGGTTCAACAGTTAGCCAGCTGGAAAGAACAACATCTAAGTAGCAGCAGCATTCTTAGGAAACTTGGTTAAAAATTCAACTTAAAATTTTTCAATTAAGAGGAGTTCCAGATTCAGCTTGGTTCTGGTTACTGCCCAGCACAGTGTGGCTTAAGATTTGAGGGAATAACCATTGACAGTTTTGCAACTTAATTTTTGTGATTGTTTTCCTTTTGATTGTTTTTTACTGGTTTGCTTGTGTGTATTTGAATCACTTCGCAGTCATTCATGCCTTAGTATATTCAGCTTGTCTACTCCCATTTTTTGTGTAGTGCCTCAGGTAGAGCAGCCGTGTAATTAATGATATTAAGGCTTTTTTCCAACACAGTAGTGATTCTCCAGCAGTGAGAAACTGACAGGGAAATAACGGGGCTACTTGTAAACTCAGTGGGATTCCTATCTTTGCTGGAGTGGGTTGGAAAAATGGTGAATCAAGAACATAAAATTCCATACTAGTAGTTTTGTTTCATGAAATGTTTTGAAGATGATGGGTATAAATAGTGATGATCACTTACCATATAAAAGGGAATAAAACATTTCAATAAACTGTCCAAATGTCATCTTCCAAAAAAGATGTTTCAGTAATGTTTGTGTGTATACATGAACAGTCATTAATTTCTGTATTTTGATTGAGAACATTTTTAAAGAGATCTAATAATTTTTGTTAGGTCAGCATATCTTGGAAAAGAGAAAAGCCAAATCCTTTAATATATATGAAATAAGAGTAGTAGTCATCAAGGAAAAACAGAGGTTAAGAACAACTCTTCTGTCTTTCATTTGCTTATGCTAGTCAGTATTGGGGCCCCACCTCAAGGGTACGGAGAAAGTAAGGAAGTGCCTACAGGACAGTGTTATGGGGGAATTTCTCTTATTTTTGGGGGGAAATCAGCACAAATGGGTGCCTCTCTGAAGTGCTTGTCCACTAATGGATGCAGGACGGGTGTCCTGGGTTTCAGCTGGGATAGAGTTAATTTTCACAACAAGCTGGGAGGGGACACAGGCAGGACAGGTGATGCAACTAGCCAGAGGGGTATTCCATGTCATATGATGTCATGCTCAGTATATAAAGGGGGCTGTCCTGGGAGGAGGGGTCGCTACTTGGGGGTGGGCTGGGCATCGGGTTCCAGGCGGTGAGCAAATTGCATTGTGTAGCACTCGCTTATTATATTCTAAGTATTGTTGTTGTTTTTGTCTCCCTTTGCTGTCCAAGTAAACTGTCCTTATCCCAACCCACAGGTTTTATTTTTTTATTCTGATTCTCCTTCCCATCCCACTGGGGTGGGAGAAAGGAGTGAGCGAGCAGCCGCGTGGTTCTTAGCTGCTGGCTGGGGCTAAACCACGATAACGGGGGAAAATTGGGAGGAGTTAGAGGTCCACCTGCAATTGCAGGCTATGATCTCACTGGGATCACAGAGATGTAATGGAATAGCTCAGGCAACTGGAGTGCTGCAGTGGGTGGGTACAGGGTCTTTAGGAGGGATGCACTGGGAGGGTGAGGAGAGGGAGAAGCCCTTTATGAAAGAGCAGCTAGAATGCATGGAGCCCTGCTTTTGGACAATTGAGAAGCCATTTGAGAGATTACGGGTCAGGATTAGCGGATGACTGATGTGGGTGATGTGGTGGTGGTGATCTGCTACAGATGACCTGGTCAGGAAGTAGTAGATGAGGCCTCCTTCTGACAACTGGAAGAAGCCTTTGCATTTGCAGACACTCATCCTAATACTGGGCTTAGCCATGCTGATATCTGCTGGGAGGGCAACGCAAGAGGGTGCAAGCCATCTAGGAAGTTTCTGAAGTATATTGTTGACGAGTTCCTGACACAATTGGTGGAGGAGCCAACAAGGGCAGATGGTCTGCTCACGTCATGCTTGGAAACATGGAAGAACTGGTTGTTAATGGGAAGGTTGAGGGCAACATTGGCTGTAGGGATCGTGAAATGGTGGAGTCCGGGATCCTGAGACAAGGGAACAAGGCAAATAGTAGAATCAAAACCCTGGCCTTGGGAGAGGAAACCTTGGTCTTCTCAGGGATCAACTTAGAAGAATCCCTTGAATATGGCCCTGGAGAAAAGAGAGATCCTTGGCAGCTTCTTAATTTTCAAGAATAACTTTCTCTGAGCTCAAGGAAAGGAATCCTGTATGGATGAACAAGATGCTCCTGACCAAACTCAGGCATAAAAAGGAAGCATATAAAAGCTAGAAGCAAAGATAGATGACTCATTATAGAGACATTGTCTAAGCATTCTGGGATCGCGTAAGGAAAGCAAAAGCCCACATGGAGTTGAATTTGGTGAGGGGTGTGAAGGGCAACAGGAGGGTCTTCTACAAGTATATCAGCAGCAAAAGGAAGATGAAAGAATATGTGAGTCTGCTGCTGAATGGGGCAAGTAACAAAGGACATGGAAAAGACTGAGGAACTTAATGCCTTCTTCGTCTTGGTCTTCACTGGTAAGACTTGCCTTCAGGATTCCAAGACCCTTGAGACCAGTAGGAAGATCTGGACCCAGGAGGATGTACTCTCAGTAGAGGAGGATCGAGTTTCAGAATGGTTAAACCGACTGGATATCTACAAGTCCATGGGACCTGATGGGATGCATCAATGGGCGCTGAGGGAGCGTGCCCATGTCACTGTGAGACTACTCTCAATTAGCCTAGAAAGGTTATGGTGGTGGGGGAAGGTTCCTGAGGCCTGGCAGAAAGCAGATGTCACTCCTATCTTCAAGAAGGACATGAAGGAGGATCCAGGGAACTACAGGCCAGTCAGCCTCACCTCCATCCTCGGGAAGGTGATAGAGCAAATTATCCTGGAAACTATTTCCAAATCCACTTAGGGCAGGCAAGTCATTGGAAGTAATCAGCATGGATTCATGAAGGGGAAATTATGCTTGATGAACCCGATAGTCATTGTGTTGCAAATGGCTAGCTTGGCAGAGAGGGCGAGAGCTATGGATCTTGTTTGTGTTTACTTTAGTAAGACTTTCCATGCTGTCTCCTGTAATATAGACAAACTGATGAAGTACAGACTAGATAAGCGGTCAGTGTGGTAGATGATTGAAAACTGGCTAACCTGGGCTCAGAGGATTGTGATCAGCATCACAAAGTCCAGCTGGAGGCCAGCCACTAGTGGTGTACCCCAGGGGTTGAGACTATGGCCAGTGTTGTTCAGCAACTTCAGTTAATGACCTGCATCATGGGGTAGACCACACCTTCACTGAGTTTGCAGAAAATGCAAAACTAAGAAGAGACCACATAGTTGTGCTGCTGTTCAGAGGGACCTGAACAGCCTACAGGAACCTCATGGAGTTCAACAAGGGGAGATGCCAAGTCCTGTTTCTGTGGAAGAATAACCCAATGCACTGGCACAGGCTGGGGGCTGACTGGCTGGAAAGCAGCTTTGCAGAAAAGGCCCTGGGAGTCCTGGTGGACAAGTTGACCATAAGGCAGCAGTGTGCTGTTGCAGCATCCTGGGCTGCATAAGGCAGAGCATAACCATCACATTGAGGGAGGTGGTCTTTTGTCTCTGAGCCCTGATGAGACACATGTGGAGTGCTGGGTCCAGTGCTGGGCTCCCGAGTAGAAGAGAGACAGGGAGATACTGGAGCAAGTCCAGTAAAGGTCCATGAGGCTGATTAAAGGCTTGGAACATCTGTCGTAAAAGGAGAGGAGGCTAAGAGAGCTGGGGTTGTTGAGCCTGGAGAAGAGAAAGCTCAGGGGCATCTCATCAGGGTGTACAAATACCTGATGTGGGAAATAATGAAGATAGAGCCACTCTTCTCAGTTGTGCCTAGTGAAAGAAGGAACGGCAGCGGGCATAAAATGAAAACACAAAATTCCTTTTAAACACAGGAAAAATTTTTTTTCATTTGTTTTAATTTGTAAAGGTGATTAAACAGTGGAGGAGGTTGCCCAGAGAGTTTGTGGAGTCTCTGTCCTTGGAGGCTGTCAAAACCCAACTGGGCGTTGTCCTGGGAAACCTGATCTCCAGAGAGATCATCTCCATTTTTTGTGCAAACCTTGAGTGAATCGGTTTAGTTATAAAACATCCGGTCTCAAATATGGCTTTCTATTTGGGGTCAGGAGTTTTGGAGTTTTTTTAAAATCATGTGTCATACAAAATAAATTAGAAACTTTGTGATTGTTAGCAGCATTCAGGGAATATGTAGAGACACTATTAAATTTGGTTAGATGAATCATCTTTATAAAATGTCTTTCAAGGTGAATTTAATCTGTGTGTTGCACAACACCTTTGCTCACTTGATTTGTTTCAGAAAAATACTGTTTTCTATTAAAATACTTAAATTATTGCAAATATTTGTATCAAGTAGAAAATGAAGATGTTTACATCAAGTGAAATTTTTATAAGCTTCAGTGGAAGGCACATAAGTCAGATGCCCATAGCAACGATCACTATTTAGACATTTGCTTGGCTGTTTGTTCTTATGAGAAATTTGAGGAGGTACGCTAGTTGATCAGTATTCCATTTTGTCAAGGACCTAAATCTACTTATGGCTAAAGGAGTACCCAGTTTAGAAAATTGCATGTATTCCATCATAAATGAACAGTTTTTGAGTTATTTAATGTTGCTTTATCATTTTGTCTTTCATATTAAAAAGTGCTCCCTACAAAGAGATTGTGGCAGAGTGTATTATTCAAGGGGTCTTGAAATTATTAATGTATCTTGAATTAGTTATTGTATGTGGTTTATGATAATTCACTAGTAGTCTTGTCATGATGTACCCTGTCCTTTCCTGTGTTTGGGCTTTGTTTTGTTTTGATTTTTTTCCTGCTTCACCTTCTTAAAAACTTTTCTGTGAAAGGGGAGAAAAGGAAAGTATTTTTTATGAATTAAGAAAGCTATGTTAGCCGGTTTTCTTCTACAAGTAGAAGATGTGTTTTGGCAATACTTTCTCTCTGAAAAGATGAAATTACTTTGTAGTTATTTGCCAAGATGGTACATTAATTAATCTATTATAAATGCCAGAATATATTTGTCACAGGAATAATGACTTTTATATATAAATTGCTTTTGCATGGTTACTGGAATGCAGGCACATACCCAGTAACAATTTTTTTACTATCGTGATTGTTGCTCAAGAAGCAGAGTCATGCAAGCATGTTATATATAGCTGTATTTTAAAGATCCTTGTATAAACCTGATGATTTTTCGGATACTATAAGACTTCTTGAAGACCTTGAAGAAGGCAAAACTAATGATACAAATTTGTAATACACCCTTTACAGGGATCTTACTATTTTTTCAGGTCTTGGGGATGGGTAGAACATGTTGATAGATAGGTAGCTCTCTTTTTTGTATTTGTACAAATCTAAACAAATTTTATGTGAACCCTCCCCTCTTTCTCCTGAACACTCACAGTCTTTGTGACTGGAACTGCTAGAACTTGTCAGCTCCCAAAGGCATATAGCTGTTTAGGCACAAGAGCCCGAGTGGAATTTTTTACGTGGTACTTATTCTCCTGGGAACTGTTGTTATATATTGAGTAGTGTCAGGAGGAAGTATTAGGCACCATAGTGTCAAAACTTCATCTTTCATTTTTTTTCAGTAAAGAAATAAACATATTCACACATTTGAACACAAAAACTGTTCTTTTGCTTCAGACAGGTGGCTGAGAGACCCTGTGACCACAGGATGTGACCAAAACTTGTAAAACCTTCTTTTCCTAGCTAGGTGCTCTGAAGAGCAGTGGCCCCCTGCCCACGTGCGCCTTCTGCAGCCTGGTCTGACGTGGGCCGTACTGCAGGTTCCACTGGAGCCTGAGCAGCTCTGGAAGGGGTGTTCAGAGTCCTGCTGGAAGCAATTTTAATATGCCATCAAAGACTTTCTGCTTTCTGGCAATAGTAAGCAAATGAAAACCAGTCACTGGTCTCATAAGGGTGCTGAACTTCATCTTTTTTCCACAGTTTTCCTTCAGGCTTCCACCAGCCAACTGCATGGGGACTTTGTTTCTCCTACTTTGTTTTTATTTTGTAGTATGGTGGGGTACATTAAAATATTATCAACTTTTTAATGAAATAAAGGGATTATTTTACCTATGTCTGGCCCTGCCCCTTAGAGTCATAAAGAAGAAATGATGTATTTGCCTATGTGTGTCACTGGTTAAGGACCTGCACAGAGAAGGCTGACAGGCAGGCTGTGACGTTATTTCATGGTTTTTATCCTTCTTGTGCCAACACATAGAAGTTGATTTCTCACAAGTCAAATGTTTCTGTGTGGCTTAGGAGGTAATGAATATTGTGGGTTTTTTTGTTCGGGGATTTTTTTATGTTTATTGTAGGTTGCCTGTTTAAATATTTTCTCTAGGATTTCACTCTTTGTTTGAAGAGTCGTTGTAGGTTTGATACACATTTTGTTGGTAGCTGTGTAGGCTTAAAGAGCTTTTACTTATTTTGCTGACATTCCACTCTTTCACTTGTGCTAATGCAGTTGTTTATGGGGCGACTACACAGTGAACTTGGCTGGGAAACTGATCCAGTTAAAAAAAAATCCTTCTTTATCTGGATATTAATAACTCAGATCAGTTCTGGCATCCAGTTGGCTGTAGTACTTCACAAATGATGGTATCAGCAAAAATGAGAGGCACTGCTAGGTAATGTTTCTAAATCAGCAATGCTATGATACTATGGCAGAAACTTCCTTTTCATTTTTAAGTTGGAAGGTCCTGACTGGATGCTGCCTTGAGGCTGCTTTGACTCTTTAGCGGCTTTTTCTACGCTCTGACTTTCTAGTGATGCCTGCTGAACAGATTTTCACTTGCTAGCATAACTTCTTTTGTATGTTCTTGTATTTATAAAACACAAATTTGGAGTCAATAACAGGGTCTCTAGCGCGTGTGGTAGATTCAGTATGTTACTGGTGGAAAAACATCTGGACCCAGATGCAGTGGGTATACATTTCTAGAGTCAGTCTAAGGTGGCCATTTGTAAGTCTGAATGTGAGTATGGCCATTTGATACACAGGACAGGTGCATTTTTCTGATCCTGTGTTTATAGATAAAGTGTAACTGTGGTGGTCCAGTCTGTCTTTCTGCCTGAAACACAGGCTGCATGCTTGAAGATGGAGGAAAAGGTTTTTCTTGTGAACTTGGCCTGAAATAGCTAGAGAACAGAGCACACTAAATGTTGGGGATCTGTTTCCATCCGCTGCTTCAAGAGACTATAAACCAGTTATCTGGGTTAATACAAAAGGTCTCTGAGATGGGTGGAATTTTCCTCATTGGTTAGTGGGTTTTTTTTTTTTTTCTTGACTGCTTGAAACAAGACCAAAAAGTCTTCCACATGCTTATTCATCTCAGTTATGTAAAAAGATACATACAGATATAGGTTTGCCTTCTGAGCTACCTATCAATAAAATATTGCGGGTTATACATTTTGTAAAATACAATTGAAATGTTGCTCAGCGTTGAATTGTGCATGTAAGTAGCAGAATACACAATATAAACTTGGCAATCTTCTTCAATTGCATAAGCATGTAAAATGGAAAGAGGTATTTGAGCCATCTAGTGGTTGGTATGAAACATTTTAACATTTTTCCATAGGTTTTAGAAGATGTAAACAACATAGGCTTGGAAATAGCATTTCTAATTTGTCTGCTTTTGAATAGTGTGCCTGTAAAATGAAAAAACTCAGACATGCAACTGCAAAGTTGAGGTACAGTGTGTTTCAGTTTGCAGCTTTTTTCCAATTTACTGTAGTTTTTATTGAAGAGAGAGATCTGATAACATAAAAATGACATCAGATGTTAGTAGCCAAAGAATGAGTTTCGTTAGCATGAGATCTTCAGAAATTGTGAGGGTTATTAATAAGTTCAAGGAAAGGATTGTGATAAGATAATTTTGGTTTTTACTTATTATTGAAAAATGTTTGGAGAGAAAAAAGTGGGCTTGTATTCTACCTTACCAGCTATTTGTAGTAGTATTTTGAATAGCAGGGATTAAATTAAAAAAATAATCTTTACTGGAAAGCATGGGTTGGATATTTTTTGTGATTAACTTGTCCAAATAATAGTAATAGAGCCTACTGAAAACAGATTTCTTAAGATGGGGTGTCTTCCTGGTAAACAGGGTCACAGAATCTTATGATGTTAAGATAAAGGTCATTTTGTAGATGAAAATTTTGTGTGATGATCCTGTGTGGTCCTGATATGCATTAAGCTGTTCTAGCCTTCCATATTGGCTGTTGCTGGTATGAACTTGACTGCACGTTGAACTTTGATGGTATTCTGCAATACAGGCAGGAAAGTTAGTTGCTAAAGTAATGAACTTGATGTGTATCTTGCCTTGAATTATTTGTGAGAAAATACTGCGTACATTGAACCACAGTAATATCTTCCAGTCCTTGCGAAAGTTCCATCCCAGTTCAAACCCAGATTAAAATATATTTTTAAATCTTTATTAAGACAAACAATCAACAAGCAGTACTAATGGTGTTACATATGGTTAGACCTGTAGTATTTCAGAACAGATAAATATGATCCATACTGACATTTCAGAATTTGCACCTTACATTTGAAGTAAAATATTAGAGAGTCTTAAATCTTGCCCTGTTTTTTATTGAGAAGACAGTGGTAGCTTAACAGATTTTTTTAAGGTCAATCTCAGATGCTTTGTAAGGCCAAATGAGAATGAGAGAAAAATGGGAAAACCAGTCACAGACCAAAGGACACAGCAGTAATGGTTGATTTGTATTTTACTGGAGTGGGGACGACCTGAAACCTTCATGTGAATTTGATATGTTAATTACATTTGGACAAATCACTTGCATCTTGGTCCTGTTGTGCCTTGGAAGTTGATTATTATGAACCCTTAGGATCAAAATATCAGCTAGATTAATCTTCTGAATCTAACTCATTTGGATTGTGAATTCTATTAGGTTTCAGAAGAGGAAATTAAATTCTTTGAAGATTGAAGAGCTTTTAGTTGTCTGGCGTATTTTTTGCTTGAATTTTGCAGTATGATGATGAAGGATTTTTGTAATTACTGTTATTCTCAATCTTTACGATGATCTAGTCTCGATAGCAGTTGGTGGATCTAAGGTAACACTGGACAGTTGTTCTGTTCTGTTCTACAAATGAGCCTGACCTGAACACAATAAAGGTTACTAGATGTGCGCTGTATTTTTCAGGCTACTACATTGCACACGTGAAAATCTTCTCTATCTTACTTCTTAATTTAAAATTACTTTTATATCAAGGCATTATGTATGCTCAGTTTTTGAGCTTGCTTTGTTCCTAGTCCATTGTTGCCAGAGCCGGCTTGGAAAGCAGGAAATACATGGGATGCAGAATTAGAGATCTTTTATCTTTATAATGTCCATGTTGTGTTTTTGTTCAATTAAACAGGAATGTGGTTTTATGGTAGTATTAAAGTGTCATCTTTTGTTGTTTATGTACTTCCCCCTTCACTCCCCCTGTTAACATCTTCCAGTACTCCGATTGCTGTAGTATCTGGTCATACCACAGTGTTTTCTTGGAAGCTGTCCACTGCTGAAGCTACAATCCAACCGTATTCATGCAACGATCTTTGGCATTTCCTCTAGTTTTAATTTGCATTTACAAGATGTAAATGAGGTATAATGAAATGATAATATTGGGGCCTGTTCCTGATGAATGTTACTCTTTGAATTGTCTTCTGGTTACTGGTTATTTTCCAGGAGAAATTTGTTTATACCTTTTATGTTTGGATTGGGTTTAAGGTATAACTAGGATTCCTTTTGTGGAATTCCATAGAAATTTGACTTGTTGAAGAAGTGCATGCAAGTGGCAGGGGGATTATCCTGAACTACAGTCTTTGACAATAGAAATTCCATCTCTTGTCCATGTGTCAGAGCTTTGTGTTCTTGGGATATATTCCTGGTCTCTCAAAACCAGAATTATACATAAGAAAAGCCTAAAAAATGTGTCGTAGGCAGCATGTACGTGTTGTCTCTTGTAAATAATGGAATAGCTCTGCTAAATAGAAAACAACTATGCTGTGGCATAACTTTTAAAAAGAAAAAGCAATTTGCTTATTTTTCCTAATTTGGGAAATATGTAGTAATTACTTGTAGAATTGGATAGTTAAACATTCATTAAACCTCCTTAATAATGTCACTTTAGTAGCAAATCATACTTTTCTGTGAAAAGAAAATGGAGGGGGAAACAGGTTTACAGAAGGAGAATGATTCCTTTTTGTTGTTCTCTTTTTCTTTTTTTTCCTTCCCCCCTTCCACAAAGTAGGGAAATAGAAAATAGAAATTTGATTAACGATTAAGCAATATGACCCTTAGGTTTGAAGCTGATGGTCTGTATTTTTGGTATTCAGAAAAGTGAAATTTCCTTAAGCATATTTTCAGATTCATATAATTAATGTTCTACTTCAGACACTGAAATTAGAGTCGGTAGCTTTGTTTACTTTTATGTAAGTATAA
Organism: Grus americana; assembly: GCF_028858705.1. Lineage (NCBI taxonomy): Eukaryota > Metazoa > Chordata > Aves > Gruiformes > Gruidae > Grus > Grus americana. The sequence goes on along the minus strand of NC_072852.1, from coordinate 123,250,253 downwards.
TTTATTATGACTGTGAAATGGTGTTTGGTCATAAAACATTTTTTTATTATTGCCAAAGACCTCTACTCCATCATTTCCTTCCCTGTTCTTGTACAAGTAGAACAAAGCACATCAGTTTCTCTGATGTAAAAGTACTTGAGTAATATTGTTGTTTCTATTCCTCAAAAATTATTTTGTGGAGAATCGCTTTTTTTTTTAAATGCCTACCTGTCTTTTCATTCCTTCTTTTTGGTTCTTCCTGTTCAAGGTGAAAATTAAATACATTTATCTTATAATGGAAATAGAATGTCAAAGGATGAATAAAATACTGGAAACTCAAATCTTACAGCATACAGTTGTCTTATCTGGGTTTTAAACATTGTTTCTTTCCTTTACAGAATGCTGCCTTTTTATATGGCCTTGGTTTGGTCTACTTCCATTACAATGCCTTTCAATGGTAAGTTGGAATAAGCTAACGGTGTCGGTATTGTGTGGTGTTTTATTGGTAGGTGAATATTTCCACTTCAGTATGAGTGTATGACAGTAATTTTTTTTTATCATAGATATGATATTGGAAGACATACTGTCCTGGGTCACATATCTGACTTACTGTAACATACCTGTGGCAACCACAGCAGTTGCTTGAAAAGGAAAGCACTCACAGGAGAAGAATTTTAGCTCCCTGTAATACTGTTCAGCAAAGGGGATGGAGCAGTATGACTCCACAGGTTTTTGTGAATTGTTATTGATAGACTGTAGCCTGTGTTTGTTTGAAAGCCTGTTTACAAAAAACTTTACTTTTCTCTTGGGGAAAAAAGTGGCAAAGTGGGCTTGTTTTCAGTTAGCTTGGTATTCAGTAATTTTTACATAGCTGTATAATGTGAAAATTTTGGACGCGAGAAGCTGTACACTCAGACTTGAATCAGAATGTTTAAAACTGATGTAAAAACTCAGAATTGTGAATTCTGGCAGGCCTTTGGAGACTGAAAGGGGCTGCTGTTGGAGAGGGAGGATTGGTTTTCAGTTTTTCAGGTTTTTGTTTTGCTTAATCAGTGGTGAGAGAAGAATGGTGAATGGAATAGCCTCAGCCTAAGGCCCTCTAACTTTCATTGGGGTTTATTCTTGCAGAGATATAGTTAGTGTTACTGGAAAGAAGTCAGAAAGGTGCAGCGTTTAGGTCAGTGCTTTTTTACACTCAGTATGGAAACCATAAATGAAGTAAGTGTGACTTTTAATGATCAAGTAGTAAATTTTTATCATCTTACTGGAGTAAGCATGACTGTAGTTAAGGAGGCAGTAAGTGACTACTGACTGATGGTGTGGAACAGTAAAGTGGGATTTCTCCCCACTTCCCCCACTAAATTGTTTCTATGTACCTGTAAGACAAAAGATTTGTGCTTTCCTCAGGATGACGTAAATAAGCTTTTATTCCTCAAACTAAGATAAGTTGGTTAAATCATGAGCTCAGAACCTGTTTTGTTGGGTTTTTTTTAAATATTCTATTTTTATTTTTTTTGTTTTGCCACTTACTGCTTTCTTTATTGATAATGGTGAAATGAATGCCATGTATTGTACATGGCATGCAATTCTATTGCATTCTAATTAACAGGAGAAGAACAGAAAAGTTTTCAGAAAACCTGAGAATCCACTATTTTAAGATTGATCAACCTTGGTTGAATTTCACCAAATTTCAGAAAATTATTCTTATGCAGGCTTGGCTTCATCGTTTAACATTCAAGAGTATTTTGTGCACCTTTTGTGTACCTTACAAGCTACACCTTCTTACAAGGAGTATCTTTTTGCAATTTTCACTGTGAAAATGGTAGAAAACTGTGAGATAAAATTAAATAAGACAAAGTAGTTAGATTTAGAGTAGTTGGTTTTTTGAAAGATCACATGTTCAACATAGATTTTTGCCATCAACGGATCATGCTATTTAGCACCTTCCACTGATTGTGAGGCATAAGTATTAATAAATCAGAGCTTTGAATTAACTTAGATTTTTTTCTTCCGTGCCTTTAGTAGGCTTGTTGAGAAGATGAGTATAAATTGATGCCTTAACTTACAGTGTTTTAACTGCACATAGGGCTTTATGTTAAGGTTTTGTGAAATAACCATGTTTGTCATTTCATTCATACAACAAAGTTATGTATAGTCGTGTATCATTAGAGTACTGGGTAGAAGAAAATTAATGCAGATGGAATGTTACACCTTTGGGTGCTTGCTCTTTTTTTTTTTTTTTCCCCAAATTCCTTTGACTGCCATCCCCTTCCCCTCCCCCCTTTACTATGTTTTCTCGAGGGCGAGAGGAGTGAGGTGTGTGTGTTAAAGGAGTAGCTGCTGCCCCTGTAGTCACATGCCATTCATGGTGTTGCACACACACACACACACACACACACGCTCTTAACTCCTCGGCATGCTTCTTCCTCCTTCAGGCTCGACCATAGGTTTCCCACAGCAGAGTCTCAGGCATCGGATTTTATAAAATAGTTAATTTAATTAAAAGCTGCAGCAGCAGGATCAGCCCGGCCTGGGTGCCTCCAAAGAGAGGGACCCAGAACAAAGAAATCCCGGGATGATTATACCCTTAGATCCCGTATACCCACCCCTCACATGCTCTTCTCATGCTGTCCACATGTCCTTTAGTCCAAGAGTGATTTTTTGGTCTGGGGTCTTCTAACTTCTAACTGGATTCTTCTTCTGTGTCCAGGCAGGCAGGCTCTTATCTTGTTGGCTTGCAGTTTGTGCAGTTTTCCCCGAAGGTTGGAGCCTCCTTATCTTGTGGTTTACGTTCCTTGTACACCTGCCCTTGCTGGTGGAACATGGAGAACTGAAGAGTCCCAGATTGGGAGAAACACTACTGAGACATTAGTGTGATATCAAAATACTTTCCCATACTAAAAGACTAAACACAGCACTGTACTGGCTGTTTGGAAAACTACCAGGAAAATTACTGAGAAAAATACCTCTGTTGCGGCCTAAGGCTTCAGCAAATCTAGCCACTCTTGCTGAGTAAAGCTAAGCAAACAGCTCAAATCACACTCTATTATATTCCTAAGTAATTTATTCTAATTAAAACCTACTTATTTACGTTAACTAATATCCCTCAACAGTGTGGTTGTGGATATTTAGGTGTGACAAAATCATAATAAACCTGGAGGTGCAAGTCATTTACAGTAGATACGTTCTTTGTAGATCTTAATCTTCCACAGGACTCTCGCAGATTGCAAGGAGAATCCTCCTTCTTTGAGTGAAATGCTAGTCAAACTCTATTTCCTGCTGCAGCTATTCCCCCTGTTTATGTTCATAGAATACACAAATCTGTATATTTCAGGTAGATAGAGAAGACCTCTAGACTATATAAGGTGGTTTAAGCTATTGTGCTTCATCTATGAACTTTTTTTTATCCACACTACCTTCATAGATCTTAATGAGAGGCATGTACATAGTCATTCTAAAAGGAAGGGGTAAGGAAGTGTTTGAGGTTTTTTTCATGTCTCATATAGAATCATAGAATCTTAAGGTTGGAAAAGACCTCTAAGATCATCAAGTCCAACCATCAACCCAACACCACCATGTCTACTAAACCATGTCTCGAAGTGCCATGTCTACAAGTTTTTTGAACATCTCCAGGGATGGTGACTCAACCACTTCCCTGGGCAGCCTGTTCCAATGCCTGACCACTCTTTTGGTGAAGAATTTTTCCCTAATATATCCAATCTAAACCTCCCCTGATGCAACTTGAAACCATTTTCTCTTGTCCTTTGGCTAGTTACTTGGGAGAAGAGACCAATTCCTACCTCGCTACAACCTCCTTTCAGGTAGTTGTAGAGAGTAATAAGGTCTCCCCTCAGCCTCCTTTTCTCCAGGCCACACAACCCCAGTTCCCTCAGCTGCTCCTCATAAGACTTGCTCTGGTCCCTTTACCAGCGTCGTGGCCCTTCTCTGGACACACTCCAGCACCTCAGTGTCCTTCTTGTAGTGAACTGAACACGGTATTCAAGGTGTGGCCTTACCAGAGCTGAGTACAGGGTGACAATCACTTCCCTCGTCCTGCTGGCCACACTGTTTCTGATGCAAGCCAGGATGCTGTTGGCCTTCTTGGGATAAGTCGGATAAGTAGGATAAATAGGGATAATAAAAACACAAGTGAGAATAAGGTCAGTTTTAGAATTCTTATTTATATTTTTACATTATTTTTAATTTTTCCAGCTTTCATAAAAAGAAGTGTTGGATTGGATCCAAGACACACATGCAATTCACTGTAATTCAATATTGTATACTTCTCTTTGTACTAAAGCAGCATTACAGTGTTATCTTAAGTACAAATCTTAGCTGATATATCATTTTATATTGGTTATTTTGACTATTCAAAGAACTGAACGTTCTCAACATATAGACAAATGTTGCAGTAGTTTGATCAGACCAAAGCTATTTCATACAATTACTATAATAAGATGTGACATAAGGGATTAGCTCCATAAATTGAATCAAGTATAGTAAAATAGGTCTTAGGGATCTTAAATTTTGATACTTTGTTCTTTTACACCATTTACTATTAAGCAGGAAGTAAAGTGGTTGGCTGATTTTTTTTTTTTTCCCCCCTGTTGTTTCGCTGTTTCTCAAGTAGGGTAGAACAGCAGTAGAATAGAGATAGCTGAGATACATAACTTATCATAGAATCATAGAACCAATCATAGAATGGTTTGGGTTGGAAGGGACCTTAAAGATGATCTAGTTCCAATCCCCCTGCCATGGGCAGGGACACCCTCCACTAGACCTTGCATAACTTGAATAATTTCATATCTTCCTTAGTTGTCTTTTAGATTGAACACTTGCAGAATTTCAGTAATTCATCAAAGGCTACCCTTCATTTCTGTGCAATAGCTACATCCAAGTGTAGTAGCTTGGATGCCAAATTTTTTCATTTACTTCAGTAAAGATTCTGAGCCAGACAGGTCTATCATCTGCTGATTTACACTGCGTCCAACCAAAATAAAAAGATGGAGTCCAGGCTCTGCAATTGTGTCCTGAAACTGGCTGTAACACTCTTGGGATGCCATTGTACTAACCACAGTGCCCCAAGGCCAGCCTGGAGTGTTTTCAGTAACTGGTATCTTGCAAATTGCTGGACAGTGCGTGTGCGAAAGACACACTGTTCCTCAAAACCACCTTACAGGAGACTGAGATCAGTCAGCCTCATTGCCCCATGTAGCATACCCTTAGGCTCCTCAGTCCAAGGATTCCTTATCAACTGTAGAAGTTGTTATATAAAACTCAGTCCTTTTGCATTGACACTCTTCCGGGACACAGTCCTGAAAAAAGCCAAAGACTAATGCAAGAGATGATCCAGACCCTTTTCCTCAATTCCATCATAGCTAACAATGCAGGCTGCCTGAGGAAAATCTATCATCTCTGACTGGAACTTTTTGGCCCTTCTACAGCCATCCTTGCCAAAATAGAAGCGCTGTCGTCATCTATTCAATATCAAGCCGTATCTAGAACCATCATCTCTGCTTCTGGCTCCTTCCAAGTAACTTCACAGCCAGCCCAGTCTGTTTGCACTGCTGCATCCTGGCATTTCTGTAAGCCAGGGTGTTGTGTACACTGGAATTTGTCCTGTTAGAGTAAGTTTGACTCCTTTGAACAGGGACGTGAGAGTTCAGTGCAAAATGCTTTTTTTCCTCTCTTTAACTCTGATTCAGAATTGGATCTCGACATCAAGGCGGCAGCTGCAGTCTTTCATTATTCTTACCTAATTCAGGTAAAGACATTTAATGGGCAAGAGGGAGCAAGCATCTACAAGCCCCATGGGGAGAGTGCAGCACGTCCATCTCCAACATACAAGCACTGAGCAGGCTCTCCACATCCCACCTCTGCTGCTGCTGAATTTCACAAGCCTCCAAAGGCCAAGCAGATAGCAGAAGGCAGCCCTCAGTTATCATCTGTGGTACTGCAGCTCATCTCTTTGTCACGGTGCAGGCCTCCAGACACCTGAGAATCACTTTTCTCCTAGAAGTCCTTTGAAGACCTCAGTGAGGCAGGAGCATTCTTTTCCACATACCTACAGGAAAACACACAAAACTTACCATCACCTGTGAGATGGTCTTAGTGTCGATCACATTGGACCATGTACTTGAGCTGAAGGAGTCTGGTCTCTCTTTCTCTCTCTGGCTGTCATACTCTTTCATCTTTTTTCCAGAAAATGAAGTTTTACTCTTCTCCTAGTCATCTTGAAATAGTAAAGCAGCTGTTTAAACTGCTTTTGAAGTCCCCAGGTCTGCAGTAGAATGTAAACTTCTTTCAGTAGTCTTGTTTGCCAACCTTCAGTATTGCACCTAATTCGTCTACCCAAGAAACTATTGTTTTATGGTGGTTGCTGTTTGCCTATGAGTGTGGGAGAATCCTGTGCTGTCAAGATCTGTTCTTTGCCCTTCTTTGCTTCCTCTATCAATACATTTATTTATTTTTTCAGGGGCAAGCTCTTAGTAACACAGTAAGATTTGTCCTTGAAGGGTTTATTTTTTTTTTTCCAAGCAGGACTAGATCCTCCAGATGTTTCTCAAGCTGTTTCTGTCAGTGGTTGACAGATCTAAGGAACTAGGCTCTTCCACAGAGTAGTCAGTCGAGTGAGTAGTGGGGTGTGAGGGAATGCAAACCGCCTAGTGGGGAACGCCCCACCCGTCATGCAGACAGCAACCACTGGACTACTTCATCAAATGCAATGTTTGCTCTGCACGCCTCCAAGTATATCTGTAGTTTGTGCCATTGTGGAGGGCACACAGCATTTGATGAAATAGTCCAGTGGTTGCAGTTTGCAAGAAAGGCTGAGGTTCACCCAACTGACAGTGACATTGCACTGTTAATTGGCAGTCTGTGGAGTTTCTGCTTTGGAAACACCTGCAATGGAAAGTCCAGGAGGGATAAAATTTGAGAGTGGGAAAATAGCTTGCTTACTTCTGATCTTCAAGGTGCACATCTGTATTGGTGCTTCTTCCCCGGTTCTGTCAGTGTCCTTTCAGCTGGTTTGGTGTTTGTAGCTATCTTCGTAAGGAGGGCAGAATTTAAACACACACTGTGTAGATACTGCTTTGTCAAGTATTTCTCAGGTTTCAGGTGGCTGGGTCTATTTATGCATTTTTTAGCTATATTCGAAATTGGAATGTACAGGTAGACTTCACATACTATTTGTAATTAACCATTAACAAAGTGGTAATTAACTTTCTCTGTTGTTGTTTTATCTTCCTGTGATTGTGTATCAAACATACTTCTTGGATTGATGAAAATGTGTAATATCTGCTCATGCTGAAAAAACCCCAGTACTCTCAGCTGCTGTTCTAGAGAAATGTGTAAAGATTTTGCTGCTCAAAATCTTTCACTGTTCAACTGTTATGGCCCTATGGACAGATGAGTTGTATCTAAAGACTGTAAAAGGTTTTCATAAAATTGCAGTGTCCTGACTACTGCTATATACGTACATTTTGTTTATGTTCAAACTGTGATTATAAGTTTCAAATACAGATTTGTCCATCATAGCCTCATGTCATTTTCATTAGTGAGGCTATGAAATGACATGAGGCTTAGAATAGGTAGTCTGAAAATTGAAAGAGGATAAAGAATAAGAAAAAAGGTTTCACTCCAGCTGCATTGAGTATTTTTCCTGGTATATGAGAATAATGTTGTGTTCTTTTATTTTGTAGGCTCATTGTGATTTTCATTGTTTTGGTCTGAAACGTATAAGTGTTAACTTTTGAATAGTTAAATCGATGCTATTTTATTATATTCTGTTGCCTAGTTCAAAGCTGATTTTATTCACAGTCTGTCCAAGTAAAACCTTCCAATACAAATCTTATGAGAGTTCACTAAATGTTTAATACAATCTTCTATTAATTATTATTCAGCTGCTTTCTTCACTTTCATAAATGGTAGGCATTGTAGTATAGATGAGTGGGTGGAAAGATAGCTGCAGTATTGATTTTGGAAGTCTTGATTTGGAGATGATAGATTCATGTCATTTTTATTTTTCCTGAATTACTGTAGCAGTGCTGTGCAAAATGTAAGCCCAGAGGTGATTTTCATCCTCTGTAGCATCTGTTTTCCGCTCCTGCTTTCCCATTTTGTTGAGTTAGATAGCCTTTCCTGATTGTTAGTGGAAACGCTGCCATTCTTGGAAAAAACTCTTACCTAATTTAAGTAAATTCTGGTAGAACAAAAAGTTTCTTCTTACCAGGCAGTTGGTCAGTATCTTCAGAGAATAACCCAGAAGTTGTCTCTTGCTGAATTTAACCTACTGTCATTTATTGCTGTAGTATGAGAGCTCCCAGCCCTTCATTCGATGATTTATCCTTTGGACTAATGTATGTTTAGTCTGCTGAAGGATTAAAAGGAAAAGCTCTATCTGTGCATGAAGGCCAGTTAATTAGCAGTGGAGACTAACAACCTACTTGAGGAAGGCTGTGTGCCATCATCTCTGAAGGAGGCTGTTAGCCTTTTAAGCCAAATCCTTCTTCATATGTGACAGATCATCAAGCTATTAGCTTATATCTGCTCTTCCGGTTTTGGTCAAACCATAAGAGAGCTCTGAGGGAAAACATCTGAGTAACTTGGATGCCTTTGATCCTCTGGACCTGTACCTTTCCGGATGTAGACTTAGGCAGAGGACAGAAACAGGGCTAGTGATGTTTCAGAGCAAACAAAGATCTGCAGAAGGATCAAGTGACTCCTGCTGTATCTGGACGGCCCTACTCAGGCAAACAGATGGGGCAGGAGGGACTGCAGTCATCAACATTGGGCCATGTTCCTTCTCATTTCACTATAATACTACAACACGTGCTCCTACTTTCCACTTGTATTTATGTCTAAACTAACCTAGTTTAACGGAGGGTGTCCCTGCCCATGACAGGGGGATTGGAACTAGATGATCTTTGAAGTCCCTTCCAACCCAAACCATTCTGTGATTCTGTGTCCACTTCCCTCTGTGTTGTACCAACCTGTACCAGCCCCTGATATCATCTGCATTGGATGTAATTGAGCACTTACAACTGAAATGGATGTCAGTGATGTTCCAGGTGTTTTGTTATTGATGTAGTAAGGGATTGAGTCTGGAGCTCTGGGCATGGCACACAGCCCCAAAATAAAACTAAAGTTTTTACTGTAGTCCATGTTGTTGATGTGTCCTGTAATCCTGAGTGCATTGCTACTTTGTTTAAATGTTTCCTGTAGGCAAAAACAGATCAATATTAATTCAGCTATGGTGTAGAATTGCTTGTCCATCTGTAAGAGTTAATAAGTATGTCTTTTCAGAGTTTGAGTGTTTTATTCTACGAAAATTCTACTGACTATTTAAAATATAGGTACCAAATTAGACATGAGCACCTACTACTGGTAGAAATTGTTGAAAATGCTGCCTTTCAGATCGCCGTATTTCTGAAATTTTGATGATACCCTTTTTCACAGAAGTTGTGGAAGTAGTTTGAATTCGTTGTTATCAGTGATTGTCATCCTGAAAGTCTACAAATTGGATAATCAATATAGAATTAACACTAGAGTTAAGTAAGATGCAGGCCAATACTTTGAATGGAGAAGATAAAATATCTGATTTTTAGTTAGAAAAGCTGCTTTGGGGAATATTTGGTGTATTCTTAAAACATTTTCCCCTTAATTTACTGATCTAATTATGGTTAATTTTAAGTTTAAATTTATGTTACCTTTTGGAATTCTCTTTTAGTTTTTATTATGGCATCCAAGGATGCAGAATTTAAGATGCAGGCAGGGCACTGACCCAGGAGTTCCCTAGCATTTTGAGTGCATATGGATTCATTCTTAAATGTAAATCTATCATGTATTAGAAACTGAAAGAAAATTTCTAAGTGGAGAGTCTTTCACCAAACTCTCTACCAGTGTGTCCATTCCCTTGCCAAATCAGTGCAATGGCTGGGAACAATCAATGTGCCCTGACTATGCTCCTTTGAAAATTTTTTTTAACCTTTCAAGGAAATAATGCTTTGAATCTGACTCCACAAGCAGCTTAGACAAGGGTAAATGGTGTTGCCAGGTTGTTTGCACTACCTGGAATCAAAAGCAAGCAGGCAGTTGGTTGTGACATGAATGATCACTGCATTGTTCTAAAGTTGGACTAATTTTGTTACTAATTCCTGAGCCATCCTTTCTGAAATAGCAGACACATTACTATATTTCATGCAGCAAATTAGTTTCTCTAAATTAGTAGAAAAGATTAGACTTCCAAATGTACCAGGATATCTTGAGTACAAAATTACCCAGTCCTTGAAAAATGAAAAGCCATGCACCAAAAACATTGCATGTAAACCATTATTTTGATATGTTCTTCTATAACAGTGCTTTCTGATCCACTTTGTGCTAGTCATATAAATAACATTGGTTATAAAGTAATACTTGAGTAAAAAATAATTTTTTAATCTGTGTTTTTCTTTCAGGGCAATTAAAGCATTTCAGGAGGCGCTTTATGTTGATCCCAGCTTTTGTCGAGCCAAGGAAATTCATTTGCGACTTGGGCTTATGTTCAAAGTGAACACAGACTATGAGTCTAGTTTAAAGGTAGGTTTAAGTCCTTTCAAATTGAATTAATGTTTGTTACAAGTTGTGGTGCACCCTAGAACTGCAGGGAATGCATAAGCATATAGCAGTTAAATCCTACCTGCTGTGGAAATAGAAGTGCTTCAGTATGTGGTATCTTAGTCTAAAGACAGAGTAAGGGTAGGATTGGAGGTGTTTTAGGTGCTAGAAATACTCAGAAAAGCCCAGCAAAATTATAGATTAGCACTGATACTCCAGCAGATCAAAAATTCGGTGTAGGGCTCTCATTAAAATAGTACATTTTGGAGGGAGGCTGAGGACGTACAGAAAGTTGGAAGAAAAAGAGAAGAATTAGCAGCTTGGATTTCTCAATATTTTTTTTCTTCTTCTTTCTTCCTCCCTAGCTGCACTATTGTAAACTGGAAGTTCTTAAAAATCATTAAAAATAGAAAGCTTTTATGCAAAATAATGTTCTCACATCAGGTTTTTTTAATCTCATTTCTACTTTTCTAGCAGTTAATCATTCTTATATTTCCTGGTTTGAGAGTTAGCTTCTAAGGCAACAATTTCTGGTTAATCAGTTAGAAATGGTTTGTGTTAATACAGTACTTTGTTCTGTACTCCTTTAAATTTTTTTACTGTTTGCATTCTTTTTTGGTCTCCAATTGTAATCTGTCATTTTATCTCCCTCCATTCAACATGTTTGCCCATTTTCTATCTCCTTTCATTTCCTACTCTATCCCCATGTTCTTTGCTTCCTGACCTCTAAATTTAGGTATGTTTGTCTTGGAAAAAGGAAGTGTTCTTTAATGGAGTGTCATGTTGTGTTGGGAAATACACCTGCAGGGTTGAGAATTTTGTAATTTGTAATTAAGTGTAATTAATTAACATGCAGAAATATATTTATATCCCCTAAAACAACTGAAAATATGAGATGTTTTGTTTTCAAGAATCATGTGGCTTCCTTTTCCTGGCAAGTTGTTTTCCTGGATGTTGTATTTGTGAGGCTATCAGAATCACATTGTCCAAGATTTGAAAGAGTAGAGTGTTACTCTCAATTTTTCCTTTCAGTATTTGTAATAATGGGAAGCATGTCTCTCATCAGGCTTCCTGTTTTCATCCAGAGTCCAAGCTTTCACCTGCAGAGACAGGTGGAGTTGGAAATTGTGGTTAGAGAGGATGGTACGGCATAGGAGTAGGGAAGATTCAGTGCAGTGAATGGCAAAAGTGAGCAAGAGGAGGTAGGGGTAGATCACTGTGTTGGGAAAGGGTTTACGTGCGAGTTTGGGTGATCTGATTTCCTTATACTTTGACACAGATTTGGTATCGTCTGTCGTGATACAGAGTGAATAAAAGAAGTGCTGAAGAAGTACCTTTTTGGTTTTTACAAAAGTCTTAGGGACAAAACAGAAGAGTAAACTTACAAAGAGGTAGTCAACTTGTGATCAAGTAGTGGAAGGAACTTCTGCATTTTAATTTTTAATAGAAGAAATTGTTCAAGAAATAACCTTGTCCTGCTGTGCCATGAAATATGTAATTCTATCACTGAAACAAGTATTTAAATAGAATTTATGAGAATTCAGTCTACATAATTTACTGTGTTTGATCTTCACAGCTTCGCAAAATAAAAAGGTGACTGATCACAAAGATTCTGAGTATACCATATATAGTATTTGATACACCAACTAGGAATGGGAAGAGCACCAAAAAAGTATTTTAAAAGCAGAAAGAAATTAATCTTTTGTAATGCAAAATTACCATGATTCCACTGCTTCTATGTGCAACGTGATTAAGTCACTTCGGGAAAACAACGAGCAGCAATGAAAAGAGCTTACCCTGGAGCAGAGTGAAGATCTTCAAAAGGATGATGATATAAACATGACGGGGGGATTGCATTAAGGATAGTTTCACATTGTCCTTAAATCAGTATAACTGCAGGTTGCTGCTAAAAGGTCATATCATTTTCCACATTGCAACTCTGATTGTGGTGTTTGGCACTCTGCTGCATTGGGTTGAGTGATTTACTCCATTTGCGGACTTAGGTGGATCAGAAGCCTGATCCAGCTCAACTTGAGATTGCCTGGTTGCTAGATCCAATGCAAAGTAGATGGTATGAGTGTGTTAATGGGAGGGAAGGAGGAGAGCTGTATTATCCCCTTCTGCTGCGAAACATAACATGAAACTTTACTCTGGTATTATCAACTGAAACACATCAGGTAGAGTTTCCAGTTTGCTTCCTTTCCTATGGAGGTTGCAACCCTTAGCAGAGAATAACAGCGAGGAGCAAGAAAGAAAAGACCCAGTGGGGCAATCCACTCGCTTTGGAACAGCTTCAGTTGGTTTCAGTTCAGCTATGGATTTCATGGAGAGTCCTGAGATTGATTACTTTGTTTGAAAACAAAGTATTACTGATTGAAACATACCAGTTTATACATGAATTGAGGAGTAGACTAAGTAGAACAAGCAGGCCAGTAGCTTCTTTAAAAGCTAATCTGACCAATCCCAGAGTTGAAGTTTAAAAAAAAACCCTTAAGCCAGAACTCTGAGTGACAAGAATGAGAGACAAGTCAGAAAATGCTTCCTCAGTGAAGAGAGCAAAACGAAGTGTTGGTGCAATGGTTATGCACAAGGATGGGGAGAATAAACTGAGGAAAACATGATGAAAGAGTGCGAAAGGGTGTTTTCACAGAACGTGTCTCTGTTCTCTGAGACTGAATGTCTCATCACTTCACAAAAGAAAGGTAACCCAAAGTAATGAAAAGACACAGTTGTCTTGTGCCTCTTTTTTATTTTGTTTTGTGGGCCATCTTTAAAGGATCCAGGATGGGGTTTAGGATCCAGCCTGCTAGTGACTGGCCTTGAGCATGGACCCTTTCCCCAGGGCTTTTTATAACGTAATTCATAGCCCAGTTTGAGCTTCATATGTGACACTGAGGCGGAAAGTGGAAGTAACTTTTCATCTGGTATTCACTTGTGACTGTTCTGGATTTCACAGATTGTACCAACGTTGCATTAATGTACTTTGAAATATCATAATATTTTTGATGGTATTTAAACATTCATGTTAAGTCTGTAATTGCTAAGAATAAACCATTGCCAACAGATGAGTCATTGTCAGAGTCTTCAGGCAAAGGGGGAAGATTGGAGTCTGAAGGTCATATATTCCATGTTTTTCACAATTTTAGACCATTAACATAAATCATCTATATTTTATGTAAGCAATTTAAGCACAAAATTAATTTTTACTATTTTAAGATGTTGATGATCAAGATAATTACTAGAGTGCTGTTTAACAAGCATAAAATCAACTCTCAGTGTTTTTTTCAAAATCAATTACTGCTTTTACATGTTTTTAGCATTGCTGCAGTTAAGACTTGCAAATTACTATTACAACCCTTGACTGCTCTGTTATCCCATTGCCATAAAGTCTGGCACAAACACCAATGCTGTTGAAAATTACTTGGCCTTCAGGCTTATATTAAGGGGAAAAAAAAAAAAAGTAGCCCTTCTGGCTGAAAAAAAACCAATCCTTGTGTAACCTGACAGTTAGGGCAGCGGTGATACAGGAAAGCTGAATTTGCCCCATTCATCAGAAAAGTACAATTAATTCCAAAATCAACTGACAATGTCTTGGCAGAGGGGGAGATTTTATTATTGATTACTATAGCGGAAACATGCTATTAAGGTTTACCTCAGTCCTAACCTTTTCACACTTTACTATGTGTCTGGCTGCCCCCTTCCTATTTGCCATTTCCTACAACCATAGGATTATACACCTACAACTGTGTGTTTGATGGTGTTAGCTGTGGTGGCACCATGATAATCTGAAAGGAGAATAAAGCAAAATCACTAGCAATCTTTTTATTGGTTTGGTAAATGTAGCTGGGAAAGTGTTCAAGCTTCTGAGTACGTGCCACATTATTTCTGTCATGTCACTTGCTATCCTAGTCATATTCCTATTTATTGAATATATTTTTTTCAGTTTTAGCCTCCTTTTTCAAACGTGTATGTAATCACCCTGTCTCGTGCATATGTCTCAGTTCTTTTCTAAAGTACTTTTGAATCTTAACCAATTTCTAGCAAATATGTCAGAATGAAAGAAATTTCAAAGAGAGGTTCCTAGAACATTCCTGTACAACATGGTGCCCCAGAGCCATTTAGCTCTGCAAGCTGAGGACCAGGTGACCTGGTTGGCTTGCTCCACAACAGAGGTGCCGAATGACTGGTCATGAGTCTGGTCTGTTGGGATGTGAAAAATTCCTGTGGAGGGAACTGTCCCATCCACACAGGAGTTGCTGTGCATCAGTCAGCCCCCATGCCTCTGGTCCAGCCACAGAGGTAGGTAGAGCACGAAAGGGGAGCTGGGTGTGTTGCATGGGACCATTGACACGTGTAAAAGAGAAGCTGAGGAAAAAAGAAAAATTACAGTTTTGCTATTATTTAGTTTAATAGTTGGGTTGTATTGGAAACGGCAGCTATGGGAAAGCAGTCTTCCAGCTGGTGCTCATTCTGCTTGGCGGCGTTGAAGTATCGTAGTGTGCTTTCGGTGGGGAGCTGGGGCTATGGTCCTGGAAGTCCTTTCAGTGTAAAATTGAGTTCACTTCCATTGTTTGCTGACAGACTACTTAAGGGGAAGAAAGAAATCTTGGGTTTTCATATTTATTAGAATAATAACATTGAGGGAATGGTGGGTGGGAGATTTTCTGTGGGTTTGATTTTGTGAGGCGGTGTTTTGGTGGTGAATTGGGGTTTTTTATGTAATGGGTGGTTGGTAGGGACTCCGGACGCAAGCAGGTTATTTCATGGCAGACCAAGCTATGTTGTACTTTGGGAATTTGGTCTGGTTTTAAGTACTGCAGATGTATCCTGTACCCAGCAACAAAACCCTTAGAAGAGTGAGAACTAAATTTCTCATGTTTTCAAATACAGTAAAATTCAAATTTAGTACACTTTCAAATTCAAGTAAAATTTCAAATTTAGTAAAAATACTGATTCTGCCTTTCACTTTTAGAAATTTTGCCTCCTTATTTATACACAAAACAGCTACCCTAATACTTTCTCTCGGGCCTATGTTTTGATCTTGCCCGTAAATCATCAATTTAAATATAATTTTCATTTTTTAATTGTTTTCCCGAAGATTCTCAATTATTAGTAATGTTAAGTCATACAGCTTATATTAGGATAAGAAAAAGACAGCAAAATAATTAGAATTTATTGGGAAAATATGCATGAATTACATGAATATGCATGAAATGTAAAAAAAAAAATACTGATATACAGATGAACAGCTCAAAGTACCTATAGTCAGTCAGACACTTTTCCATCACTTATTCAAATAATTCTCCTGTCTCTCTCTATATATATCTTTATGAAAGATATTCTTAGCTACTGAAGCTATCGTGTGCCAACATGTAGCTGTTAAAGACATTATTAATATTTTATGTTCTTTTTCTCAGTAATAAATAAGAATGTATTTATGAAAGTGAAAATTGGTGTTTTCAAGCCTTTAAGTGCTGTTTCACAGCCTAGTTATCTTTCATATGTGCTTAGATTGATAATCTTTAAGCTTAAACATGTTAAATTGAAACCTTATGTATTCATTTTTAACTATTAAAAAAGAACTAATCAAAATACACAGTTATGAAAAGTTTAAATGTCTTATGTTTAGTTTTATGTCTATAATTCTACCAGAAACTGATCAGTGACATTTCTAGGTAAAAACCAAAACACAGGGCTTTAGCTATTGCAAGGACTTGGATATCCAAGTTTTCAGGCATTTCACCTAAAAAGCATTTTATGGAAAACAAGATGAAATTAGTCAAAAGATTATTAAAATAAAAATGTAAGTGGATGGAAAACAGCTTTTGGGAATGAAATGTCTCTCTAAGTCTTTGTAGTTTGCATATGTGTATGATGGAGAGACATATACAAGAAGTAAAAACATGGAAGTGTTTTAACGCAGCATGGCACTGTAATCAAACTGCAAGACAGTTGTTAGTGCAACCGATTTTGACAGCAGCTCACGATTCCGCAATGTCTGGCCGACAGTGTTTTATTTTTCCTCTCTTAGTTTTGCTTGGGTTTTTGAGTTCAGTTTTGAGTTTTCCTATAAAAGAAAACTGTAGGTGTATTTTAGAAATGTCATGATTGCAAAGAGGACTAAATGCTAAAACTGAATTAACATGCTGTGTGGCATCTTCTGTCATTTGGGGGGGGAGGTGAAAAACAAACCATGAGAAGAGAAGTAGTTGACTCGGAAGTTGAGCGTTCAAGCTCCTGAGTATTGATGCTGGTACACTTCATTTGTGGACCCTCTCCTCGTGAGAGATATTTTGGTCCAGGTTTATTGGCTGTACCTGTAACTGAAAGGCTGGCATTCAGGACACACCATGCATGCTGGCTTGGTAGCCACAGAGAGCCGGCAAGGATTATGCTGTGCTTTCGGTTCAGTGTGGGTGTGGGCTGGAGGCAGGGTGCTGCTGCAGGTCCTGAAACGACCCAAGCTCAGGGCGGTTCCGCCTCATGGTGATGCTGGCAACGTAGCAGCGGGGGCATATGAGCTTCCGGTCATCCCATTTCCCTATGGCATTTTGTTGCTGCTGGCAGTCATTTGGGCTGTTAATGCAGGAATAGCTAAATTCTGATGTTGCACGGGTAATGATAGAACAAGGCAGGCAATGTGAGTATTGAGCTAGCAGTGTGAAAATGGTGCATTATGTGAGATGTTGGTCAGTAAATTTGAATGCAACCTTCTTTTCAGTAGTGAAAATACAGCTTTTCTGATCTTTCTGTTTGAAAAGAATTTTTCACTTGCAGCTAGTCATAGCGAGATTATCCTGAACATACAACTATTACTCAGTTTATGTGTGTGACCTTTGTTTCTTCTGTCCTCAAGCAGCTTTATTCTGCCCTGCCTGTGTAACAGTTTTCCTCAGTCTTGAGGGGTTTGTTATTTTTTTTTTTTTCAAATGTCGGATGAAAGTAACTGAGTGTTGACTCTACACAAGCCTTCATCTTACAGGCCAAATTTGTTCTGAATTCGGCAGACCCTGGAGAGCGGAGCGACGGGCTGACGTAGCAGCACGTGTAGCGCGTCCTCTCCTGACCCTCTCCCCTGGCCCCAGCCAGGCCCCTGGCAAATGGAGGCCTGGCGCTCTGCCATGCCTGATTACGCAAGGCCTTCTCTGTCCCACTTAGCCGAACAAAGGCTGCTCTGAGGAACATAAGGCATCACACCTAGGTCACGTAGGCAGAAAAAGCCATCTCCTGACAGAATTTTACTGAGTCATGATGGAGCTTTCCTTCATGGTAAGTCTGTGAGAATTGTCAGGTTTCAAACGATGGCTTGCCTTGCTTTCTAAATAAATGCAGAACCGAGAGCTATTAAACTTGCTAATGTCATTCTCAAGAGGAGGAGGGAGTAGAATCACTATTTTGGGGTCTTTGGATGTAAAGGGAGATAGTACTGAAAATCTTGCACTAAAAAGAAAATGGTTCTTTTTGTGTTGGTCATTTATCGATTAAAGAAACAACAGAAAGCTGTGTACTTGACTCTTAAATTGTAAAGAGCTAATTTGTTAGGAGAACTGGTGTTTAATTCTAGGAGTGAAAACATATTAAGTTACCTAAATCGGTGTCAGATTACTATTATTTTACTACCAGACCTAATGCTTTCATCAGTTCTGTTTATATGCAGTCCACTGTACTTCTGATCCTTGGAAAGGTTACCTTTGAAATTGTTTCCACAATCAGGGGCAAGTCAAGGACTCCAGAGAAGACAAAATAGGCTGTAGATAACTGTGCAATTACAGATGGCTACAAATCAAGGTATATTATGACTTGAGCTGCAGCTCTTGTAGAGAGCCTGTTACTTTTTAACATTCAGAACACTGCCTTCTAGGTAAATCCTCTTACGCGGGATTTGAATTTCTATAGACTGCTGTCTGCCTTGAGGTATTCTATGTCGTCTGAACTGCAGCGGCCTCTCCTGCATAATAACTATTTCACACAGCAGTAGCCAGCTTCAGTGCTGCAATATTTGAGAGAGGTGCAGATGTTTGCTAACCGCTTCTGTTTGTGGCAGAAATGGAAGTTGGAAATGATGACTATTTTTTTAATTTTTTGGGTTCTGGTAATTGTGATTAGTGGATCTGCTTTTGGCTGATGAGTTTGATGCATTAGAATGCATGCATGCTTTTTTTGTTTGTTTTTGGCTGATTTTGAATACTTAACGGGGAGCTATGTATTATTTATCTGGCAAGAGGTGTAGGTTTGCTTGTGTATGTGCATTTCAAAGGTTCTTGGTTTGAAAGGTTCTGGGTTTTCTGTGTATTGCTTTGTGATAATTGTTTAGTGCAAATGGTTTATTTTGCTGTAGTTACGGGCTCAGTTTATTCATTTCTTTACTGTTTGTAGCTTACTGAACAGTGCAGGCAGAGATTTACTACACTTAGAAAATTTTCATAATGTGGATTTTGAAATTTAAAAGTCAGCTAATGTAGCAGTAAGAATTTAAATTTTTAGGAGGCATTGCTGAAAATATTCCTGCTTTTTTCTTTTTTACTGTACAGCACTGATACTACTGGTATATTTAAATATTAAAATGGTTAGGTTTTCTTATATGGTTGCCTGTTTTCTCTCAGTGAGTCTCACTGCAATAACCCTTCTGAAAAGCTACTACAGAACAGTTGTCAATCGTTTCTCTTTAGATCTGCTTATTTTTTACAATAGCATTGCTAGGTGACAGCAAATCTGTTCCTTTCTGCTTTATCTTTTCATATTAATTGTTAGTGCAAGATGACACACCTGTGCAAAACGGATTTTCTACCATTTAGATTGATATACTCAAGGTACAGGCCACAGTATATAGGTCTGTTCCTTTTTTCTTTTGTCAGGCAAAATGCAATATAAAGAGTAGAGCATTTTATTTTTATTTAGCTTTTTCTTTTAAGTTGCCTGCTTAGTAGAATCACTATGGTAACCGACTACAGGATGTCTCTAAGGCACACAACCTGCATTGCAATGTAAGTGAGAGGAGATTTTAAGTTCTGTGACTGCTGAACACTAGAAAAAGGAACAGGCAAGGCAGAGAAATAAGCTAATATTTAATATTTATAAGCTATTATTTAATGCTTGCTCTAAGGTTAAGTTATTTTACAAGTAACGTATATGTGAGTTCATTGTTTTATGTACTCTCTTCTGGGAATGATACTGCTAAAAGGTCCATTAAAAACCGTAAATTTGTGTTATCATTCAACTTGCGTGTTTCATTTTTTAAAAAGCTGTTATATATTACAAATGATAGAAGTCAGTGAGAGGAGATAAGCTCTGTCGCTGTGTACCTCAGAGCTCATGAGAGCATCGGTGTTCTTTTGTTTTAATGCTTTGCTATGGATAATACATTAATTTTCTAATAATTATTCTGTTAAACATGTTTGTTTAGAAATTTGGTGGTCTGTTAAAGTCTTCTTATAAATCTTTGAGATGTATGTGTTGTAGATGTGCTATACACGACATATTACTAAAACCATGAGGAAAGTACTATCTAGTAGCTCTGAGTATGAGACTACTGAAAGTGAGTTGCATATACATCTATTAATAAGGATTTTTTTTTTCTTCCCAGCTACACTAATAAGCTCCTGATGTCACCTAGTTAGCCATCCTGAACAGCCGGAGCTAAATTACCATTTTTGTGCTAACAAAATAAAATATATTGAAGCATCAGTAATGTTTTGTGTATTAGAAGCCACCTGAAACTGTATTTTGTAGATAACTGTATTTATTAACAGTAGTATTTTATATGCTATCTCTTAGGTTTCTATATTCCTAGGCCTTTTTCTCTGTTGAATTAATATGTTAATCCAAATTCTACACTGTGTAGGAAATTTCTATGAAGTTTATGGAAAAGTTCAGAGGCACTTGAGTTTGTATGCCTGTGCCATTCATTTTAACACATTTGGTTATGTTTCAAACTGTAAATATTGATCACTGAATTAGCATGTCACTACTGAAATGGTTGTTCCCATCCAGACTTTCTGGCAGAGAGACTTCATTGCTCTGCTTGTGTGACCTTCTTTCTAGAAGAGTGAAATGCTTGGCTCAGAACTTCAGAATGCAAAGATGTTTTAAAGGATTTTTTTGTATCTCTTGAGGAAAAGTGATTAAAAATAAACAAGCTTTGATGTTTAACTGTAGTTATCTTAAAACCCGGAGGAGAGAATGTAAGAACTTATGAGCTCCTTATGAACTCATGTTTTAAGGTAAAGGTATTAATTTTTAAGTGCTTTCTGACAAGAGATCAATTTTTTTAAAAGACCTCAAATCGCTTCATTTGAAGGAAAAGTATTCTGGTTTTCTAGATGAGAGCTTCAATGTTTTACCTCCATGAGGCTGTGAGCTAGTGTGACTACATTCTCAGTTGTGTGTTCTGAGGAAAACTTGATCTCCCAGTTGTGACCATTCATTTGCTGCAGTCATTCTTCCCGATGCTATGCCAATTGTTTTGTGAAGATGTCTGTTGCCATCTTACGTTACTGGAAGCATTACTACATGGTTGCACTAAAAAAATTTACCTTCCTCTTGTAAAAAGTTGAATAGAAATCAAAAATTGCTTTCTTTAAGACACATGTTAAAATACAGTAATAATTTTCAAGTACAAAATCAATTTATTCTTAGTAATTTGCCAATGTGCTAGTACTACTTTGAAAAACAAATAATTCTTTTTTTTCCCCCCAGCATTTTCAGTTAGCTTTGATTGACTGCAATCCCTGCACTTTGTCTAATGCTGAAAGTAAGTAACCTATAAATATTTCCATTTATTTCGTTGTAGTTTTTTTTAAAAATAAGAAAGAGCTGTATCAATTTTTAATGAACCAATCCTTCAAAGTCAAAAGAATCACTACTGAGCGAGGGAGACTACAAAACCTGTCTCCATTTGTCAATGGAGACACATATTCCAGTGAAACTGTGGATTGTTTTAGTTAATGGAATAAGCAAAAACTGAGACTTTGCTTAGTAATTGCTCTGAAGACATGAGTTGTGGAGGAAATGTACTGTGTGACTGTTCATTCATTTATTTATTTATAAACATAGTGCTTGTGCTATGCCACACATTTAATAGTAATTATTTAAAACTGTGTGGCATCTTGATAACCTGTCATTTTTCAGCGATCATTTTAATGCCATTTAAATTTATAGATCTGAAATTCAGCATCAGTCTTATGCTGTTGAAGTAAGAAAAAGTACAAAATATAATTTGATTGTTTTATTACATGCTGACTATATATTAGTCTGTACTTGAACACGTTAATCTTTCAGTGTAGTAAGATCTATCGTATGCGGTATATATTGTGGGCTGTTACAGAGCATCCTGCAGGTACTTATCCATAGTTAGGGGAATTGTGTGCATGAATAAGCATATGTTCCTGCATGTTTTGGAGTCTATAAGAATTAAATTTCAGACAGTTGTGAAGGAAATTGCTCCCTCAGTTTTTAAGGTACCTTCAGGCTACTCTTGGTGTTGAGCTTAAGTTAACTCTTAAGTCTAATTTCAGAAGCGTTGGATAAAGTATGTAAAAGCATTTTTTTATCCCTTTAACTCAGAGCTGGATGGAATTGTGAATGTTCTATCAGCAAGGGCAATGAAAGAGGGTTTGTTTACGTGGGTGAAGCTGCTGGCTGTATCGGTACCAAGGAGCCAGCTGTGCTACAAGGTCTTCTCCAAAGCTTTGTCATGTATGAGGAGCAGGCACAGACAATTTTGTAAAATTATTTGCAGAATTCTTCCTAAGTCAATAAGCTTTTATTGTTTCCTACCAGATATGTGATTCTTTATTATATTTTGTGTTAGTTCATATTATTTCTCACTAACTTTTATCAGTTTTCACGGTATCTCTGAATTTTTGTAAGGTTTTCCTAATCCTTCCCCCCGCCAGTCCCCTCTGCCCCCAGATTTATGTAGCAGTATGGCCCCATGTAAGGGCTTCATTGCCTGACAAAGGCATGGTGCTTGACAAAGCCAGAGGAAGAGAGCGAAGAGGAATGAGAGATACTTTGTCAGGTTCAACCATGCACTCTGACCCAGAGTGTGTAGGACGGTCACAGAAATGCTTGAGATTGCCTTAATCCTACCCCTTGCATTTCTAAAGGCTGGATGAGTAACAGCAATACAGTGACTGTCGTCTTCGCAGAAATGTTGGAGTACTAAGCATGTCTTCTTTCTATTTAGGTAGTCTCTAATGTGAGACCTTTAATTTCTTTCCCCTGTGTGGCATGGCTTCCTTTGGTAGCTTCACACTGAAGGGGTTTTGCTATGAGGGGAAAAAAATAAAACAGAGATTTTTTTAGATAATGAACTCCTGAAACAAAAGCAGAGGTTTTGCTTTCATCAGTACAGAGTGAAGTTTGATGATGTGGTGAACATAATGGGTGTGTTATGTGCCCTCTAGCAAGAAACACAAAAAGTTTATTAAAATTTTAGATGATGCATCTCATTATGACCTAGTTTCTGAAGTGCACTAGGCTACCTTCTTTATGGTGAAGGACAAAGCAATGTACAAAGGGAGCTTTTTCCCTCCCTTTCGACCCAGAGAGAAATCCTGGAACTCCAAATTGCCTGTATAAACTCCTGTGTCACACTATTCTGTAGCTTCAAGAGGAGGAAATCTGTGTAATTGAAATAAATTGAGTTTGGCTCAAACACAGGTATTTTCTTACTTGTAGTTCTCAAGAACATCAGGCAAAAGTCTGTCTCAAAGGAATTTTTGTTTCCTCATCAAATCAGAATAAGGATTACATTCATCTCAACTAGCTTTAGCTCTCTACCAGTCGATGCTAGTCTAGGTTAGCAGTTCTCAGGCTGTAGAGATCAGGCAGTCCACCTTTTCTTTAAAGATTTGAGCAGCATGAGGATAATTTTTCCTCTGCTTTTATTCTTGAACAACTTTTCATTTTCTTTCTCCAGCCAGCAATTGTCTTGCCTCCAAGAGCTGCTAGTAGTATTATGGCATTCTGTGCAATTCATATAAGGAATTTAAGATGCTTTACAGTAATGATTAGAATACTATCTGTAATTAACATTTTTAGTTAAGTTTAACAGAGGAAAGACAATTCCTAAAAAGGAAGAAAACCCCACTTAAACTTAAGATCCTGTATAAAGCCGGCAGAGTATAATGTAGTTTTCTGTTTTGTAACCCAGCTAGTCTGTCCCATTGCAGTTGAATGAATAAAAACCTAAGTCTTATTTCTAACTTAGTTACGTACAGAAAATATAACCTGCATTCTCTTGTTGTGCATCTCTGCTTAAAGAGATTTTATTGTTAAGTTTACTGAAAGGTTAATGGACTCTGTTTCAGAATGCAAATAAAATGCATGGACCACCTTTCTGCAATATCTGTTTGCAACCACTGCTTTGTTAGGATACATATTTGTTCTCTGTCAGTTCTGTTCTGTTAAGTGTAAAATATCAATGTAAACAAATATTTTTTTTTGTATCTTCAAAATGTAATTTATCTCGGTTTTGCATTGATAAATTTGACACACTGTTTATCCCTCATGAGAAAAACATATTCGTTGTCGTTCATTAAAACTAACAATTTTGATTTTCCTACTCTTACAGTTCAGTTTCACATCGCCCACTTATATGAAATCCAGGTAAGCTTTAAGCTCCTTTTTATAAAGTGTGGTTGAGTTTCTACCTATACGATGTAATCAATCTGTGGAATTCAGATTATAGATGCTTTTGTAAAGTTAGGCTTAAGTCTTGAATCGTAAAGGAACTTCATTTGCTTTGGCTAAAACATACTTTGTATGTGGACTGCCATGCTATAAAATGGAGTGGCATTTTTAATAAACTTACATATTTACTAGTCTCCCAAGTTGAATGCAAAAAAAAACCCCATAACATAATTTTTAGTAAAATTATTTTATGAGATTATATAGTTTCTCAATTCATATGTATTCGTATTGTTTCTCTTACACACACTCTCTCTCTCTCTCTCAAGTCTAGCCAGTTGCCCAGGTGTCTTAATATATTTGACATGAAATTTTCAAATTTAACTGAACGTATGTGACAGAAACATTTGAGATCTGAGGTCAACAGCACATAAAGCTGTGGTATTAATTCTGTATCAAATCCTACCACAGGGAATTTTAGGTGAATCTTTTGGGAAATTACAGAACACTTACTGAGCTTCCAGAATATGAGTAAATTAAAACCAAGTAGTTACTGAAATAGCTATTATATATATGTAATTTGACTGACTAGTGATAGGAAGTAGATTGTATGCCCTTTTGTCATGTTCGTAGGTATTATGTGACTAAGGAAGGGATGTGACATGAAAACAAAAACTGTTGTAATTAAAATGGATGACAGACATAAACTGCATTTTCGGTCAGTTGAAAAGTAGCTTGATAAAGTGAGTGCTGTATTTTGATGGCACAGTGAAAAATGACTTTAGGTATTTATATATAAAATACAAGATATAAATTTGAAAAACAAGTATTTTTCTTTTGAATGCTTTTGGTGCAAAGCTATAGGACAAGGCAGAAATCCCCAGTCCCAAAACACCATTAAGAAACTTTGTGGACTGTTGTGGTTCTTACCTGGCCACCGTCCAGATTTCATTATGAGCACTGAAGCACATCTGACACATTTATATAACAACGCATCCTCAGCACGTTAGTTCTTTTGATCTGCCAGAGTAAAATGGCAAGTTGAACACCCCAGGTCGCTGTGCCAGGTGCCTCACATAATTGTACGACCCGTGTTACAAGTGCTGAAGCTGTGCTTTCTGACTGACAATCATAGGCAGCGGGAACTTGAAGGCTTGAATGCAACTCAGAGCAAAAAAGTTTCAGTGCATTCTGCTATTAGACTTGATTTGTCTTGCAGTTCTGATTGGGAGGGGTATTTTCTGGAATTTGAGAAACTTGGAACCACAAAGGATCTTGACTTCTTTCTGGATATTACCTCTGACACAATGAAGAGATGGTTTTGGAGGCAGGCTGGTTGTTTGGTTTCTTTTAAAGGACACAGTGCTACAGTTTTCTGAACCCCTCCGTATATCTGAAAATTATCTACTCTCTAATATTAAATGAAAAAGTTAATTTGTTCCTTAATTGTGTACCTTCACACTACTGGAGTTTAAATGATGGGTTGCCAGCCCCTGAACAAGAGAATAGCCTAGTGCTGATAAGAGTTAGCAGTGGTTTTTCATGCTGTTTAATGCTAGTTTCTATTATTTAATCTGTGGCAGTGTGAGTCCCTTAGGTTATTTTGGGTGGTAGCTTATATGATGTATAAAGAAGGATGTTGGGTTGGGTTCCTCTCCCCCTACCCATTTCCAAGACCGTTCATGATGCAGCCAAACATAAAGGACTCTGGATCTTTTGGAATTAACATATCTAAATGGAACCAAATGTAAACATTATGACAGTTTTCTGTAGTATTTTAAGGCATGTATGTAGACAGATTTCTAAAGGGTAAATAATAGAACAAATAACAACAGTAAAAAATATTATAGATCTGGAAAACAGGCCCTATTTTAATAGATCTTTCCAAATCCTCCCAAGCATGTAAACATCTTTTTCAAAGTGTGAATATTAGCCACTAATAGGTAACTATTTGACATCCGGATTGCTGCTTCTGCTGTCATGCTATACAGTGAACTTCCATTCATTTGCTTATTCTTCATAGTCATAAACTACAAATTTTGTTCCAAATGCTAAATTTAAAATTTTTTCCTGATTGTTTTTATTTTGCTGGACATGGATATTTTATTTATTTATATTATTTGTTTTCTTACCAGTTGTCTGCATTTCATGAACACCAATTAAAAATCTTTTCTACCAACTTCCCCTTGTTCCATTTGAAAGTATGTAATTGCTGCTTTTTCTTCCTGCCTACAATAAGGTTTTAAAATCAACAGAGTTGTTTTTTGTGATTGTGAGATCTCAAGAACCTAATAACATTCTTAACTTCTAATAGGTATTTATATTGTTTAGAGTCTTCTTCCTAGTTGTCTCTTTTAAAACACCAATGGTCAGTATTGTGTACTCTTTCATAAAATAAATGTAACTAAGTCATGATCATTTGCATTTAGGTGGCCTCATTTATTTTCGTATGCTCTTCATCTGTTTGCCAGGATGAAGTCTAATATTGAATTACACGAAAGCATGTTTTTCTTAAAAAATGGCATAGAATTTTTAAAAGGTTAAAAAAAAAAATGTAGTCTTACAGACCTCAGCATTTGTGTCTTTTGGACTTCTGTGGGAGAGGAGGAACAGAAGACTTAAGCATTTAAAATACATTCACTGTTAAACAATTATTGTTAGGGTAATGCGAAGATAAATGCTGACATTATTACCAAAAAATTCATCAAGAAGTCTTAACCTTCAATATATACAGAACAGCTCATACTGTTCCAGAAGTCAATACAGACCACAATCCTAGCTTGGAAACGTGTTTTCTATATCAGGAGCTGTTCATATAGGGAGTTTCCATGCTTTAAGCACACTTAAACTACATAGCAAATAATAAGATGGCATAATAAGATGTTATACCTTCGTTCTCTAGGCATACTCCATGGATATGTTTTAGTTGTACATATGGTGGGACTCTTACCAGGACAACAAATATGTTGAAAAGGTGGTTCAAATATACCGAAGGAAGGAGAGACGCAACATTATACCAATTACCGATGATCTTCATTTCTGTTATGAATTTCTTGGGAGGAATTTGTGTAGGGTTTTGTCAGATGTAGACTCACATTCAAGCATTCCCCTTAAAAGCAGTATATTCATTTTAGTATAAAAAGCATAATGCGTGTATGAGGAGTTAACCAAATTTAATAATTTGCAAATTTCCCTCAATTATTTTAAGTAGTCAATTTATATTAAATACTATACTTATGAAAGTTATTCTCTTGCCATATATATACACGTCACTCATTAAAGCTTTCATATGCACTGTATGCAAAAAAAAAAAGTTCTAGAATTTTTTGTCACTGTGTTTGTGTGCTGTCAGTGCTGTGAAATCGTTGCTATTGGTGATCTGTTGTAAGCTTTATGATTAATCCATTTACTTTTTTCCTTTTGCAGAGAAAGTATCACTCTGCAAAGGAAGCTTATGAACAGCTTTTGCAGATCGAAAACCTTCCTGCACAAGTAAAAGCAACTGTCTTACAGCAGTTAGGTATGTAAAATTAACTTTTGTTTTCCTTTGTGTCTCTTTTTTCCATCTTCGCCTTCTGCAGTGTTTTTTAAGGCTCCATTTCCGAAGTGAGTCTTAGACACTGAGTCGGATACATGAGATTTTCACCCAAAATAGAATGCATAACAGTAGATAATTAAGTAAATAAGAGAGGAGGAAAAGATTTTAATTAAACCTACAAAATTAAAAAGCTCTTAGACTTGCTACAGTGTGTGCATTACAGGTTTTGGGCAATGAGGGGGTGGCCTTTTGGAGAAGGAATGCAGCACTTAGAATTCTGTATTCTATGTTGTGCCTCTGAGAACATCCCTTGAATAGCCATGCTAAATGGCAGTAAATCAAAATACTCTTCTCTGCAGAACAGAAGAACGTGGCAAATGAAAAATTTACCTTTTTCTTTAATTATAGTAGGTAATGAAAACCTATTTCTGTAACTAAAAAGTTTATCATCAGATTCCGTAAAAGAAACCACATAAAAAGAGAAAAAGTAATATTTTTTTAAATTGTCATCTTCAATATTTATAGAAAGCTTATAAATAATTTTTAGACCAAAATTTCTAATGGGTGGGTAGAATAAATTACTTTTGTCCTGTATGCCTTATAAAAGTATTTCCAGAATATTTTGTTAAAATTGTTCAACCTAGTGCAAAACTTCATTCACTTTCTCCATGTTCTTCATCTAATTTATTATTCTAAATATTAATTTAGCCTGCTTATGCCCATTTTTTTTTTTTTCTCCCTTTCACATAGTGGTCATTGATTTCAAATTAGTAACAAGCACTAAGTTCTGGCCACATTGCTTTCTTTTTTTGTAATGCAGGTTGTGTGTGGATACAGAGTGGGCTCATTTGTTTAGCTTTTGATTCTTCTGTGTGAAATCACAAATGAAAGTGCTGGAGGAGTTCACTGCAGGACTCTAGGTGCTTGTAGTTTTGCTGTCACATGACAATGTTGATTATATTTGCATATCCCCTTTGAATTTTTTTTTTAACTGGTTATTATCCCACCTAGTATAAATTGTCAGCAATTTCATCCAGAAAGGCTACACATAAGATCAGTGGAAGACAGGCTTCCCAAAATAGCTGACCAATGCTTTTTCATCTCCGTTTGATGTATGTTGCCACCATAGAAGCAAAGGCATGTGGTTGTATTCATAAAATCCTACCACAGATCTTTGCTAGCAATAAGAGCAATGACTTTGAGAATTGTCTGCTGTCTAAAAGCCAGATTAACTCCCTTTATTCAATCAACACAAGTCACCTAGTTTTGTAGCGTGGGTAGCTTCTATGTGGAGAAAGGGACAGAATGGTTTTAACCAGAACATTCAAGGGAATAATACCATTTCTTTTGCTCTTGGCTGTTAACAGTGGTATTTATCAGAGTATGGTGTTTATCGCAGATTTAGTCTCTAGCAGCTGGTAGTAAAAACACCTCCTCAGGAAGCATAGTCTGGGTGGTGCACTGCTGCTTAGAAGAAATAATAGAAAATACCTGCCATCTGCCAGAATGCTACTGGGAAAACCCAAAATTTATTTGTATTTCTGTGTTGAACTCTTCTTCTTTTCTTTTTTTTTGTGTGTGTCCTTTTTACTCCAACAGAAAAATCATTTTGGCATTAAAATGCTCTTTGTTTATTTTCCTTAGCTAGTTAATCTTTATTGAGCCAAAGTTGAAATTTAGGCAACTTCAGGTGTCTTGTGAGAGAACTGTTAAAATCTTTGCTCTTGTTGCTAGTTTCCAAAGCAGATCACTGTGGAGGAGAACCCTGTGATTGTCAGATAAATCCATACCCATTTGAGCTGATGCATGCTGACTAGTTCAGGTAGATATAACAGTGAGATCTGTGCAGTTGGATAAGAGCAGTTTGTTTCTTCTTTTGTGCCATTTCATTTGTTTTCCAGACAACAATTCTTTTCACTGCTTTGCCTAAAATTACATTAAATTAATGAGACTGAAAATCAAATCTATCCTGGTATTTTTTCTCCAGTTGTACTCAGTAGTTGCATAAGGAAGAGTGTAAGAAGAACGTAAGCATCTGCTTTAGACGTTCCCAAAGCACTCTCCCAATGATTTTCAGCTTGGGGCATTCCCAGGTGGTGCCCATGTAATTGGATAAGAAACATCATGAGATGCTAAAATGGAAAGAGGCTCATCTCTTCAGAGGCTGAGATGATGATGTTTATTGGGGAAAAAGCAATTGCCACAACTTCAGCATGAGAGTGATTGATAAGCATAAAAAAACCCCCAGCCCTGCAGCATGAGCTAGGCTAGCACATCCTCCTGCTGAGGCAGCACAGGGATTTGTTACAAATTAGATTTTAAAGACCTGCAAAAGAGCATGAAACACTTGTGAAGTATGGACAAAATCTGCGTTTTTGTTTATTATGTTAAAAATGTCCAAGAGTTTATTACGTTAAAAATGTCCCACTAGTCAATAAGCTAGTTGAGCATTTGAGTTAGGTCTGGCAAATGGGAAACGGCACAGCTTACCAGGGTTTTTCCATCACCTTCTTTCTGTATGTTCCTCACTTTGTGTGTGAGGAGAAGCAAGATCCAGTTTCCTTTAACTGTGCTATTCTAGTAGAAAACTTTTGTTTGTTCTCCCTTACCCTCTCTCTTGTTTTTTGCCTTTTTCACTTCCCTGCCCAGGAAGACAAAATCGGGAAGCAAGCCTTCGTTCAGCAGTGAAACTAGATAGGGATTGCTAGTTCTCTTTTCTGTCTCCTAGAAATAGATTCATTTTATCAGTGAACCTCAGTAAAGATCTCCAATACCTCCGACAATGTGTTAACTTTCAATCTGGCACAGTTCTGATGAAACAGAAAATAGACATCACCACACAATGTTTCCAAAGATTCATGAAATTGTTTAAAGTCTTTTTTTGCCCTTGTTTTTAATCCCTGAACTATTACCTTTATCTCAGGCTTTGCCTGGTACTGCACCTGATAAATTTATCCTTAGTGTACAGTTATGCAGGTGCATTCTGATAACCACCCTCACATAAGCCTTTTTTTCTTAAAGCATGAGTATTTTCTGTATGCTTAAGAACTTCAGTCACTTGGGATTTGAATCAAAACCATAGCTTGTTCATGAAGTTCATGAGAGAAGGTAGTGTATATTATATGTCTCTGCAAAAATTACTGTGGTGGGTTTTTCCCTTTTTTTTTTCTGATGAGTAGGGTTTTGAATTGATCCATCTTTAGACAAGATAAAATACTCTTTTTTTCAGCACTGTATTCACTTGGCTCCTAACCTGACGTTTCCTACAGTCCATGAAATATTCAAGCTTCTGCTTCTGACCACAGTTTCCAAGTGATACTTCTTAAAACACTTAAGGCAAATGTTGTTCAGTAGATATGATTTTCTTTCAGATTGCCTTTTTTAAAGCTTGGATGTTTGCCTTCCATTTCCAAAAGTCCTGCCGTGGCTGTTAACAAACCATAAGCCCATGGAATAAAAAAAAATAAGCTGTATAGAACAAGTAGAATAAAATATTTAAGGTATAGTCTGATTACAGAGAGTGAAGTAAGGCTGCAAATATTCATCAGTTCAGTTCTCAGCCTTGCCTACTTAGTCTAGCATTTCAGATGAGATCTGAATCTGATCTGCATCTTTTGAGTGCTATTACCTGTTCACGTAGTTACACTGTATCAAAAAGGATAAGCTTGGGGTGCTGAAGTTTAGCTGACAGAGGATTTCAATGGACATTTAGTGCTGGTGTGTGTACAACTCTGTAGGTAACTGAAACTTTATACAAACCTTAGATGTTTTATGAAATCAGTATTGTAGTGTTCCACAAGGGACCATTAATGGGTGGGACACTATAATAACATAGGGACAATCCATTGTCACGTCTTAGGTTTTACAAATGTTGGCTGAAAAGCAGTGGATTATTAAGACAAACACATGGAGATTAAGCAAACAGCAAGACATTGCTGACCAGTGTGGTATGTAGTGATGTCAACAAGCCAGCTGCCTGCTACAAAGGATTTCCTTGTACTCATGATATGAATGGCAGTGAGATGATTTTGTGGCTGCATAAAGGAATTCTGTCTAAGCCTAGAGGCAGATGAGGAGCAGCTAGAGATGATAATGAAGGTGCTTTATTTGAAATGGTAACCAAGCCTTACATCAATGCTAGAGCAGAGATGTGTTTTAATAGCATGTAAAAGACGATATGGGAGCATGGATTGTGGCAAGCCTTTAAAGTGAGGATGAATAATTTGTCTAATGTAATAAAAGAAAAAAAAGGCATTTGAAAGAATATGATATGTGGTTAGATGAGGATATAAAATGATCTTTTCAGCAGAATTTGTTATGTAGATGAGAGGAGATTGTATTTGTCAAGGTGAATGGAAAGGGTGTTGTAGCAATGAAGATGAAATGACAATGTTAGAAAGATTTAAGCGGAGATACAAAAATTCTTAAGTGTTCTGTTGGCGAATTGTCCAAATCCATAATACACAGATAATTGATGTATGTCGCAGGGAGAATGGTAGCATTTTTCACAATGACAGGGAAGGTATTTGTGTTCAGAGGAGGAAGGAGTTAACATTGCCAGATAAACTTTTTATAGTAGAAGATTGAGCAGTTTATAATTGTGCTACTAACCTCATAGACAATTATTTAAACAAAAAAAAAAAGCTTTAAAAGTACCTGAAAGTAATTTTGACTCAGGGTCCTTTTGTACTGTAATTTTAATATAGAACTTTACAGGATACAAAAGTTTCCTTCATAATATTTTATGTAAGTGATATTATTGTTTGAGATTCCTATTTTTAAAGAGGAACTAATGCAATTAATATCCTGCTGTGCCAAACTGTTAAATGGTCTTAGGAAATTTCACTTCTGCCATTTATGGGTTCTTTTTGTAGGCTGGATGCATCACACCGTGGATCAGCTTGGAGACAAGGCAACCAAGGAAAGCTATGCTATACAGTATCTCCAGAAATCTCTAGAAGCGGATCCAAATTCTGGTCAATCCTGGTATTTCCTCGGAAGGTGAGAAATGACTTTATAGACACTGTGACTATATTTGTACATTTTTTGAGGATACTCGTTATTGCGAGTATCTTACATTATTTTTCTTCTTAATAGTTCCAGAGGAAAAATGAAGGGAAAGGTTGTATGTATCTACTGAAGTCTAGTTTTCTGGGAAGTGTATAAAAACACAAGGTGCTAACATACTTGAGATGAATATAGATTTAGAAGTTGAAATGAAGTATGTTACCCAAGTGGTCCTACTTTTTTTGTAGTTGTTATTCAGTTTATGCATGTACAGTAATCTGAGTCTTCCCCGCCTGGTTTTACCTGTTTCTCCTGCTACCATATCTTCTATTCTCTCTCTGTTTGGGTTTTTGGGTTTTTGTTTGTTTATTTTTTGTAAATGCTCTGTAAATGTTGCTACTTTTGTTCATACCTTTTTCACAATTCTTTATCTCTTTATTTTCTCAGAATCTCCCTTCTAATCTCTATCAATTTTTGCACTAAACCACCAATATTTTCCCCACTATATATTCATTTATAAACAGCATATATTGCAACTAAATACTAGGCCAAGACAGCTCAGATTGATCTATTCTAATGTCTATTTAAGTGTTGTATTAATTCTGTACTATCAGACAGTATTTTTACTTTAAAATTAACTTATTCCAAGATGTAAATCATGTGAATTTGATGACTTTTCGTGGTCTCCTTTTTAAGAAAATAGAGTACTTTACACAAACCAGTAGTAACTCTTGAAATAATCAGGTTTTGGAGAAAGCTTTGAGGGCAATTCAGGTCCATATGTGAATAGGTCAGTTCTGTTGAGAAATACATTGGAAAGGAATTATGAAAAAATAAAATTAATATCCTAACCTCAGTATCTTCCAGCTGACTGTCGTGGAGGTTCTAGTCACATACAAGGTGGAACCCACTTTGGTTTTTGTCATCCTGATTATATTCCTCCAGCTGTAACTCTAAGACAGGGCTCTTCAACCAGCCGTGTCTGCAGGCTGAGGGAGGAACACCCGCCCTTGAATGTGAAGAGCAGAGGGCTGCAGCAGGTGTGGAGGAAAAAGGGAAGATAAGCCAGGAATCATCTGGTTTATCCTATCCTCCACGGGGCTGAAATCCTGGTTTTTTCCTCAGTAGTCCCATTTCACGTGCCTTGAGCTAGTCAAGTTCTTCCACAGCAGCAGGACGCAGCCAGGGCTCCATGAATTACGTGTGCGTAGCTGCCGTTGCTCCTGCCTCTTACTGTGCCACAGCTTTCATGTGGTTAGAGTGAAACCTAGGACTATACAAAAAAGGAGAAATGCAGGAAATGGGGGGTGGGGGCTCTTACCCTCTATAGGGAGGGCTAGAGCAAAAATATTTCTGTGCCCCATTCCTGCAGTCCATACGCTGGCAGAAGAGGAAAGGAACAGGGTTTAAAGGGCTGTGCATTTGTTCTTCCTCTTTTTCCCTCCTCATGTATTCCCTTGGATTATTCCTTCATCTGCTAGTTGTCCACATTGGATAGTGAGTTGATTTAAAGCTACCTTTCAAAAATCTATCACCACCACCCCCCTCCTCCATGGAAAAAAAAATCTATCACCCTCTTTTAAGTTTTGTTTGGTGCTTAATGTTAGTGCTAGCCCAATCTGAGTTTCCATGTATCTGATAAGCAGACAGATTGAAACACATCTTTTGGAACTTGGGTTAGATTGTAATTAAAATGATCTTCTGAAACGTTGTCTTCAGACTCGGTGGATGCTTTTAGGCAAAGTACTGTTAGATTTTACTGTATTCCTTTCTTAGTGTGCCTCAAAACTACGTGAAAGATTGAAGCATGTTTGACAAACCTTAGCCTGTACTGTTCTGCTTGGGTTTTACTGTTTACCAGAATAAATGTTCTGTTTTTATTTATGTGTTTTGAAAGTTGTCAGTTCTTTTCCAACAGGGAAACTTATTACAATACCGAGCAGAGCTATTGTAGATTAAACTAGTAAACATATACATATTTTTAATACTGTATTTATTTGAAGCTTTTAATTTTTAAAAGGTAGGTATTATTCCCTGTGGTATAATTGTAGCTCTCTTTAGAGTTATATTTCTGCTTATAATGCCAGAATACCTTTGAATTTGTATGTAAAAAAACATTTAAGTAAGAAATTGTGAAAAAATCTGGAACAGCAAGATTTTTTTTACAAAATTTCATGCTTTATATATGCAGTAAAATTAACTGGTTTGCTGTTCGTTACCTGAAATCTTATTGAGATGTGAGATATGCACATGAAAAGCTTCCTAGGCAATCAGGAACCATCCTGATTGAGTTGGTCAAAATCTCTTTAATAATTCTGAAATGTTTCTTGTAGAACATGAAGTTTCATAACCATTTGTTTGATGAAATAGGTAATTTAATTGATTCTTTATAATGCTGTCTGTAGATAAATATTGTTCTTCTTGTCTGATAAGTTATCACAAGTGAAAGGAAAGTAAGTCTTTAAAATATGGTATGACTGTTTTCCTTACAAATGCAGTAGGCTAGGGTTTAAGCAGTTTTGGTGTACTTTTCAAATAAATAATTAGTGATACATGTTGCTTAAGATGTTTGAGTCTGCTTATGTCTGGTGTTCAGAAACAGCAAAGGTTTTGGATTCATTTAGATGAGTGTGTATTTGCATGACTTATCATTTATCAGATCAGTCTTGGTAAGCCATCCTCAATGATTACCTTCTATAAATATTACCAAAGTTCTTCTTTTCTTCTCCCAGGTGCTATTCAAGTATTGGGAAAGTTCAGGATGCCTTTATATCTTATAGGCAATCTATTGATAAATCAGAAGCAAGTGCAGATACATGGTGTTCTATAGGGTAAGAATGATAAAGGGTAATACAGTGATATAATTCAATGCTAATATATAAATAAATAATATCAGCTTTTTAACTCTTTTGTGCTCTCAAGGGTACCATAAAGCTTTTTTATTTATACCTTCATGTTGTCAGACTTGTCTGATTTGCAGTTTAAATAATAGATTTTTATTTGCTTTCTCAACTTGTTAAAATACTGAATATGCTATGTGTATGAGCTGTGGACATTAATATTTTATATGTTGTCTATGCTTATTACTATGGTTTATATAATGGCAAAGTTTGTTAAGGGTTTTGAGGGGGATGTGTATATTTGACTTGTTTGTATTTTGACGTTGTTATTAATTCTCAACTTCACTAATCTTTCTATTCAGTGTGCTGTATCAACAGCAAAATCAGCCTATGGATGCTTTACAGGCCTATATCTGTGCTGTACAATTGGACCATGGCCATGCTGCAGCCTGGATGGACCTAGGCACACTCTATGAGTCCTGCAACCAGCCTCAGGATGCCATTAAATGCTACTTAAATGCAACTAGGAGCAAAAATTGTAGTAATACCTCTGCACTTGCAGCACGGATAAAGTATTTACAGGTAAAACTAACATTTTAAGAAGCGGGAAATACTCTTCCAAATACACAGCAGAGGGGTGGGGAGAAGTAACACACAAGTTTAACTTGGAATTGTTTGTGGTGTGTATAACCTGTTTTCATGTGTTTTGTAAGCATATTGTAGCCCGTACTATTTTATTTCTTCATTTTTAAGTGGAACTTAATTCCTTATAAACCCTATTTTGCACATGTAATCAAAGCATACTGTTTTACATCACTTTGCTTTTTTCTTTGTATTGTCTACATTTTTAAGTTCTCATAACATAGAGAATACACGCACACTATCTTTCACTCTTGTTTGCAATTTCAGAAAAAAGGAATTATGAGACCTCTGAATCCAGAGCTCATCTTTGTTCTGATTCTCACAAAGGTTTATATTCTGGTTACCCTCTTTATACTTAGCACCTTTCTAAAACCCCAAATTTTAAATCTATCCTCTCTTTAAGACATAATTAGCTACAGCATTTAGGAAGATTTCATGGACTTGCTCTTACTAAAGTAGGCTTGTGTTAAATTTGCTTTTTACATAATTTTTCCTAGGCTCAGTTGTGTAACCTTCCACAAGGTAGTCTACAGAATAAAACTAAATTACTTCCTAGTATTGAGGAGGCATGGAGCCTACCAATCCCCGCAGAGCTTACCTCCAGGCAGGGTGCCATGAACACAGCACAGCAGGTGAGAAAGTTGGGTTATGTTCTGCAGGTGCCCAGCTTTAAGGGTTCTTTACAATCGGTAGTGGTCAAGCTTATTTTATTGAGCACAGGACTGGCTTTGATTAATAAAAAGCCTTTGATTTCTTTGCAAAGGGATATTAGATCAAGAAGCTCCCTATACTCTGGGAGAAATATGGGGGTACCAATTTAGAACCTTTGTGGATTTTCATGATTTTAAAAGATTTCATCTTAAATAGAAATGCTGCAGTGGTTTAATAATCCCATGAAAGGTACACATTCCTCCATTGATGACCATATGGAAACTGATTTTTCAGTTATTGAGATCAGCTTCAGAATATCTACTCAGCCCTTTTAATTTATGTGGGCTGTTAATATATATAATTTAAAGGAAAGAATTAAGAATATATAGAACCATATTTTTGTCTTCCTTCTGTGATTCTTAGGCTTGTAAACCTCATCATCCAAATACTGAACCTGTACTAGGCCTCACTCAAACACCAATTTCACAGCAATCCTTGCCACTACACATGATTCCTTCTAGCCAAGTAGATGACCTGACCAGTCCTGCCAAGAGGAAAAGAACATCTAGTCCAACAAAGGTATATATTCTGATGAACTAAAGAGCCCCATACCAAAATTATATGGAAATACGCATTAAAATAATGCAGCATGCACAGAATTTGTGCTGTAAATTTTAATCCTTTGGCATCAAGGTGGGGAATGTTTTTAGGAATTTTAAAAAAACATTTTTCAGTGATGTGTTTAACAAGGTTACAACTCAGACAGGAAGTGCCTAAGGGCAATGCAGATCGGTGGTACTATACTACAGTCATAGTTGTAAAAGTGAAAAAGTAAAATCATAGTCTGATGATAGATAGAGAGGGAAATAATCATGTCATCCTGTCTATTGCCTTTGCTTATATTTAGAATTCAAGTGTTTCATCATCATGTAATAGTGTTACAATAGATAAAGTATTCAGTTTTAAAAGCAGCGTACATTTAAGTTAATGGTGTAATTTGATTGTTTCTTGTTATGCTATTAGATATCATCTAACTTTTTCCTCTGACTACTCTGATACTGTATGGGAATGGTAGAATGAGACTTGGCATGTTTTAGTATGTTCTTTGTTTATATTGTTATTCTTGAAACAATGGTTAGTTCTTTCATAAGTAAGATAAAATCTAGATAGTAAAAGAAATTATGTTGACCCTTTGATAGTGACACATTTTAATGTAATGTTTTCTCTCAGAATACTTCAGATGTTTGGAGCAGTGGCCATACAGTGTCACATCCTCCTGTACCGCAACAAATTCATTCTTGGTGCTTGACACCACAGAAATTACAGGTAGGTATTCTGGAGATCTTCAGAAGCTTTGATACACTTTTTGTTTCTTTCTTTCTTTCTTTAAAAAAAATAAATCTGGAATGTTTTTTGGTTTCACGTTTCTGAAATTCAGTGTGAAATATTTCCCAAATAATTCCCACAGTGTAATTGAAGTTGTGCTAATATTTATGGCTTCTCTATGTGAGATTAGTTCTGTAGTAAAATAAATGATCTCTAGCAGAAACCAAACACACTGTATGAATTCTGTAATTTATAAAATAAGAACATACAGTAATTCTCTTTTCTTACGATGTTTTAAAGATAGATATGCAAAT
The DNA here is from genome assembly GCF_028858705.1 of Grus americana. Classification (NCBI taxonomy): domain Eukaryota; kingdom Metazoa; phylum Chordata; class Aves; order Gruiformes; family Gruidae; genus Grus; species Grus americana. The sequence continues at coordinate 123,211,731 of NC_072852.1, read as the reverse complement.
TGCTACACTTGTGTTCCAAGTGAGTTTTACCACTTGCTGTAATGCGGGGGATATTGAAGGAGGTACAGAAGTGTTGTAATACCCTCTTTTTCCTCTGAGGTAGCATCTTGTATCAAATTGCGTAAACAGACATGCACATTTTACAAAATGCAATCACTCAAATCTGGTACTGCTTTTCTGTATTTCATGTCATCTAATATATTTATACGAAATGCTAGATTTTATTTCTGAAATCTTGTTTCAGGTCTTTTTTGTTGTCTCTTCAGTTCATTAGGGTTTGCAGTGAGCTTCAGCAGGAATTCGATATTTTGAAAATCAGGCCTAGCTGGAAACTCTTACCCATGTATCACAGACACTGGTTTGGATGCAAGATAAAATAGAAGGGAGCACAGTGCAGAGACAGAAGGCATTCTGATTGACTGAGTAGTGTTCCCCTCAACTCCAATATAGTTCTTCAGCTGTTTCTCTATCTGAACAATACTGGCTTTATTATGCTGCATAATTTTTCTTTCCCTTCCCCCTCTCCCCATCCCGTTGCTCCTCCCTAATCTCTCTTCATGCATTCTCATTATTTGTCTCTGCTTATTTTATATCCTACTACTATATGTCCTTTTTGGTTTCAACTTTTCCAGCTTCAACTTCCTCCTCTAAGCAGTATCTAAGTAGGCTTCTGTAAGTACAGTATACGAGATTCGCTGGCAATAGCTTGACAAGGTTCCAGCATATATGAATAGGAAAGCCAAAAAGATACCGTGCAAGAGGAGAGAGAATAAAACCTTTATTACATCTTCTAAGTCAGCCTTTTATATGCACATATATATACCTATATATACACATATAATAAGAATAGAACTAATATTATATATATACACATATATACACGTAATAAGAATAGGACTAATATATGTGTGTATATATATGGATATGAGTGTGTGTGTGTGTGTGTATAGAGATATATAATATTAGTCTTATTCACTGCAGTCCCCTACAGAGGGACTTCAGAAAGGAAGCTACTGTTAATCCAGGGAGTTTGGCATGAACCATCTTTAACCACTCTTTCAGACAATATTGGATTTTTTTTTAGTTGATAGTTTGCAAATACAATTGTTCAAAGCAAAATGAGCTACACTTTATTTAATACTCATACTTCAGTTCCATTTATGTATTATTAATACAGCATAATCAAGCAAAGGAGACGAGAAGGATGTAGAAAAATAATACGTGCAGACCTGAAAGGAACTAAAGGAAACGTGATCTGTGTTTGGTTTTGGTGGGGCTTGTTTTGGTGGGGCTTCTTTTGGTTAGGTTGTTGTGGGGTTTTTTTGTTCGGGGTTTGGGTTTTGGTGGTGTTTTGTGTTTTTTGGAGGGTTTTTTGGGTTTGTTTGGGAGATTTTTTTGAAAGGATTTACAATTATGTGAAATATCTTAGTATTTTAGAACAATCAAGAAAAATGTCTGTATGTCACCTTTTGTGTAGCACAACTTTTGCTCTCTTCTCCACACCCCCTCCCCCTTCCTTCTCAGATAGTGCTTTTGTGTTCCACAATTTCAGCGTTTATGTCATACCACTTAGCAGCAGCAGACTTACTGGTAGAATGATGGTGTGTGCCGAGTAGTTTAAAGTGAATACAAAGATCGGATTTTTGGTAATAGATACTTAAATTTATCAGTTGCAAATGAGTTCAATATAATAACTTAAGTTACTGCTCTCTACAATTAAGTTGTATAGTTTTCTGGGTTTGTTTATTTTTTATTGTTTATTGTTATATTTTCTGGAGAAGTTTTCATGTGCGACTATAGGTTGAATTTACTTCGTGCTGAACAGTATTAATAAAAGAATAGCACAGTACAAAAAAGTGTTAAAACATACATAATGATAATAAGAATTCTCTATAATCATACTTGAATGTAGTTTTCTTTTATGGTACCAGTACACTTAATTTTAGTGTGATGATAATATTTGTACACCCAAAGAATTTAGAAAGTCTCTTTAGTCTTAGTAACTAGTAATAAGGTTTGGTTACAGAAGAATGTATGGACGGATGTTTGAGTCTGCAGCAGCAATCTCAGTCATGTTTTCAGCTTTACAAGTCTTGTTTTCATGGATAATTTTTAGTATTATATGCAAGAAAGTTACTAAAAAGCACATGCAATTTTAATGATTCTGAACTGTACTGCTGTTTTTTCAGCACTTGGAACAGCTGCGTGCAAACCGAAATAATCTAAATCCAGCACAGAAACTTATGCTGGAACAGCTGGAGAGTCAGTTTGTCTTGATGCAGCAACACCAGCAGGTGAGAACAAAAATATTTCTCTCTTTTACAAAACTTTTGTCAGTAATGGTGTGTGTTGTTGTTTCTTGAATTCTGAAGAATTTCTGTTGTACTGAGTTCTCATGCCCTTTACTACATTACATTGTCATCTTCTTTGTATAAAGCATAATTGTTGTTTACTGGTTGAAACGTAATGGGTTTAGCTGTGTTTTATTATAGGACTACCAGATAACGTAAAAGTTTTCAAGCCACACTTTCAAACTAAAGTGAGTGGACACATCTAAAAGCAGTCTTACTTGAGAAATACGTAGTTGTAGTAAGCCGTATTACAGCATATCTTTCCTCTCACTGTTCACTTCTCTCTCTCTTACTATCCAACTTTAGCAGTAAAATGCTAATGCTCATTCCGAAGCGCCTAGAAGAAGAGCGTGCCAATAGCTTTACCTTAAAATTCGCTCAGCACATTTGTGAGCATGACAGTCATTTTATTTCTCAAAAGCAACTGTGAAGATCAGTATAAAAACCAGAACTGACCAGGACAATAAAATACACAAACCTTGCATGATGTTTTCTTTTTAAATTCTGCAGCTAATGTTCTTGTGCTTTGTTCATCTTCCGTTAGATGAGACAAACAGGAGTTGCACAGGTACGATCTACTGGAATTCCTAACGGGCCAACAGCTGATTCATCACTGCCTACAAACTCTGTCTCTGGTCAGCAGCCACAGGTTGCTCTAACCAGAGTGCCTAATGTCGCTCAGCGTGGAATCCGTCCTGCCTGCCCTGGGCAGCCTATGGCTAATGGACCCTTTCCAGCAGGCCCCATTCCCTGCAGCACAGCAAGAACGCTGGGTAGTACAGACACTATTTTGATAGGCAATAATCACATAACAGAAAGTGGAAGTAATGGAAACGTGCCTTACCTGCAGCGAAACGCACTCTCTCTACCTCATAACCGCACAAACCTGACCAGCAGCGCAGAGGAGCCGTGGAAAAACCAACTATCTAACTCCACTCAGGTATACAACTTCAGTTCACTCATAGAATACGCTAAGGAGGCTTGATGAGCAAGTCACCGTTTGAAGTCTCATTTGTAAACACTCATTTTCTGTTTCCTAAAGTTGATGGCCTAGATGCAAATAAAACATACACTAGGTGAAACCTGTCCACTACTTTTTATTGTTAAAAATCTGTATTAAATTAACTACTTTCAGGATAAAGGAAATTTTCATCAGTCATGATCATGAGGGCAGTTCCATACTGCTCAGCTGCCTACCTTTGCA